>NW_026961219.1:600000-900000 GCF_963924245.1 Chroicocephalus ridibundus
GCGGCGCCAAGTGGGAAAGCGTGCTTTTGAGGTTGAGGGAGAGCAGGAAAGCCTGCAGCTCCCAGGTGTGTGGGGCTACGCAAGCGGTTCCCAAAGAGCTTTAGAACAAGGCATAGTTTTCCCTGATGGCTCTTTGGGCGTGGGACCAGTCTCCTGACATATGGCCATTTTTGGGCCTGGCGCGAAGCCAAGTGGGAAAGGGTGGTTTTGAGGCTGAAGGCAGCAGGAAAGCCTGCAGCCCCCAGGTGTGTGGGGCTACGCAAGCCGTTCCCAAAGAGCTTTAGAACAAGGAATAGTTTTCCCTGCTGGCTCTTTGGGCGTGGGACCAGTCTCCAGACATATGGCCATTTTTGGGCCTGGCGCAGCGCCAAGTGGGAAAGGGTTGTTTTGAGGCTGAAGGCAGCAGGAAAGACTGCAGCCCCCAGGTGTGTGGGGCTACGCAAGCGGTTCCCAAAGAGCTTTAGAACAAGGCATAGTTTTCCCTGCTGGCTCTTTGGGCGTGGGACAAAACTCCAGATATATGGCCATTTTTGTGCCTGGCGCGATGCCAAGTGGGAAAGGGTGGTTTTGAGGCTGAAAGCGCGAGAAAAGCCTGCAGCCCCCCGTTTCTGTGGGGCTACGCAAGCGGTTCCCAAAGAGCTTTAGAACAAGGCATAGTTTTCCCTGCTGGCTCTTTGGGCGTGGGACCAGTCTCCAGACATATGGCCATTTTTGGGCCTGGCGCAGCGCCAAGTTGGAAAGGGTGGTTTTGAGGCTGAAAGCGCGAGAAAAGCTTGCTGCCCCCAGTTTGTGTGGGGCTACGCAAGCAGTTCCCAAAGAGCTTTAGAACAAGGCATAGTTTTCCCTGCTGGCTCTTTGGGCGTGGGACCAACCTCCAGATATATGGCCATTTTTGTGCCTGGCACGGCGCCATGTGGGAAAGGGTGGTTTTGAGGCTGAAGGCAGCAGGAAAGCCTGCAGCCCCCAGGTGTGTGGGGCTACGCAAGCGGTTCCCAAAGAGCTTTAGAACAAGGCATAGTTTTCCCTGCTGGCTGTTTGGGAAAGGGACCAGTCTCCAGATATATGGCCAATTTGGGCCTGGAGAGGCACCAAGTGGGAAAGGGTGGTTTTGAGGCTGAAGTCAGCAGGAAAGCCTGCAGCCCCCAGGTGTGTGGGGCTACGCAAGCGGTTCCCAAAGAGCTTTAGAACAAGACATAGTTTTCCCTGCTGGCTCTTTGGGCGTGGGACCAACCTCCAGACATATGGCCATTTTTGAGCCTGGCGCAGCGCCAAGTGGGAAAGGGTGGTTTTGAGGTTGAAAGCGCGAGAAAAGCCTGCAGCCCCCAGTTTGTGTGGGGCTACGCAAGTGGTTCCCAAAGAGCTTTAGAACAAGGCATAGTTTTCCCTGCTGGCTCTTTGGGCGTGGGACCAGTCTCCAGACATATGGCCATTTTTGGGCCTGGCGCGGCGCCAAGTGGGAAAGCGTGCCTTTGAGGTTGAGGGAGAGCAGGAAAGCCTGCAGCTCCCAGGTGTGTGGGGCTACGCAAGCGGTTCCCAAAGAGCTTTAGAACAAGGCATAGTTTTCCCTGATGGCTCTTTGGGCGTGGGACCAGTCTCCTGACATATGGCCATTTTTGGGCCTGGCGCGAAGCCAAGTGGGAAAGGGTGGTTTTGAGGCTGAAGGCAGCAGGAAAGCCTGCAGCCCCCAGGTGTGTGGGGCTACGCAAGCGGTTCCCAAAGAGCTTTAGAACAAGGCATAGTTTTCCCTGCTGGCTCTTTGGGCGTGGGACCAGTCTCCAGACATATGGCCATTTTTGGGCCTGGCGCAGCGCCAAGTGGGAAAGGGTTGTTTTGAGGCTGAAGGCAGCAGGAAAGCCTTCAGCCCCCAGGTGTGTGGGGCTACGCAAGCCGTTCCCAAAGAGCTTTAGAACAAGGCATAGTTTTCCCTGCTGGCTCTTTGGGCGTGGGACCAGTCTCCAGACATATGGCCATTTTTGGGCCTGGCGCGGCGCCAAGTGGGAAAGCGTGCCTTTGAGGTTGAGGGAGAGCAGGAAAGCCTGCAGCTCCCAGGTGTGTGGGGCTACGCAAGCGGTTCCCAAAGAGCTTTAGAACAAGGCATAGTTTTCCCTGATGGCTCTTTGGGCGTGGGACCAGTCTCCTGACATATGGCCATTTTTGGGCCTGGCGCGAAGCCAAGTGGGAAAGGGTGGTTTTGAGGCTGAAGGCAGCAGGAAAGCCTGCAGCCCCCAGGTGTGTGGGGCTACGCAAGCGGTTCCCAAAGAGCTTTAGAACAAGGCATAGTTTTCCCTGCTGGCTCTTTGGGCGTGGGACCAGTCTCCAGACATATGGCCATTTTTGGGCCTGGCTTGGCGCCAAGTTGGAAAGGGTTGTTTTGAGGCTGAAGGCAGCAGGAAAGCCTTCAGCCCCCAGGTGTGTGGGGCTACGCAAGCCGTTCCCAAAGAGCTTTAGAACAAGGCATAGTTTTCCCTGCTGGCTCTTTGGGCGTGGGACCAGTCTCCAGACATATGGCCATTTTTGTGCCTGGCTTGGCGCCAAGTTTGAAAGGGTTGTTTTGAGGCTGAAGGCACCAGGAAAGCCTGCAGCCCCCAGGTGTGTGGGGCTACGCAAGCGGTTCCCAAAGAGCTTTAGAACAAGGCATAGTTTTCCCTGCTGGCTCTTTGGGCGTGGGACCAACTTCCAGACATATGGCCATTTTTGGGCCTGGCACGGCGCCAAGTGGGAAAGGGTGGTTTTTAGGCTGAAGGCAGCAGGAAAGCCTGCAGCTCCCAGGTGTGTGGGGCTACGCAAGCGGTTCCCAAAGAGCTTTAGAACAAGGCATAGTTTTCCCTGCTGGCTCTTTGGGCGTGGAACCAATCTCCAGATATATGGCCATTTTTGTGCCTGGCACGGCGCCAAGTGGGAAAGGGTGGTTTTGAGGCTGAAGGCAGCAGGAAAGCCTGCAGCCCCCAGGTGTGTGGGGCTACGCAAGCCGTTCCCAAAGAGCTTTAGAACAAGGCATAGTTTTCCCTGCTGGCTCTTTGGGCGTGGGACCAGTCTCCAGACATATGGCCATTTTTGGGCCTGGCGTGGCACCATGTGGAAAAGGGTGGTTTTGAGGCTGAAGTCAGCAGGAAAGCCTGCAGCCCCCAGGTCTGTGGGGCTACGCAAGCGGTTCCCAAAGAGCTTTAGAACAAGGCATAGTTTTCCCTGCTGGCTCTTTGGGCGTGGTACCAACCTCCAGACATATGGCCATTTTTGTGCCTGGCGTGGCACCATGTGGAAAAGGGTGGTTTTGAGGCTGAAGGCAGCAGGAAAGCCTGCAGCCCCCAGGTCTGTGGGGCTACGCAAGCCGTTCCCAAAGAGCTTTAGAACAAGGAATAGTTTTCCCTGCTGGCTCTTTGGGCGTGGGACAAGCTCCAGACATATGGCCATTTTTGGGCCTGGCGCAGCGCCAAGTGGGAAAGGGTGGTTTTGAGGCTGAAGGCAGCAGGAAAGCCTGCAGCCCCCAGGTGTGTGGGGCTACGCAAGCGGTTCCCAAAGAGCTTTAGAACAAGGCATAGTTTTCCCTGCTGGCTCTTTGGGCGTGGGACCAACCTCCAGACATATGGCCATTTTTGTGCCTGGCGCAGCGCCAAGTGGGAAAGGGTGGTTTGAGGTTGAAAGCGCGAGAAAAGCCTGCAGCCCCCAGTTTGTGTGGGGCTACGCAAGCGGTTCCCAAAGAGCTTTAGAACAAGGCATATTTTTCCCTGCTGGCTCTTTGGGCGTGGGACCAGTCTCCAGACATATGGCCATTTTTGGGCCTGGCGCGGCGCCAAGTTGGAAAGCGTGCTTTTGAGGCTGAGGGAGAGCAGGAAAGCCTGAAGCTCCCAGGTGTGTGGGGCTACGCAAGCGGTTCCCAAAGAGCTTTAGAAAAAGGCATAGTTTTCCCTGCTGGCTCTTTGGAAATGGTACCAACCTCCAGACATATGGCCATTTTTGTGCCTGGCGCGGCGCCAATTGCGAAAGGTTTCTTTTGAGGCTGAAGGCAGCAGGAAAGCCTTCAGCCCCCAGGTGTGTGGGGCTACGCAAGTGGTTCCCAAAGAGCTTTAGAACAAGGCATAGTTTTCCCTGCTGGCTCTTTGGGCGTGGGACCAGTCTCCAGACATATGGCCATTTTTGTGCCTGGCGTGACGCCATGGGGAAAAGGGTGATTTTGAGGCTGAAGGCAGCAGGAAAGCCTGCAGCCCCCAGGTCTGTGGGGCTACGTAAGCCGTTCCCAAAGAGCTTTAGAACAAGGCATAGTTTTCCCTGCTGGCTCTTTGGGCGTGGGACCAACTTCCAGACATATGGCCATTTTTGGGCCTGGCACGGCGCCAAGTGGGAAAGGGTGGTTTTGAGGCTGAAGGCAGCAGGAAAGCCTGCAGCCCCCAGGTCTGTGGGGCTACGCAAGCGGTTCCCAAAGAGCTTTAGAACAAGGCATAGTTTTCCCTGCTGGCTCTTTGGGCGTGGAACCAATCTCCAGATATATGGCCATTTTTGTGCCTGGCACGGCGCCAAGTGGGAAAGGGTGGTTTTGAGGCTGAAGGCAGCAGGAAAGCCTGCAGCCCCCAGGTGTGTGGGGCTACGCAAGCGGTTCCCAAAGAGCTTTAGAACAAGGCATAGTTTTCCCTGCTGGCTGATTGGGAAAGGGACCAGTCTCCAGATATATGGCCAATTTGGGCCTGGAGAGGCACCAAGTGGGAAAGGGTGGTTTTGAGGCTGAAGTCAGCAGGAAAGCCTGCAGCCCCCAGGTCTGTGGGGCTACGCAAGCGGTTCCCAAAGAGCTTTAGAACAAGGCATAGTTTTCCCTGCTGGCTCTTTGGGCGTGGTACCAACCTCCAGACATATGGCCATTTTTGTGCCTGGCGTGGCGCCATGTGGAAAAGGGTGGTTTTGAGGCTGAAGGCAGCAGGAAAGCCTGCACCCCCCAGGTGTGTGGGGCTACGCAAGCGGTTCCCAAAGAGCTTTAGAACAAGGCATAGTTTTCCCTGCTGGCTCTTTGGGCATGGGACCAGTCTCCAGACATATGGCCATTTTTGGGCCTGGCGCAGCGCCAAGTGCGAAAGGGTTGTTTTGAGGCTGAAGGCAGCAGGAAAGCCTGCAGCCCCCAGGTGTGTGGGGCTACGCAAGCCGTTCCCAAAGAGCTTTAGAACAAGGAATAGTTTTCCCTGCTGGCTCTTTGGGCGTGGGACAAGCTCCAGACATATGGCCATTTTTGGGCCTGGCGCAGCGCCAAGTGGGAAAGGGTGGTTTTGAGGCTGAAGGCAGCAGGAAAGCCTGCAGCCCCCAGGTGTGTGGGGCTACGCAAGCGGTTCCCAAAGAGCTTTAGAACAAGGCATAGTTTTCCCTGCTGGCTCTTTGGGCGTGGGACCAACCTCCAGACATATGGCCATTTTTGTGCCTGGCGCAGCGCCAAGTGGGAAGGGGTGGTTTGAGGTTGAAAGCGCGAGAAAAGCCTGCAGCCCCCAGTTTGTGTGGGGCTACGCAAGCGGTTCCCAAAGAGCTTTAGAACAAGGCATATTTTTCCCTGCTGGCTCTTTGGGCGTGGGACCAGTCTCCAGACATATGGCCATTTTTGGGCCTGGCGCGGCGCCAAGTGGGAAAGCGTGCTTTTGAGGCTGAGGGAGAGCAGGAAAGCCTGAAGCTCCCAGGTGTGTGGGGCTACGCAAGCGGTTCCCAAAGAGCTTTAGAACAAGGCATAGTTTTCCCTGCTGGCTCTTTGGGCGTGGGACCAGTCTCCTGACATATGGCCATTTTTGAGCCTGGCGCGAAGCCAAGTGGGAAAGGGTGGTTTTGAGGCTGAAGGCAGCAGGAAAGCCTGCAGCCCCCAGGTGTGTGGGGCTACGCAAGCGGTTCCCAAAGAGCTTTAGAACAAGGCATAGTTTTCCCTGCTGGCTCTTTGGGCGTGGGACCAGTCTCCAGACATATGGCCATTTTTGGGCCTGGCGCAGCGCCAAGTGGGAAAGGGTTGTTTTGAGGCTGAAGGCAGCAGGAAAGACTGCAGCCCCCAGGTGTGTGGGGCTACGCAAGCGGTTCCCAAAGAGCTTTAGAACAAGGCATAGTTTTCCCTGCTGGCTCTTTGGGAATGGTACCAACCTCCAGACATATGGCCATTTTTGTGCCTGGCGCGGCGCCAATTGCGAAAGGTTTCTTTTGAGGCTGAAGGCAGCAGGAAAGCCTTCAGCCCCCAGGTGTGTGGGGCTACGCAAGTGGTTCCCAAAGAGCTTTAGAACAAGGCATAGTTTTCCCTGCTGGCTCTTTGGGCGTGGGACCAGTCTCCAGACATATGGCCATTTTTGTGCCTGGCGTGACGCCATGTGGAAAAGGGTGATTTTGAGGCTGAAGGCAGCAGGAAAGCCTGCAGCCCGCAGGTCTGTGGGGCTACGTAAGCCGTTCCCAAAGAGCTTTAGAACAAGGCATAGTTTTCCCTGCTGGCTCTTTGGGCGTGGGACCAACTTCCAGACATATGGCCATTTTTGGGCCTGGCACGGCGCCAAGTGGGAAAGGGTGGTTTTGAGGCTGAAGGCAGCAGGAAAGCCTGCAGCCCCCAGGTCTGTGGGGCTACGCAAGCGGTTCCCAAAGAGCTTTAGAACAAGGCATAGTTTTCCCTGCTGGCTCTTTGGGCGTGGAACCAATCTCCAGATATATGGCCATTTTTGTGCCTGGCACGGCGCCAAGTGGGAAAGGGTGGTTTTGAGGCTGAAGGCAGCAGGAAAGCCTGCAGCCCCCAGGTGTGTGGGGCTACGCAAGCGGTTCCCAAAGAGCTTTAGAACAAGGCACAGTTTTCCCTGCTGGCTGTTTGGGAAAGGGACCAGTCTCCAGATATATGGCCAATTTGGGCCTGGAGAGGCACCAAGTGGGAAAGGGTGGTTTTGAGGCTGAAGTCAGCAGGAAAGCCTGCAGCCCCCAGGTCTGTGGGGCTACGCAAGCGGTTCCCAAAGAGCTTTAGAACAAGGCATAGTTTTCCCTGCTGGCTCTTTGGGCGTGGTACCAACCTCCAGACATATGGCCATTTTTGTGCCTGGCGTGGCGCCATGTGGAAAAGGGTGGTTTTGAGGCTGAAGGCAGCAGGAAAGCCTGCAGCCCCCAGGTGTGTGGGGCTACGCAAGCCGTTCCCAAAGAGCTTTAGAACAAGGCATAGTTTTCCCTGCTGGCTCTTTGGGCATGGGACCAGTCTCCAGACATATGGCCATTTTTGGGCCTGGCGCAGCGCCAAGTGGGAAAGGGTTGTTTTGAGGCTGAAGGCAGCAGGAAAGCCTGCAGCCCCCAGGTGTGTGGGGCTACGCAAGCGGTTCCCAAAGAGCTTTAGAACAAGGCATAGTTTTCCCTGCTGGCTCTTTGGGCGTGGGACCAGTCTCCAGATATATGGCCATTTTTGTGCCTGGCGTGACGCCAAGTGGGAAAGGGTGGTTTTGAGGCTGAAGGCAGCAGGAAAGCCTGCAGCCCCCAGGTGTGTGGGGCTACGCAAGCGGTTCCCAAAGAGCTTTAGAACAAGGCATAGTTTTCCCTGCTGGCTCTTTGGGCGTGGGACCAGTCTCCAGACATATGGCCATTTTTGGGCCTGGCGCGGCGCCAAGTGGGAAAGCGTGCTTTTGAGGTTGAGGGAGAGCAGGAAAGCCTGCAGCTCCCAGGTGTGTGGGGCTACGCAAGCGGTTCCCAAAGAGCTTTAGAACAAGGCATAGTTTTCCCTGATGGCTCTTTGGGCGTGGGACCAGTCTCCTGACATATGGCCATTTTTGGGCCTGGCGCGAAGCCAAGTGGGAAAGGGTGGTTTTGAGGCTGAAGGCAGCAGGAAAGCCTGCAGCCCCCAGGTGTGTGGGGCTACGCAAGCGGTTCCCAAAGAGCTTTAGAACAAGGCATAGTTTTCCCTGCTGGCTCTTTGGGCGTGGGACCAGTCTCCAGACATATGGCCATTTTTGGGCCTGGCGCAGTGCCAAGTGGGAAAGGGTTGTTTTGAGGCTGAAGGCAGCAGGAAAGCCTGCAGCCCCCAGGTGTGTGGGGCTACGCAAGCCGTTCCCAAAGAGCTTTAGAACAAGGCATAGTTTTCCCTGCTGGCTCTTTGGGAATGGTACCAACCTCCAGACATATGGCCATTTTTGTGCCTGGCGCGGCGCCAAGTGGGAAAGGTTTCTTTTGAGGCTGAAGGCAGCAGGAAAGCCTGCAGCCCCCAGGTGTGTGGGGCTACGCAAGTGGTTCCCAAAGAGCTTTAGAACAAGGCATAGTTTTCCCTGCTGGCTCTTTGGGCGTGGGACCAGTCTCCAGACATATGGCCATTTTTGTGCCTGGCTTGGCGCCAAGTTGGAAAGGGTTGTTTTGAGGCTGAAGGCACCAGGAAAGCCTGCAGCCCCCAGGTGTGTGGGGCTACGCAAGCGGTTCCCAAAGAGCTTTAGAACAAGGCATAGTTTTCCCTGCTGGCTCTTTGGGCGTGGGACCAACTTCCAGACATATGGCCATTTTTGGGCCTGGCACGGCGCCAAGTGGGAAAGGGTGGTTTTTAGGCTGAAGGCAGCAGGAAAGCCTGCAGCCCGCAGGTCTGTGGGGCTACGCAAGCGGTTCCCAAAGAGCTTTAGAACAAGGCATAGTTTTCCCTGCTGGCTCTTTGGGCGTGGAACCAATCTCCAGATATATGGCCATTTTTGTGCCTGGCACGGCGCCATGTGGGAAAGGGTGGTTTTGAGGCTGAAGGCAGCAGGAAAGCCTGCAGACCCCAGGTGTGTGGGGCTACGCAAGCGGTTCCCAAAGAGCTTTAGAACAAGGCATAGTTTTCCCTGCTGGCTGTTTGGGAAAGGGACCAGTCTCCAGATATATGGCCAATTTGGGCCTGGAGAGGCACCAAGTGGGAAAGGGTGGTTTTGAGGCTGAAGTCAGCAGGAAAGCCTGCAGCCCCCAGGTCTGTGGGGCTACGCAAGCGGTTCCCAAAGAGCTTTAGAACAGGGCATAGTTTTCCCTGCTGGCTCTTTGGGCGTGGGACCAACCTCCAGACATATGGCCATTTTTGTGCCTGGCGTGGCACCATGTGGAAAAGGGTGGTTTTGAGGCTGAAGGCAGCAGGAAAGCCTGCAGCCCCCAGGTCTGTGGGGCTACGCAAGCCGTTCCCAAAGAGCTTTAGAACAAGGCATAGTTTTCCCTGCTGGCTCTTTGGGCGTGGGACAAGCTCCAGACATATGGCCATTTTTGGGCCTGGCGCAGCGCCAAGTGGGAAAGGGTGGTTTTGAGGCTGAAGGCAGCAGGAAAGCCTGCAGCCCCCAGGTGTGTGGGGCTACGCAAGCGGTTCCCAAAGAGCTTTAGAACAAGACATAGTTTTCCCTGCTGGCTCTTTGGGCGTGGGACCAACCTCCAGACATATGGCCATTTTTGTGCCTGGCGCAGCGCCAAGTGGGAAAGGGTGGTTTTGAGGCTGAAGGCAGCAGGAAAGCCTGCAGCCCCCAGGTGTGTGGGGCTACGCAAGCGGTTCCCAAAGAGCTTTAGAACAAGGCCAGACAAATGGCCATTTTTGGGCCTGGCGCGGGGCCAGGTTTTGAGTCTGAAGGCAGCAGGAAAGCCTGCAGCCCCCAGGGTCTGTGGGGCTACGCAAGCGTTTCCCAAAGAGCTTTAGAACAAGGCATAGTTTTCCCTGCTGGCTCTTTGGGCGTGGGACCAGTCTGCAGATATATGGCCATTTTTGTGCCTGGCGTGACGCTAAGTGGGAAAGGGTGGTTTTGAGGTTGAAGGCAGCAGGAAAGCCTGCAGCCCCCAGGTGTGTGGGGCTACGCAAGCGGTTCCCAAAGAGCTTTAGAACAAGGCATAGTTTTCCCTGCTGGCTCTTTGGGCGTGGGACCAGTCTCCAGACATATGGCCATTTTTGGGCCTGGCGCAGCGCCAAGTTGGAAAGGGTGGTTTTGAGGCTGAAAGCGCGAGAAAAGCTTGCTGCCCCCAGTTTGTGTGGGGCTACGCAAGCAGTTCCCAAAGAGCTTTAGAACAAGGCATAGTTTTCCCTGCTGGCTCTTTGGGCGTGGAACCAATCTCCAGATATATGGCCATTTTTGTGCCTGGCACGGCGCCATGTGGGAAAGGGTGGTTTTGAGGCTGAAGGCAGCAGGAAAGCCTGCAGCCCCCACGTCTCTGGGGCTACGCAAGCCGTTCCCAAAGAGCTTTAGAACAAGGAATAGTTTTCCCTGCTGGCTCTTTGGGCGTGGGACAAGCTCCAGACATATGGCCATTTTTGGGCCTGGCGCAGCGCCAAGTGGGAAAGGGTTGTTTTGAGGCTGAAGGCAGCAGGAAAGCCTGCAGCCCCCAGGTGTGTGGGGCTACGCAAGCGGTTCCCAAAGAGCTTTAGAACAAGGCCAGACAAATGGCCATTTTTGGGCCTGGCGCAGGGCCAAGTGGGAAAGGGTGGTTTTGAGGCTGAAGGCAGCAGGAAAGCCTGCAGCCCCCAGGTGTCTGGGGCTACGCAAGCGGTTCCAAAAGAGCTTTATAACAAGACATAGTTTTCCCTACTGGCTCTTTGGGCGTGGGACCAACCTCCAGACATATGGCCATTTTTGAGCCTGGCGCAGCGCCAAGTGGGAAAGGGTGGTTTTGAGGTTGAAAGCGCGAGAAAAGCCTGCAGCCCCCAGTTTGTGTGGGGCTACGCAAGCGGTTCCCAAAGAGCTTTAGAACAAGGCATATTTTTCCCTGCTGGCTCTTTGGGCGTGGGACCAGTCTCCAGACATATGGCCATTTTTGGGCCTGGCGCGGCGCCAAGTGGGAAAGCGTGCTTTTGAGGTTGAGGGAGAGCAGGAAAGCCTGCAGCTCCCAGGTGTGTGGGGCTACGCAAGCGGTTCCCAAAGAGCTTTAGAACAAGGCATAGTTTTCCCTGATGGCTCTTTGGGCGTGGGACCAGTCTCCTGACATATGGCCATTTTTGGGCCTGGCGCGAAGCCAAGTGGGAAAGGGTGGTTTTGAGGCTGAAGGCAGCAGGAAAGCCTGCAGCCCCCAGGTGTGTGGGGCTACGCAAGCGGTTCCCAAAGAGCTTTAGAACAAGGCATAGTTTTCCCTGCTGGCTCTTTGGGCGTGGGACCAGTCTCCAGACATATGGCCATTTTTGGGCCTGGCGCAGCGCCAAGTGGGAAAGGGTTGTTTTGAGGCTGAAGGCAGCAGGAAAGACTGCAGCCCCCAGGTGTGTGGGGCTACGCAAGCGGTTCCCAAAGAGCTTTAGAACAAGGCATAGTTTTCCCTGCTGGCTCTTTGGGAATGGTACCAACCTCCAGACATATGGCCATTTTTGTGCCTGGCGCGGCGCCAATTGCGAAAGGTTTCTTTTGAGGCTGAAGGCAGCAGGAAAGCCTTCAGCCCCCAGGTGTGTGGGGCTACGCAAGTGGTTCCCAAAGAGCTTTAGAACAAGGCATAGTTTTCCCTGCTGGCTCTTTGGGCGTGGGACCAGTCTCCAGACATATGGCCATTTTTGTGCCTGGCTTGGCGCCAAGTTGGAAAGGGTTGTTTTGAGGCTGAAGGCAGCAGGAAAGCCTGCAGCCCCCAGGTGTGTGGGGCTACGCAAGCGGTTCCCAAAGAGCTTTAGAACAAGGCATAGTTTTCCCTGCTGGCTCTTTGGGCGTGGAACCAATCTGCAGATATATGGCCATTTTTGTGCCTGGCACGGCGCCATGTGGGAAAGGGTGGTTTTGAGGCTGAAGGCAGCAGGAAAGCCTGCAGCCCCCAGGTGTGTGGGGCTACGCAAGCGGTTCCCAAAGAGCTTTAGAACAAGGCATAGTTTTCCCTGCTGGCTCTTTGGGCGTGGGACAAAACTCCAGATATATGGCCATTTTTGTGCCTGGCGCGATGCCAAGTGGGAAAGGGTGGTTTTGAGGCTGAAAGCGCGAGAAAAGCCTGCAGCCCCCCGTTTCTGTGGGGCTACGCAAGCGGTTCCCAAAGAGCTTTAGAACAAGGCATAGTTTTCCCTGCTGGCTCTTTGGGCGTGGGACCAGTCTCCAGACATATGGCCATTTTTGGGCCTGGCGCAGCGCCAAGTTGGAAAGGGTGGTTTTGAGGCTGAAAGCGCGAGAAAAGCTTGCTGCCCCCAGTTTGTGTGGGGCTACGCAAGCAGTTCCCAAAGAGCTTTAGAACAAGGCATAGTTTTCCCTGCTGGCTCTTTGGGCGTGGGACCAGTCTCCTGACATATGGCCATTTTTGGGCCTGGCGCGATGCCAAGTGGGAAAGGGTGGTTTTGAGTCTGAAGGCAGCAGGAAAGCCTGCAGCCCCCAGGGTCTGTGGGGCTACGCAAGCGGTTCCCAAAGAGCTTTAGAACAAGGCATAGTTTTCCCTGCTGGCTCTTTGGGCGTGGGACCAGTCTCCAGACATATGGCCATTTTTGTGCCTGGCGCGGGGCCAAGTGGGAAAGGGTGGTTTTGAGGCTGAAGGCAGCAGGAAAGCCTGCAGCCCCCAGGTGTGTGAGGCTACGCAAGCGGTTCCCAAAGAGCTTTAGAACAAGGCCAGACAAATGGCCATTTTTGGGCCTGGCGCGGGGCCAAGTGGGAAAGGGTGGTTTTGAGGCTGAAGGCAGCAGGAAAGCCTGCAGCCCCCAGGTGTGTGGGGCTACGGAAGCGGTTCCAAAAGAGCTTTAGAACAAGACATAGTTTTCCCTGCTGGCTCTTTGGGCGTGGGACCAACCTCCTGACATATGCCCATTTTTGTGCCTGGCGCAGCGACAAGTGGGAAAGGGTGGTTTTGAGGTTGAAGGCAGCAGGAAAGCCTGCAGCCCCCAGGTGTGTGGGGCTATGCAAGCGGTTCCCAAAGAGCTTTAGAACAAGGCATAGTTTTCCCTGCTGGCTCTTTGGGCGTGGGACCAGTCTCCAGACATATGGCCATTTTTGGGCCTGGCGTGACGCCATGTGGGAAAGGGTGGTTTTGAGGCTGAAGGCAGCAGGAAAGCCTGCAGCCCCCAGGTGTGTGGGGCTACGCAAGCGGTTCCCAAAGAGCTTTAGAACAAGGCATAGTTTTCCCTGCTGGCTCTTTGGGCGTGGAACCAATCTCCAGATATATGGCCATTTTTGTGCCTGGCACGGCGCCATGTGGGAAAGGGTGGTTTTGAGGCTGAAGGCAGCAGGAAAGCCTGCAGTCCCCACGTCTCTGGGGCTACGCAAGCCGTTCCCAAAGAGCTTTAGAACAAGGAATAGTTTTCCCTGCTGGCTCTTTGGGCGTGGGACAAGCTCCAGACATATGGCCATTTTTGGGCCTGGCGCAGCGCCAAGTGGGAAAGGGTGGTTTTGAGGCTGAAGGCAGCAGGAAAGCCTGCAGCCCCCAGGTGTGTGGGGCTACGCAAGCGGTTCCCAAAGAGCTTTAGAACAAGGCCAGACAAATGGCCATTTTTGGGCCTGGCGCGGGGCCAAGTGGGAAAGGGTGGTTTTGAGGCTGAAGGCAGCAGGAAAGCCTGCAGCCCCCAGGTGTGTGGGGCTACGCAAGCGGTTCCAAAAGAGCTTTATAACAAGACATAGTTTTCCCTGCTGGCTCTTTGGGCGTGGGACCAACCTCCAGACATATGGCCATTTTTGAGCCTGGCGCAGCGCCAAGTGGGAAAGGGTGGTTTTGAGGTTGAAAGCGCGAGAAAAGCCTGCAGCCCCCAGTTTGTGTGGGGCTACGCAAGCGGTTCCCAAAGAGCTTTAGAACAAGGCATATTTTTCCCTGCTGGCTCTTTGGGCGTGGGACCAGTCTCCAGACATATGGCCATTTTTGGGCCTGGCGCGGCGCCAAGTGGGAAAGCGTGCTTTTGAGGTTGAGGGAGAGCAGGAAAGCCTGCAGCTCCCAGGTGTGTGGGGCTACGCAAGCGGTTCCCAAAGAGCTTTAGAACAAGGCATAGTTTTCCCTGATGGCTCTTTGGGCGTGGGACCAGTCTCCTGACATATGGCCATTTTTGGGCCTGGCGCGAAGCCAAGTGGGAAAGGGTGGTTTTGAGGCTGAAGGCAGCAGGAAAGCCTGCAGCCCCCAGGTGTGTGGGGCTACGCAAGCCGTTCCCAAAGAGCTTTAGAACAAGGAATAGTTTTCCCTGCTGGCTCTTTGGGCGTGGGACCAGTCTCCAGACATATGGCCATTTTTGGGCCTGGCGCAGCGCCAAGTGGGAAAGGGTTGTTTTGAGGCTGAAGGCAGCAGGAAAGACTGCAGCCCCCAGGTGTGTGGGGCTACGCAAGCGGTTCCCAAAGAGCTTTAGAACAAGGCATAGTTTTCCCTGCTGGCTCTTTGGGCGTGGGACAAAACTCCAGATATATGGCCATTTTTGTGCCTGGCGCGATGCCAAGTGGGAAAGGGTGGTTTTGAGGCTGAAAGCGCGAGAAAAGCCTGCAGCCCCCCGTTTCTGTGGGGCTACGCAAGCGGTTCCCAAAGAGCTTTAGAACAAGGCATAGTTTTCCCTGCTGGCTCTTTGGGCGTGGGACCAGTCTCCAGACATATGGCCATTTTTGGGCCTGGCGCAGCGCCAAGTTGGAAAGGGTGGTTTTGAGGCTGAAAGCGCGAGAAAAGCTTGCTGCCCCCAGTTTGTGTGGGGCTACGCAAGCAGTTCCCAAAGAGCTTTAGAACAAGGCATAGTTTTCCCTGCTGGCTCTTTGGGCGTGGGACCAGTCTCCTGACATATGGCCATTTTTGGGCCTGGCGCGATGCCAAGTGGGAAAGGGTGGTTTTGAGTCTGAAGGCAGCAGGAAAGCCTGCAGCCCCCAGGGTCTGTGGGGCTACGCAAGCGGTTCCCAAAGAGCTTTAGAACAAGGCATAGTTTTCCCTGCTGGCTCTTTGGGCGTGGGACCAGTCTCCAGACATATGGCCATTTTTGTGCCTGGCGCGGGGCCAAGTGGGAAAGGGTGGTTTTGAGGCTGAAGGCAGCAGGAAAGCCTGCAGCCCCCAGGTGTGTGGGGCTACGCAAGCGGTTCCCAAAGAGCTTTAGAACAAGGCCAGACAAATGGCCATTTTTGGGCCTGGCGCGGGGCCAAGTGGGAAAGGGTGGTTTTGAGGCTGAAGGCAGCAGGAAAGCCTGCAGCCCCCAGGTGTGTGGGGCTACGGAAGCGGTTCCAAAAGAGCTTTAGAACAAGACATAGTTTTCCCTGCTGGCTCTTTGGGCGTGGGACCAACCTCCTGACATATGCCCATTTTTGTGCCTGGCGCAGCGACAAGTGGGAAAGGGTGGTTTTGAGGTTGAAGGCAGCAGGAAAGCCTGCAGCCCCCAGGTGTGTGGGGCTATGCAAGCGGTTCCCAAAGAGCTTTAGAACAAGGCATAGTTTTCCCTGCTGGCTCTTTGGGCGTGGGACCAGTCTCCAGACATATGGCCATTTTTGGGCCTGGCGTGACGCCATGTGGGAAAGGGTGGTTTTGAGGCTGAAGGCAGCAGGAAAGCCTGCAGCCCCCAGGTGTGTGGGGCTACGCAAGCGGTTCCCAAAGAGCTTTAGAACAAGGCCAGACAAATGGCCATTTTTGGGCCTGGCGCGGGGCCAAGTGGGAAAGGGTGGTTTTGAGGCTGAAGGCAGCAGGAAAGCCTGCAGCCCCCAGGTGTGTGGGGCTACGCAAGCGGTTCCAAAAGAGCTTTATAACAAGACATAGTTTTCCCTGCTGGCTCTTTAGGCGTGGGACCAACCTCCAGACATATGGCCATTTTTGAGCCTGGCGCAGCGCCAAGTGGGAAAGGGTGGTTTTGAGGTTGAAAGCGCGAGAAAAGCCTGCAGCCCCCAGTTTGTGTGGGGCTACGCAAGCGGTTCCCAAAGAGCTTTAGAACAAGGCATATTTTTCCCTGCTGGCTCTTTGGGCGTGGGACCAGTCTCCAGACATATGGCCATTTTTGGGCCTGGCGCGGCGCCAAGTGGGAAAGCGTGCTTTTGAGGTTGAGGGAGAGCAGGAAAGCCTGCAGCTCCCAGGTGTGTGGGGCTACGCAAGCGGTTCCCAAAGAGCTTTAGAACAAGGCATAGTTTTCCCTGATGGCTCTTTGGGCGTGGGACCAGTCTCCTGACATATGGCCATTTTTGGGCCTGGCGCGAAGCCAAGTGGGAAAGGGTGGTTTTGAGGCTGAAGGCAGCAGGAAAGCCTGCAGCCCCCAGGTGTGTGGGGCTACGCAAGCCGTTCCCAAAGAGCTTTAGAACAAGGAATAGTTTTCCCTGCTGGCTCTTTGGGCGTGGGACCAGTCTCCAGACATATGGCCATTTTTGGGCCTGGCGCAGCGCCAAGTGGGAAAGGGTTGTTTTGAGGCTGAAGGCAGCAGGAAAGACTGTAGCCCCCAGGTGTGTGGGGCTACGCAAGCGGTTCCCAAAGAGCTTTAGAACAAGGCATAGTTTTCCCTGCGGGCTCTTTGGGAATGGTACCAACCTCCAGACATATGGCCATTTTTGTGCCTGGCGCGGCGCCAATTGCGAAAGGTTTCTTTTGAGGCTGAAGGCAGCAGGAAAGCCTTCAGCCCCCAGGTGTGTGGGGCTACGCAAGTGGTTCCCAAAGAGCTTTAGAACAAGGCATAGTTTTCCCTGCTGGCTCTTTGGGCGTGGGACCAGTCTCCAGACATATGGCCATTTTTGTGCCTGGCTTGGCGCCAAGTTGGAAAGGGTTGTTTTGAGGCTGAAGGCACCAGGAAAGCCTGCAGCCCCCAGGTGTGTGGGGCTACGCAAGCGGTTCCCAAAGAGCTTTAGAACAAGGCATAGTTTTCCCTGCTGGCTCTTTGGGCGTGGGACCAACTTCCAGACATATGGCCATTTTTGGGCCTGGCACGGCGCCAAGTGGGAAAGGGTGGTTTTTAGGCTGAAGGCAGCAGGAAAGCCTGCAGCCCCCAGGTGTGTGGGGCTACGCAAGCGGTTCCCAAAGAGCTTTAGAACAAGGCATAGTTTTCCCTGCTGGCTCTTTGGGCGTGGAACCAATCTCCAGATATATGGCCATTTTTGTGCCTGGCACGGCGCCATGTGGGAAAGGGTGGTTTTGAGGCTGAAGGCAGCAGGAAAGCCTGCAGCCCCCAGGTGTGTGGGGCTACGCAAGCGGTTCCCAAAGAGCTTTAGAACAAGGCATAGTTTTCCCTGCTGGCTGTTTGGGAAAGGGACCAGTCTCCAGATATATGGCCAATTTGGGCCTGGAGAGGCACCAAGTGGGAAAGGGTGGTTTTGAGGCTGAAGTCAGCAGGAAAGCCTGCAGCCCCCAGGTCTGTGGGGCTACGCAAGCGGTTCCCAAAGAGCTTTAGAACAGGGCATAGTTTTCCCTGCTGGCTCTTTGGGCGTGGGACCAGTCTCCAGACATATGGCCATTTTTGTGCCTGGCGTGGCACCATGTGGAAAAGGGTGGTTTTGAGGCTGAAGGCAGCAGGAAAGCCTGCAGCCCCCAGGTCTGTGGGGCTACGCAAGCCGTTCCCAAAGAGCTTTAGAACAAGGAATAGTTTTCCCTGCTGGCTCTTTGGGCGTGGGACAAGCTCCAGACATATGGCCATTTTTGGGCCTGGCGCAGCGCCAAGTGGGAAAGGGTGGTTTTGAGGCTGAAGGCAGCAGGAAAGCCTGCAGCCCCCAGGTGTGTGGGGCTACGCAAGCCGTTCCCAAAGAGCTTTAGAACAAGACATAGTTTTCCCTGCTGGCTCTTTGGGCGTGGGACCAACCTCCAGACATATGGCCATTTTTGTGCCTGGCGCAGCGCCAAGTGGGAAAGGGTGGTTTTGAGGCTGAAGGCAGCAGGAAAGCCTGCAGCCCCCAGGTGTGTGGGGCTACGCAAGCGGTTCCCAAAGAGCTTTAGAACAAGGCATAGTTTTCCCTGCTGGCTGTTTGGGCTTTGGACCAGTCTCCAGATATATGGCCAATTTGGGCCTGGAGAGGCACCAAGTGGGAAAGGGTGGTTTTGAGGCTGAAGTCAGCAGGAAAGCCTGCAGCCCCCAGGTCTGTGGGGCTACGCAAGCGGTTCCCAAAGAGCTTTAGAACAGGGCATAGTTTTCCCTGCTGGCTCTTTGGGCGTGGGACCAACCTCCAGACATATGGCCATTTTTGTGCCTGGCTTGGCGCCATGTGGGAAAGGGTGGTTTTGAGGCTGAAGGCAGCAGGAAAGCCTGCAGCCCCCAGGTGTGTGGGGCTACGCAAGCGGTTCCCAAAGAGCTTTAGAACAAGACATAGTTTTCCCTGCTGGCTCTTTGGGCGTGGGACCAACCTCCAGACATATGGCCATTTTTGAGCCTGGCGCAGCGCCAAGTTGGAAAGGGTGGTTTTGAGGTTGAAAGCGCGAGAAAAGCCTGCAGCCCCCAGTTTGTGTGGGGCTACGCAAGCGGTTCCCAAAGAGCTTTAGAACAAGGCATAGTTTTCCCTGCTGGCTCTTTGGGCGTGGGACCAGTCTCCAGACATATGGCCATTTTTGGGCCTGGCGCGGCGCCAAGTGGGAAAGCGTGCCTTTGAGGTTGAGGGAGAGCAGGAAAGCCTGCAGCTCCCAGGTGTGTGGGGCTACGCAAGCGGTTCCCAAAGAGCTTTAGAACAAGGCATAGTTTTCCCTGATGGCTCTTTGGGCGTGGGACCAGTCTCCTGACATATGGCCATTTTTGGGCCTGGCGCGAAGCCAAGTGGGAAAGGGTGGTTTTGAGGCTGAAGGCAGCAGGAAAGCCTGCAGCCCCCAGGTGTGTGGGGCTACGCAAGCGGTTCCCAAAGAGCTTTAGAACAAGGCATAGTTTTCCCTGCTGGCTCTTTGGGCGTGGGACCAGTCTCCAGACATATGGCCATTTTTGGGCCTGGCGCAGCGCCAAGTGGGAAAGGGTTGTTTTGAGGCTGAAGGCAGCAGGAAAGACTGCAGCCCCCAGGTGTGTGGGGCTACGCAAGCCGTTCCCAAAGAGCTTTAGAACAAGGCATAGTTTTAGTTTTCCCTGCTGGCTCTTTGGGAATGGTACCAACCTCCAGACATATGGCCATTTTTGTGCCTGGCGCGGCGCCAATTGCGAAAGGTTTCTTTTGAGGCTGAAGGCAGCAGGAAAGCCTTCAGCCCCCAGGTGTGTGGGGCTACGCAAGTGGTTCCCAAAGAGCTTTAGAACAAGGCATAGTTTTCCCTGCTGGCTCTTTGGGCGTGGGACCAGTCTCCAGACATATGGCCATTTTTGTGCCTGGCTTGGCGCCAAGTTGGAAAGGGTTGTTTTGAGGCTGAAGGCACCAGGAAAGCCTGCAGCCCCCAGGTGTGTGGGGCTACGCAAGTGGTTCCCAAAGAGCTTTAGAACAAGGCATAGTTTTCCCTGCTGGCTCTTTGGGCGTGGGACCACCTTCCAGACATATGGCCATTTTTGGGCCTGGCACGGCGCCAAGTGGGAAAGGGTGGTTTTTAGGCTGAAGGCAGCAGGAAAGCCTGCAGCTCCCAGGTGTGTGGGGCTACGCAAGCGGTTCCCAAAGAGCTTTAGAACAAGGCATAGTTTTCCCTGCTGGCTCTTTGGGCGTGGAACCAATCTCCAGATATATGGCCATTTTTGTGCCTGGCACGGCGCCAAGTGGGAAAGGGTGGTTTTGAGGCTGAAGGCAGCAGGAAAGCCTGCAGCACCCAGGTCTGTGGGGCTACGCAAGCGGTTCCCAAAGAGCTTTAGAACAAGGCATAGTTTTCCCTGCTGGCTCTTTGGGCGTGGGACCAGTCTCCTGACATATGGCCATTTTTGGGCCTGGCGTGGCACCATGTGGAAAAGGGTGGTTTTGAGGCTGAAGTCAGCAGGAAAGCCTGCAGCCCCCAGGTCTGTGGGGCTACGCAAGCGGTTCCCAAAGAGCTTTAGAACAAGGCATAGTTTTCCCTGCTGGCTCTTTGGGCGTGGTACCAACCTCCAGACATATGGCCATTTTTGTGCCTGGCGTGGCACCATGTGGAAAAGGGTGGTTTTGAGGCTGAAGGCAGCAGGAAAGCCTGCAGCCCCCAGGTCTGTGGGGCTACGCAAGCCGTTCCCAAAGAGCTTTAGAACAAGGAATAGTTTTCCCTGCTGGCTCTTTGGGCGTGGGACAAGCTCCAGACATATGGCCATTTTTGGGCCTGGCGCAGCGCCAAGTGGGAAAGGGTGGTTTTGAGGCTGAAGGCAGCAGGAAAGCCTGCAGCCCCCAGGTGTGTGGGGCTACGCAAGCGGTTCCCAAAGAGCTTTAGAACAAGGCATAGTTTTCCCTGCTGGCTCTTTGGGCGTGGGACCAACCTCCAGACATATGGCCATTTTTGTGCCTGGCGCAGCGCCAAGTGGGAAAGGGTGGTTTGAGGTTGAAAGCGCGAGAAAAGCCTGCAGCCCCCAGTTTGTGTGGGGCTACGCAAGCGGTTCCCAAAGAGCTTTAGAACAAGGCATATTTTTCCCTGCTGGCTCTTTGGGCGTGGGACCAGTCTCCAGACATATGGCCATTTTTGGGCCTGGCGCGGCGCCAAGTGGGAAAGCGTGCTTTTGAGGCTGAGGGAGAGCAGGAAAGCCTGAAGCTCCCAGGTGTGTGGGGCTACGCAAGCGGTTCCCAAAGAGCTTTAGAACAAGGCATAGTTTTCCCTGCTGGCTCTTTGGAAATGGTACCAACCTCCAGACATATGGCCATTTTTGTGCCTGGCGCGGCGCCAATTGCGAAAGGTTTCTTTTGAGGCTGAAGGCAGCAGGAAAGCCTTCAGCCCCCAGGTGTGTGGGGCTACGCAAGTGGTTCCCAAAGAGCTTTAGAACAAGGCATAGTTTTCCCTGCTGGCTCTTTGGGCGTGGGACCAGTCTCCAGACATATGGCCATTTTTGTGCCTGGCGTGACGCCATGTGGAAAAGGGTGATTTTGAGGCTGAAGGCAGCAGGAAAGCCTGCAGCCCCCAGGTCTGTGGGGCTACGTAAGCCGTTCCCAAAGAGCTTTAGAACAAGGCATAGTTTTCCCTGCTGGCTCTTTGGGCGTGGGACCAACTTCCAGACATATGGCCATTTTTGGGCCTGGCACGGCGCCAAGTGGGAAAGGGTGGTTTTGAGGCTGAAGGCAGCAGGAAAGCCTGCAGCCCCCAGGTCTGTGGGGCTACGCAAGCGGTTCCCAAAGAGCTTTAGAACAAGGCATAGTTTTCCCTGCTGGCTCTTTGGGCGTGGAACCAATCTCCAGATATATGGCCATTTTTGTGCCTGGCACGGCGCCAAGTGGGAAAGGGTGGTTTTGAGGCTGAAGGCAGCAGGAAAGCCTGCAGCCCCCAGGTGTGTGGGGCTACGCAAGCGGTTCCCAAAGAGCTTTAGAACAAGGCATAGTTTTCCCTGCTGGCTGATTGGGAAAGGGACCAGTCTCCAGATATATGGCCAATTTGGGCCTGGAGAGGCACCAAGTGGGAAAGGGTGGTTTTGAGGCTGAAGTCAGCAGGAAAGCCTGCAGCCCCCAGGTCTGTGGGGCTACGCAAGCGGTTCCCAAAGAGCTTTAGAACAAGGCATAGTTTTCCCTGCTGGCTCTTTGGGCGTGGTACCAACCTCCAGACATATGGCCATTTTTGTGCCTGGCGTTGCGCCATGTGGAAAAGGGTGGTTTTGAGTCTGAAGGCAGCAGGAAAGCCTGCAGCCCCCAGGTGTGTGGGGCTACGCAAGCGGTTCCCAAAGACCTTTAGAACAAGGCATAGTTTTCCCTGCTGGCTCTTTGGGCATGGGACCAGTCTCCAGACATATGGCCATTTTTGGGCCTGGCGCAGCGCCAAGTGGGAAAGGGTGGTTTTGAGGCTGAAGGCAGCAGGAAAGCCTGCAGCCCCCAGGTGTGTGGGGCTACGCAAGCCGTTCCCAAAGAGCTTTAGAACAAGGAATAGTTTTCCCTGCTGGCTCTTTGGGCGTGGGACAAGCTCCAGACATATGGCCATTTTTGGGCCTGGCGCAGCGCCAAGTGGGAAAGGGTGGTTTTGAGGCTGAAGGCAGCAGGAAAGCCTGCAGCCCCCAAGTGTGTGGGGCTACGCAAGCGGTTCCCAAAGAGCTTTAGAACAAGGCATAGTTTTCCCTGCTGGCTCTTTGGGCGTGGGACCAACCTCCAGACATATGGCCATTTTTGTGCCTGGCGCAGCGCCAAGTGGGAAGGGGTGGTTTGAGGTTGAAAGCGCGAGAAAAGCCTGCAGCCCCCAGTTTGTGTGGGGCTACGCAAGCGGTTCCCAAAGAGCTTTAGAACAAGGCATATTTTTCCCTGCTGGCTCTTTGGGCGTGGGACCAGTCTCCAGACATATGGCCATTTTTGGGCCTGGCGCGGCGCCAAGTGGGAAAGCGTGCTTTTGAGGCTGAGGGAGAGCAGGAAAGCCTGAAGCTCCCAGGTGTGTGGGGCTACGCAAGCGGTTCCCAAAGAGCTTTAGAACAAGGCATAGTTTTCCCTGCTGGCTCTTTGGGCGTGGGACCAGTCTCCTGACATATGGCCATTTTTGAGCCTGGCGCGAAGCCAAGTGGGAAAGGGTGGTTTTGAGGCTGAAGGCAGCAGGAAAGCCTGCAGCCCCCAGGTGTGTGGGGCTACGCAAGCGGTTCCCAAAGAGCTTTAGAACAAGGCATAGTTTTCCCTGCTGGCTCTTTGGGCGTGGGACCAGTCTCCAGACATATGGCCATTTTTGGGCCTGGCGCAGCGCCAAGTGGGAAAGGGTGGTTTTGAGGCTGAAGGCAGCAGGAAAGACTGCAGCCCCCAGGTGTGTGGGGCTACGCAAGCGGTTCCCAAAGAGCTTTAGAACAAGGCATAGTTTTCCCTGCTGGCTCTTTGGGAATGGTACCAACCTCCAGACATATGGCCATTTTTGTGCCTGGCGCGGCGCCAATTGCGAAAGGTTTCTTTTGAGGCTGAAGGCAGCAGGAAAGCCTTCAGCCCCCAGGTGTGTGGGGCTATGCAAGTGGTTCCCAAAGAGCTTTAGAACAAGGCATAGTTTTCCCTGCTGGCTCTTTGGGCGTGGGACCAGTCTCCAGATATATGGCCATTTTTGTTCCTGGCGTGACGCCAAGTGGGAAAGGGTGGTTTTGAGGCTGAAGGCAGCAGGAAAGCCTGCAGCCCCCAGGTGTGTGGGGCTACGCAAGCGGTTCCCAAAGAGCTTTAGAACAAGGCATAGTTTTCCCTGCTGGCTCTTTGGGCGTGGGACCAGTCTCCAGACATATGGCCATTTTTGGGCCTGGCGCGGCGCCAAGTGGGAAAGCGTGCTTTTGAGGTTGAGGGAGAGCAGGAAAGCCTGCAGCTCCCAGGTGTGTGGGGCTACGCAAGCGGTTCCCAAAGAGCTTTAGAACAAGGCATAGTTTTCCCTGATGGCTCTTTGGGCGTGGGACCAGTCTCCTGACATATGGCCATTTTTGGGCCTGGCGCGAAGCCAAGTGGGAAAGGGTGGTTTTGAGGCTGAAGGCAGCAGGAAAGCCTGCAGCCCCCAGGTCTGTGGGGCTACGCAAGCGGTTCCCAAAGAGCTTTAGAACAAGGCATAGTTTTCCCTGCTGGCTCTTTGGGCGTGGGACCAGTCTCCAGACATATGGCCATTTTTGGGCCTGGCGCAGCGCCAAGTGGGAAAGGGTTGTTTTGAGGCTGAAGGCAGCAGGAAAGCCTGCAGCCCCCAGGTGTGTGGGGCTACGCAAGCGGTTCCCAAAGAGCTTTAGAACAAGGCATAGTTTTCCCTGCTGGCTCTTTGGGCGTGGGACCAGTCTCCAGACATATGGCCATTTTTGGGCCTGGCGCAGCGCCAAGTGGGAAAGGGTTGTTTTGAGGCTGAAGGCAGCAGGAAAGACTGCAGCCCCCAGGTGTGTGGGGCTACGCAAGCCGTTCCCAAAGAGCTTTAGAACAAGGCATAGTTTTAGTTTTCCCTGCTGGCTCTTTGGGAATGGTACCAACCTCCAGACATATGGCCATTTTTGTGCCTGGCGCGGCGCCAATTGCGAAAGGTTTCTTTTGAGGCTGAAGGCAGCAGGAAAGCCTTCAGCCCCCAGGTGTGTGGGGCTACGCAAGTGGTTCCCAAAGAGCTTTAGAACAAGGCATAGTTTTCCCTGCTGGCTCTTTGGGCGTGGGACCAGTCTCCAGACATATGGCCATTTTTGTGCCTGGCTTGGCGCCAAGTTGGAAAGGGTTGTTTTGAGGCTGAAGGCACCAGGAAAGCCTGCAGCCCCCAGGTGTGTGGGGCTACGCAAGCGGTTCCCAAAGAGCTTTAGAACAAGGCATAGTTTTCCCTGCTGGCTCTTTGGGCGTGGGACCAACTTCCAGACATATGGCCATTTTTGGGCCTGGCACGGCGCCAAGTGGGAAAGGGTGGTTTTGAGGCTGAAGGCAGCAGGAAAGCCTGCAGCCCCCAGGTGTGTGGGGCTACGCAAGCGGTTCCCAAAGAGCTTTAGAACAAGGCATAGTTTTCCCTGCTGGCTCTTTGGGCGTGGGACCAGTCTCCAGACATATGGCCATTTTTGGGCCTGGCGCAGCGCCAAGTGGGAAAGGGTTGTTTTGAGGCTGAAGGCAGCAGGAAAGCCTGCAGCCCCCAGGTGTGTGGGGCTACGCAAGCCGTTCCCAAAGAGCTTTAGAACAAGGCATAGTTTTCCCTGCTGGCTCTTTGGGAATGGTACCAACCTCCAGACATATGGCCATTTTTGTGCCTGGCGCGGCGCCAAGTGGGAAAGGTTTCTTTTGAGGCTGAAGGCAGCAGGAAAGCCTGCAGCCCCCAGGTGTGTGGGGCTACGCAAGTGGTTCCCAAAGAGCTTTAGAACAAGGCATAGTTTTCCCTGCTGGCTCTTTGGGCGTGGGACCAGTCTCCAGACATATGGCCATTTTTGTGCCTGGCTTGGCGCCAAGTTGGAAAGGGTTGTTTTGAGGCTGAAGGCACCAGGAAAGCCTGCAGCCCCCAGGTGTGTGGGGCTACGCAAGCGGTTCCCAAAGAGCTTTAGAACAAGGCATAGTTTTCCCTGCTGGCTCTTTGGGCGTGGGACCAACTTCCAGACATATGGCCATTTTTGTGCCTGGCACGGCGCCAAGTGGGAAAGGGTGGTTTTTAGGCTGAAGGCAGCAGGAAAGCCTGCAGCCCCCAGGTGTGTGGGGCTACGCAAGCGGTTCCCAAAGAGCTTTAGAACAAGGCATAGTTTTCCCTGCTGGCTGTTTGGGAAAGGGACCAGTCTCCAGATATATGGCCAATTTGGGCCTGGAGAGGCACCAAGTGGGAAAGGGTGGTTTTGAGGCTGAAGTCAGCAGGAAAGCCTGCAGCCCCCAGGTGTGTGGGGCTACGCAAGCGGTTCCCAAAGAGCTTTAGAACAAGACATAGTTTTCCCTGCTGGCTCTTTGGGCGTGGGACCAACCTCCAGACATATGGCCATTTTTGAGCCTGGCGCAGCGCCAAGTGGGAAAGGGTGGTTTTGAGGTTGAAAGCGCGAGAAAAGCCTGCAGCCCCCAGTTTGTGTGGGGCTACGCAAGCGGTTCCCAAAGAGCTTTAGAACAAGGCATAGTTTTCCCTGCTGGCTCTTTGGGCGTGGGACCAGTCTCCAGACATATGGCCATTTTTGGGCCTGGCGCGGCGCCAAGTGGGAAAGCGTGCCTTTGAGGTTGAGGGAGAGCAGGAAAGCCTGCAGCTCCCAGGTGTGTGGGGCTACGCAAGCGGTTCCCAAAGAGCTTTAGAACAAGGCATAGTTTTCCCTGATGGCTCTTTGGGCGTGGGACCAGTCTCCTGACATATGGCCATTTTTGGGCCTGGCGCGAAGCCAAGTGGGAAAGGGTGGTTTTGAGGCTGAAGGCAGCAGGAAAGCCTGCAGCCCCCAGGTGTGTGGGGCTACGCAAGCGGTTCCCAAAGAGCTTTAGAACAAGGCATAGTTTTCCCTGCTGGCTCTTTGGGCGTGGGACCAGTCTCCAGACATATGGCCATTTTTGGGCCTGGCGCAGCGCCAAGTGGGAAAGGGTTGTTTTGAGGCTGAAGGCAGCAGGAAAGACTGCAGCCCCCAGGTGTGTGGGGCTACGCAAGCCGTTCCCAAAGAGCTTTAGAACAAGGCATAGTTTTAGTTTTCCCTGCTGGCTCTTTGGGAATGGTACCAACCTCCAGACATATGGCCATTTTTGTGCCTGGCGCGGCGCCAATTGCGAAAGGTTTCTTTTGAGGCTGAAGGCAGCAGGAAAGCCTTCAGCCCCCAGGTGTGTGGGGCTACGCAAGTGGTTCCCAAAGAGCTTTAGAACAAGGCATAGTTTTCCCTGCTGGCTCTTTGGGCGTGGGACCAGTCTCCAGACATATGGCCATTTTTGTGCCTGGCTTGGCGCCAAGTTGGAAAGGGTTGTTTTGAGGCTGAAGGCACCAGGAAAGCCTGCAGCCCCCAGGTGTGTGGGGCTACGCAAGCGGTTCCCAAAGAGCTTTAGAACAAGGCATAGTTTTCCCTGCTGGCTCTTTGGGCGTGGGACCAACTTCCAGACATATGGCCATTTTTGGGCCTGGCACGGCGCCAAGTGGGAAAGGGTGGTTTTTAGGCTGAAGGCAGCAGGAAAGCCTGCAGCTCCCAGGTGTGTGGGGCTACGCAAGCGGTTCCCAAAGAGCTTTAGAACAAGGCATAGTTTTCCCTGCTGGCTCTTTGGGCGTGGAACCAATCTCCAGATATATGGCCATTTTTGTGCCTGGCACGGCGCCAAGTGGGAAAGGGTGGTTTTGAGGCTGAAGGCAGCAGGAAAGCCTGCAGCCCCCAGGTCTGTGGGGCTACGCAAGCGGTTCCCAAAGAGCTTTAGAACAAGGCATAGTTTTCCCTGCTGGCTCTTTGGGCGTGGGACCAGTCTCCAGACATATGGCCATTTTTGGGCCTGGCGTGGCACCATGTGGAAAAGGGTGGTTTTGAGGCTGAAGTCAGCAGGAAAGCCTGCAGCCCCCAGGTCTGTGGGGCTACGCAAGCGGTTCCCAAAGAGCTTTAGAACAAGGCATAGTTTTCCCTGCTGGCTCTTTGGGCGTGGTACCAACCTCCAGACATATGGCCATTTTTGTGCCTGGCGTGGCACCATGTGGAAAAGGGTGGTTTTGAGGCTGAAGGCAGCAGGAAAGCCTGCAGCCCCCAGGTCTGTGGGGCTACGCAAGCCGTTCCCAAAGAGCTTTAGAACAAGGAATAGTTTTCCCTGCTGGCTCTTTGGGCGTGGGACAAGCTCCAGACATATGGCCATTTTTGGGCCTGGCGCAGCGCCAAGTGGGAAAGGGTGGTTTTGAGGCTGAAGGCAGCAGGAAAGCCTGCAGCCCCCAGGTGTGTGGGGCTACGCAAGCGGTTCCCAAAGAGCTTTAGAACAAGGCATAGTTTTCCCTGCTGGCTCTTTGGGCGTGGGACCAACCTCCAGACATATGGCCATTTTTGTGCCTGGCGCAGCGCCAAGTGGGAAAGGGTGGTTTGAGGTTGAAAGCGCGAGAAAAGCCTGCAGCCCCCAGTTTGTGTGGGGCTACGCAAGCGGTTCCCAAAGAGCTTTAGAACAAGGCATATTTTTCCCTGCTGGCTCTTTGGGCGTGGGACCAGTCTCCAGACATATGGCCATTTTTGGGCCTGGCGCGGCGCCAAGTGGGAAAGCGTGCTTTTGAGGCTGAGGGAGAGCAGGAAAGCCTGAAGCTCCCAGGTGTGTGGGGCTACGCAAGCGGTTCCCAAAGAGCTTTAGAACAAGGCATAGTTTTCCCTGCTGGCTCTTTGGAAATGGTACCAACCTCCAGACATATGGCCATTTTTGTGCCTGGCGCGGCGCCAATTGCGAAAGGTTTCTTTTGAGGCTGAAGGCAGCAGGAAAGCCTTCAGCCCCCAGGTGTGTGGGGCTACGCAAGCGGTTCCCAAAGAGCTTTAGAACAAGGCATAGTTTTCCCTGCTGGCTCTTTGGGCGTGGGACCAACTTCCAGACATATGGCCATTTTTGGGCCTGGCACGGCGCCAAGTGGGAAAGGGTGGTTTTTAGGCTGAAGGCAGCAGGAAAGCCTGCAGCTCCCAGGTGTGTGGGGCTACGCAAGCGGTTCCCAAAGAGCTTTAGAACAAGGCATAGTTTTCCCTGCTGGCTCTTTGGGCGTGGAACCAATCTCCAGATATATGGCCATTTTTGTGCCTGGCACGGCGCCAAGTGGGAAAGGGTGGTTTTGAGGCTGAAGGCAGTAGGAAAGCCTGCAGCCCCCAGGTGTGTGGGGCTACGCAAGCGGTTCCCAAAGAGCTTTAGAACAAGGCATAGTTTTCCCTGCTGGCTCTTTGGGCGTGGGACCAGTCTCCAGACATATGGCCATTTTTGGGCCTGGCGTGGCACCATGTGGAAAAGGGTGGTTTTGAGGCTGAAGTCAGCAGGAAAGCCTGCAGCCCCCAGGTCTGTGGGGCTACGCAAGCGGTTCCCAAAGAGCTTTAGAACAAGGCATAGTTTTCCCTGCTGGCTCTTTGGGCGTGGTACCAACCTCCAGACATATGGCCATTTTTGTGCCTGGCGTGGCACCATGTGGAAAAGGGTGGTTTTGAGGCTGAAGGCAGCAGGAAAGCCTGCAGCCCCCAGGTCTGTGGGGCTACGCAAGCCGTTCCCAAAGAGCTTTAGAACAAGGAATAGTTTTCCCTGCTGGCTCTTTGGGCGTGGGACAAGCTCCAGACATATGGCCATTTTTGGGCCTGGCGCAGCGCCAAGTGGGAAAGGGTGGTTTTGAGGCTGAAGGCAGCAGGAAAGCCTGCAGCCCCCAGGTGTGTGGGGCTACGCAAGCGGTTCCCAAAGAGCTTTAGAACAAGGCATAGTTTTCCCTGCTGGCTCTTTGGGCGTGGGACCAACCTCCAGACATATGGCCATTTTTGTGCCTGGCGCAGCGCCAAGTGGGAAAGGGTGGTTTGAGGTTGAAAGCGCGAGAAAAGCCTGCAGCCCCCAGTTTGTGTGGGGCTACGCAAGCGGTTCCCAAAGAGCTTTAGAACAAGGCATATTTTTCCCTGCTGGCTCTTTGGGCGTGGGACCAGTCTCCAGACATATGGCCATTTTTGGGCCTGGCGCGGCGCCAAGTGGGAAAGCGTGCTTTTGAGGCTGAGGGAGAGCAGGAAAGCCTGAAGCTCCCAGGTGTGTGGGGCTACGCAAGCGGTTCCCAAAGAGCTTTAGAACAAGGCATAGTTTTCCCTGCTGGCTCTTTGGAAATGGTACCAACCTCCAGACATATGGCCATTTTTGTGCCTGGCGCGGCGCCAATTGCGAAAGGTTTCTTTTGAGGCTGAAGGCAGCAGGAAAGCCTTCAGCCCCCAGGTGTGTGGGGCTACGCAAGTGGTTCCCAAAGAGCTTTAGAACAAGGCATAGTTTTCCCTGCTGGCTCTTTGGGCGTGGGACCAGTCTCCAGACATATGGCCATTTTTGTGCCTGGCGTGACGCCATGTGGAAAAGGGTGATTTTGAGGCTGAAGGCAGCAGGAAAGCCTGCAGCCCCCAGGTCTGTGGGGCTACGTAAGCCGTTCCCAAAGAGCTTTAGAACAAGGCATAGTTTTCCCTGCTGGCTCTTTGGGCGTGGGACCAACTTCCAGACATATGGCCATTTTTGGGCCTGGCACGGCGCCAAGTGGGAAAGGGTGGTTTTGAGGCTGAAGGCAGCAGGAAAGCCTGCAGCCCCCAGGTCTGTGGGGCTACGCAAGCGGTTCCCAAAGAGCTTTAGAACAAGGCATAGTTTTCCCTGCTGGCTCTTTGGGCGTGGAACCAATCTCCAGATATATGGCCATTTTTGTGCCTGGCACGGCGCCAAGTGGGAAAGGGTGGTTTTGAGGCTGAAGGCAGCAGGAAAGCCTGCAGCCCCCAGGTGTGTGGGGCTACGCAAGCGGTTCCCAAAGAGCTTTAGAACAAGGCATAGTTTTCCCTGCTGGCTGATTGGGAAAGGGACCAGTCTCCAGATATATGGCCAATTTGGGCCTGGAGAGGCACCAAGTGGGAAAGGGTGGTTTTGAGGCTGAAGTCAGCAGGAAAGCCTGCAGCCCCCAGGTCTGTGGGGCTACGCAAGCGGTTCCCAAAGAGCTTTAGAACAAGGCATAGTTTTCCCTGCTGGCTCTTTGGGCGTGGTACCAACCTCCAGACATATGGCCATTTTTGTGCCTGGCGTGGCGCCATGTGGAAAAGGGTGGTTTTGAGGCTGAAGGCAGCAGGAAAGCCTGCAGCCCCCAGGTGTGTGGGGCTACGCAAGCGGTTCCCAAAGAGCTTTAGAACAAGGCATAGTTTTCCCTGCTGGCTCTTTGGGCATGGGACCAGTCTCCAGACATATGGCCATTTTTGGGCCTGGCGCAGCGCCAAGTGGGAAAGGGTTGTTTTGAGGCTGAAGGCAGCAGGAAAGCCTGCAGCCCCCAGGTGTGTGGGGCTACGCAAGCCGTTCCCAAAGAGCTTTAGAACAAGGAATAGTTTTCCCTGCTGGCTCTTTGGGCATGGGACAAGCTCCAGACATATGGCCATTTTTGGGCCTGGCGCAGCGCCAAGTGGGAAAGGGTGGTTTTGAGGCTGAAGGCAGCAGGAAAGCCTGCAGCCCCCAGGTGTGTGGGGCTACGCAAGCGGTTCCCAAAGAGCTTTAGAACAAGGCATAGTTTTCCCTGCTGGCTCTTTGGGCGTGGGACCAACCTCCAGACATATGGCCATTTTTGTGCCTGGCGCAGCGCCAAGTGGGAAGGGGTGGTTTGAGGTTGAAAGCGCGAGAAAAGCCTGCAGCCCCCAGTTTGTGTGGGGCTACGCAAGCGGTTCCCAAAGAGCTTTAGAACAAGGCATATTTTTCCCTGCTGGCTCTTTGGGCGTGGGACCAGTCTCCAGACATATGGCCATTTTTGGGCCTGGCGCGGCGCCAAGTGGGAAAGCGTGCTTTTGAGGCTGAGGGAGAGCAGGAAAGCCTGAAGCTCCCAGGTGTGTGGGGCTACGCAAGCGGTTCCCAAAGAGCTTTAGAACAAGGCATAGTTTTCCCTGCTGGCTCTTTGGGCGTGGGACCAGTCTCCTGACATATGGCCATTTTTGAGCCTGGCGCGAAGCCAAGTGGGAAAGGGTGGTTTTGAGGCTGAAGGCAGCAGGAAAGCCTGCAGCCCCCAGGTGTGTGGGGCTACGCAAGCGGTTCCCAAAGAGCTTTAGAACAAGGCATAGTTTTCCCTGCTGGCTCTTTGGGCGTGGGACCAGTCTCCAGACATATGGCCATTTTTGGGCCTGGCGCAGCGCCAAGTGGGAAAGGGTTGTTTTGAGGCTGAAGGCAGCAGGAAAGACTGCAGCCCCCAGGTGTGTGGGGCTACGCAAGCGGTTCCCAAAGAGCTTTAGAACAAGGCATAGTTTTCCCTGCTGGCTCTTTGGGAATGGTACCAACCTCCAGACATATGGCCATTTTTGTGCCTGGCGCGGCGCCAATTGCGAAAGGTTTCTTTTGAGGCTGAAGGCAGCAGGAAAGCCTTCAGCCCCCAGGTGTGTGGGGCTACGCAAGTGGTTCCCAAAGAGCTTTAGAACAAGGCATAGTTTTCCCTGCTGGCTCTTTGGGCGTGGGACCAGTCTCCAGACATAAGGCCATTTTTGTGCCTGGCGTGACGCCATGTGGAAAAGGGTGATTTTGAGGCTGAAGGCAGCAGGAAAGCCTGCAGCCCCCAGGTGTGTGGGGCTACGTAAGCCGTTCCCAAAGAGCTTTAGAACAAGGCATAGTTTTCCCTGCTGGCTCTTTGGGCGTGGGACCAACTTCCAGACATATGGCCATTTTTGGGCCTGGCACGGCGCCAAGTGGGAAAGGGTGGTTTTGAGGCTGAAGGCAGCAGGAAAGCCTGCAGCCCCCAGGTCTGTGGGGCTACGCAAGCGGTTCCCAAAGAGCTTTAGAACAAGGCATAGTTTTCCCTGCTGGCTCTTTGGGCGTGGAACCAATCTCCAGATATATGGCCATTTTTGTGCCTGGCACGGCGCCAAGTGGGAAAGGGTGGTTTTGAGGCTGAAGGCAGCAGGAAAGCCTGCAGCCCCCAGGTGTGTGGGGCTACGCAAGCGGTTCCCAAAGAGCTTTAGAACAAGGCATAGTTTTCCCTGCTGGCTGTTTGGGAAAGGGACCAGTCTCCAGATATATGGCCAATTTGGGCCTGGAGAGGCACCAAGTGGGAAAGGGTGGTTTTGAGGCTGAAGTCAGCAGGAAAGCCTGCAGCCCCCAGGTCTGTGGGGCTACGCAAGCGGTTCCCAAAGAGCTTTAGAACAAGGCATAGTTTTCCCTGCTGGCTCTTTGGGCGTGGTACCAACCTCCAGACATATGGCCATTTTTGTGCCTGGCGTGGCGCCATGTGGAAAAGGGTGGTTTTGAGGCTGAAGGCAGCAGGAAAGCCTGCAGCCCCCAGGTGTGTGGGGCTACGCAAGCGGTTCCCAAAGAGCTTTAGAACAAGGCATAGTTTTCCCTGCTGGCTCTTTGGGCATGGGACCAGTCTCCAGACATATGGCCATTTTTGGGCCTGGCGCAGCGCCAAGTGGGAAAGGGTTGTTTTGAGGCTGAAGGCAGCAGGAAAGCCTGCAGCCCCCAGGTGTGTGGGGCTACGCAAGCGGTTCCCAAAGAGCTTTAGAACAAGGCATAGTTTTCCCTGCTGGCTCTTTGGGCGTGGGACCAGTCTCCAGATATATGGCCATTTTTGTGCCTGGCGTGACGCCAAGTGGGAAAGGGTGGTTTTGAGGCTGAAGGCAGCAGGAAAGCCTGCAGCCCCCAGGTGTGTGGGGCTACGCAAGCGGTTCCCAAAGAGCTTTAGAACAAGGCATAGTTTTCCCTGCTGGCTCTTTGGGCGTGGGACCAGTCTCCAGACATATGGCCATTTTTGGGCCTGGCGCGGCGCCAAGTGGGAAAGCGTGCTTTTGAGGTTGAGGGAGAGCAGGAAAGCCTGCAGCTCCCAGGTGTGTGGGGCTACGCAAGCGGTTCCCAAAGAGCTTTAGAACAAGGCATAGTTTTCCCTGATGGCTCTTTGGGCGTGGGACCAGTCTCCTGACATATGGCCATTTTTGGGCCTGGCGCGAAGCCAAGTGGGAAAGGGTGGTTTTGAGGCTGAAGGCAGCAGGAAAGCCTGCAGCCCCCAGGTGTGTGGGGCTACGCAAGCGGTTCCCAAAGAGCTTTAGAACAAGGCATAGTTTTCCCTGCTGGCTCTTTGGGCGTGGGACCAGTCTCCAGACATATGGCCATTTTTGGGCCTGGCGCAGTGCCAAGTGGGAAAGGGTTGTTTTGAGGCTGAAGGCAGCAGGAAAGCCTGCAGCCCCCAGGTGTGTGGGGCTACGCAAGCCGTTCCCAAAGAGCTTTAGAACAAGGCATAGTTTTCCCTGCTGGCTCTTTGGGAATGGTACCAACCTCCAGACATATGGCCATTTTTGTGCCTGGCGCGGCGCCAAGTGGGAAAGGTTTCTTTTGAGGCTGAAGGCAGCAGGAAAGCCTGCAGCCCCCAGGTGTGTGGGGCTACGCAAGTGGTTCCCAAAGAGCTTTAGAACAAGGCATAGTTTTCCCTGCTGGCTCTTTGGGCGTGGGACCAGTCTCCAGACATATGGCCATTTTTGTGCCTGGCTTGGCGCCAAGTTGGAAAGGGTTGTTTTGAGGCTGAAGGCACCAGGAAAGCCTGCAGCCCCCAGGTGTGTGGGGCTACGCAAGCGGTTCCCAAAGAGCTTTAGAACAAGGCATAGTTTTCCCTGCTGGCTCTTTGGGCGTGGGACCAACTTCCAGACATATGGCCATTTTTGGGCCTGGCACGGCGCCAAGTGGGAAAGGGTGGTTTTTAGGCTGAAGGCAGCAGGAAAGCCTGCAGCCCGCAGGTGTGTGGGGCTACGCAAGCGGTTCCCAAAGAGCTTTAGAACAAGGCATAGTTTTCCCTGCTGGCTCTTTGGGCGTGGAACCAATCTCCAGATATATGGCCATTTTTGTGCCTGGCACGGCGCCATGTGGGAAAGGGTGGTTTTGAGGCTGAAGGCAGCAGGAAAGACTGTAGCCCCCAGGTGTGTGGGGCTACGCAAGCGGTTCCCAAAGAGCTTTAGAACAAGGCATAGTTTTCCCTGCTGGCTGTTTGGGAAAGGGACCAGTCTCCAGATATATGGCCAATTTGGGCCTGGAGAGGCACCAAGTGGGAAAGGGTGGTTTTGAGGCTGAAGTCAGCAGGAAAGCCTGCAGCCCCCAGGTCTGTGGGGCTACGCAAGCGGTTCCCAAAGAGCTTTAGAACAGGGCATAGTTTTCCCTGCTGGCTCTTTGGGCGTGGGACCAACCTCCAGACATATGGCCATTTTTGTGCCTGGCGTGGCACCATGTGGAAAAGGGTGGTTTTGAGGCTGAAGGCAGCAGGAAAGCCTGCAGCCCCCAGGTCTGTGGGGCTACGCAAGCCGTTCCCAAAGAGCTTTAGAACAAGGAATAGTTTTCCCTGCTGGCTCTTTGGGCGTGGGACAAGCTCCAGACATATGGCCATTTTTGGGCCTGGCGCAGCGCCAAGTGGGAAAGGGTGGTTTTGAGGCTGAAGGCAGCAGGAAAGCCTGCAGCCCCCAGGTGTGTGGGGCTACGCAAGCGGTTCCCAAAGAGCTTTAGAACAAGACATAGTTTTCCCTGCTGGCTCTTTGGGCGTGGGACCAACCTCCAGACATATAGCCATTTTTGTGCCTGGCGCAGCGCCAAGTGGGAAAGGGTGGTTTTGAGGCTGAAGGCAGCAGGAAAGCCTGCAGCCCCCAGGTGTGTGGGGCTACGCAAGCGGTTCCCAAAGAGCTTTAGAACAAGGCCAGACAAATGGCCATTTTTGGGCCTGGCGCGGGGCCAAGTGGGAAAGGGTGGTTTTGAGGCTGAAGGCAGCAGGAAAGCCTGCAGCCCCCAGGTGTGTGGGGCTACGCAAGCGGTTCCAAAAGAGCTTTAGAACAAGACATAGTTTTCCCTGCTGGCTCTTTGGGCGTGGGACCAACCTCCTGACATATGCCCATTTTTGGGCCTGGCGCAGCGACAAGTGGGAAAGGGTGGTTTTGAGGTTGAAGGCAGCAGGAAAGCCTGCAGCCCCCAGGTGTGTGGGGCTATGCAAGCGGTTCCCAAAGAGCTTTAGAACAAGGCATAGTTTTCCCTGCTGGCTGTTTGGGAAAGGGACCAGTCTCCAGATATATGGCCAATTTGGGCCTGGAGAGGCACCAAGTGGGAAAGGGTGGTTTTGAGGCTGAAGTCAGCAGGAAAGCCTGCAGCCCCCAGGTGTGTGGGGCTACGCAAGCGGTTCCCAAAGAGCTTTAGAACAAGACATAGTTTTCCCTGCTGGCTCTTTGGGCGTGGGACCAACCTCCAGACATATGGCCATTTTTGAGCCTGGCGCAGCGCCAAGTGGGAAAGGGTGGTTTTGAGGTTGAAAGCACGAGAAAAGCCTGCAGCCCCCAGTTTGTGTGGGGCTACGCAAGCGGTTCCCAAAGAGCTTTAGAACAAGGCATATTTTTCCCTGCTGGCTCTTTGGGCGTGGGACCAGTCTCCAGACATATGGCCATTTTTGGGCCTGGCGCGGCGCCAAGTGGGAAAGCGTGCTTTTGAGGTTGAGGGAGAGCAGGAAAGCCTGCAGCTCCCAGGTGTGTGGGGCTACGCAAGCGGTTCCCAAAGAGCTTTAGAACAAGGCATAGTTTTCCCTGCTGGCTCTTTGGGCGTGGGACCAGTCTCCTGACATATGGCCATTTTTGGGCCTGGCGCGAAGCCAAGTGGGAAAGGGTTGTTTTGAGGCTGAAGGCAGCAGGAAAGCCTGCAGCCCCCAGGTGTGTGGGGCTACGCAAGCGGTTCCCAAAGAGCTTTAGAACAAGGCATAGTTTTCCCTGCTGGCTCTTTGGGCGTGGGACCAGTCTCCAGACATATGGCCATTTTTTGCCTGGCGCAGCGCCAAGTGGGAAAGGGTTGTTTTGAGGCTGAAGTCAGCAGGAAAGCCTGCAGCCCCCAGGTCTGTGGGGCTACGCAAGCGGTTCCCAAAGAGCTTTAGAACAAGGCATAGTTTTCCCTGCTGGCTCTTTGGGCGTGGTACCAACCTCCAGACATATGGCCATTTTTGTGCCTGGCGTGGCGCCATGTGGAAAAGGGTGGTTTTGAGGCTGAAGGCAGCAGGAAAGCCTGCAGCCCCCAGGTGTGTGGGGCTACGCAAGCGGTTCCCAAAGAGCTTTAGAACAAGGCATAGTTTTCCCTGCTGGCTCTTTGGGCATGGGACCAGTCTCCAGACATATGGCCATTTTTGGGCCTGGCGCAGCGCCAAGTGGGAAAGGGTTGTTTTGAGGCTGAAGGCAGCAGGAAAGCCTGCAGCCCCCAGGTGTGTGGGGCTACGCAAGCGGTTCCCAAAGAGCTTTAGAACAAGGCATAGTTTTCCCTGATGGCTCTTTGGGCGTGGGACCAGTCTCCAGATATATGGCCATTTTTGTGCCTGGCGTGACGCCAAGTGGGAAAGGGTGGTTTTGAGGCTGAAGGCAGCAGGAAAGCCTGCAGCCCCCAGGTGTGTGGGGCTACGCAAGCGGTTCCCAAAGAGCTTTAGAACAAGGCATAGTTTTCCCTGCTGGCTCTTTGGGCGTGGGACCAGTCTCCAGACATATGGCCATTTTTGGGCCTGGCGCGGCGCCAAGTGGGAAAGCGTGCTTTTGAGGTTGAGGGAGAGCAGGAAAGCCTGCAGCTCCCAGGTGTGTGGGGCTACGCAAGCGGTTCCCAAAGAGCTTTAGAACAAGGCATAGTTTTCCCTGCTGGCTCTTTGGGCGTGGGACCAGTCTCCTGACATATGGCCATTTTTGGGCCTGGCGCGAAGCCAAGTGGGAAAGGGTGGTTTTGAGGCTGAAGGCAGCAGGAAAGCCTGCAGCCCCCAGGTGTGTGGGGCTACGCAAGCGGTTCCCAAAGAGCTTTAGAACAAGGCATAGTTTTCCCTGCTGGCTCTTTGGGCGTGGGACCAGTCTCCAGACATATGGCCATTTTTGGGCCTGGCGCAGCGCCAAGTGGGAAAGGGTTGTTTTGAGGCTGAAGGCAGCAGGAAAGCCTTCAGCCCCCAGGTGTGTGGGGCTACGCAAGCCGTTCCCAAAGAGCTTTAGAACAAGGCATAGTTTTCCCTGCTGGCTCTTTGGGAATGGTACCAACCTCCAGACATATGGCCATTTTTGTGCCTGGCGCGGCGCCAATTGCGAAAGGTTTCTTTTGAGGCTGAAAGCAGCAGGAAAGCCTGCAGCCCCCAGGTCTGTGGGGCTACGCAAGTGGTTCCCAAAGAGCTTTAGAACAAGGCATAGTTTTCCCTGCTGGCTCTTTGGGCGTGGGACCAGTCTCCAGACATATGGCCATTTTTGTGCCTGGCTTGGCGCCAAGTTGGAAAGGGTTGTTTTGAGGCTGAAGGCACCAGGAAAGCCTGCAGCCCCCAGGTCTGTGGGGCTACGCAAGCGGTTCCCAAAGAGCTTTAGAACAAGGCATAGTTTTCCCTGCTGGCTCTTTGGGCGTGGTACCAACTTCCAGACATATGGCCATTTTTGGGCCTGGCACGGCGCCAAGTGGGAAAGGGTGGTTTTTAGGCTGAAGGCAGCAGGAAAGCCTGCAGCCCGCAGGTCTGTGGGGCTACGCAAGCGGTTCCCAAAGAGCTTTAGAACAAGGCATAGTTTTCCCTGCTGGCTCTTTGGGCGTGGAACCAATCTCCAGATATATGGCCATTTTTGTGCCTGGCACGGCGCCATGTGGGAAAGGGTGGTTTTGAGGCTGAAGGCAGCAGGAAAGCCTGCAGCCCCCACGTCTCTGGGGCTACGCAAGCGGTTCCCAAAGAGCTTTAGAACAAGGCATAGTTTTCCCTGCTGGCTGTTTGGGAAAGGGACCAGTCTCCAGATATATGGCCAATTTGGGCCTGGAGAGGCACCAAGTGGGAAAGGGTGGTTTTGAGGCTGAAGTCAGCAGGAAAGCCTGCAGCCCCCAGGTGTGTGGGGCTACGCAAGCGGTTCCCAAAGAGCTTTAGAACAGGGCATAGTTTTCCCTGCTGGCTCTTTGGGCGTGGGACCAACCTCCAGACATATGGCCATTTTTGTGCCTGGCGTGGCACCATGTGGAAAAGGGTGGTTTTGAGGCTGAAGGCAGCAGGAAAGCCTGCAGCCCCCAGGTCTGTGGGGCTACGCAAGCGGTTCCCAAAGAGCTTTAGAACAAGGCATAGTTTTCCCTGCTGGCTCTTTGGGCGTGGGACAAGCTCCAGACATATGGCCATTTTTGGGCCTGGCGCGGGGCCAAGTGGGAAAGGGTGGTTTTGAGGCTGAAGGCAGCAGGAAAGCCTGCAGCCCCCAGGTGTGTGGGGCTACGCAAGCGGTTCCCAAAGAGCTTTAGAACAAGACATAGTTTTCCCTGCTGGCTCTTTGGGCGTGGGACCAACCTCCAGACATATGGCCATTTTTGTGCCTGGCGCAGCGCCAAGTGGGAAAGGGTGGTTTTGAGGCTGAAGGCAGCAGGAAAGCCTGCAGCCCCCAGGTGTGTGGGGCTACGCAAGCGGTTCCCAAAGAGCTTTAGAACAAGGCCAGACAAATGGCCATTTTTGGGCCTGGCGCGGGGCCAAGTGGGAAAGGGTGGTTTTGAGGCTGAAGGCAGCAGGAAAGCCTGCAGCCCCCAGGTGTGTGGGGCTACGCAAGCGGTTCCAAAAGAGCTTTAGAACAAGACATAGTTTTCCCTGCTGGCTCTTTGGGCGTGGGACCAACCTCCTGACATATGCCCATTTTTGGGCCTGGCGCACCGACAAGTGGGAAAGGGTGGTTTTGAGGTTGAAGGCAGCAGGAAAGCCTGCAGCCCCCAGGTGTGTGGGGCTATGCAAGCGGTTCCCAAAGAGCTTTAGAACAAGGCATAGTTTTCCCTGCTGGCTGTTTGGGAAAGGGACCAGTCTCCAGATATATGGCCAATTTGGGCCTGGAGAGGCACCAAGTGGGAAAGGGTGGTTTTGAGGCTGAAGTCAGCAGGAAAGCCTGCAGCCCCCAGGTCTGTGGGGCTACGCAAGCGGTTCCCAAAGAGCTTTAGAACAGGGCATAGTTTTCCCTGCTGGCTCTTTGGGCGTGGGACCAACCTCCAGACATATGGCCATTTTTGTGCCTGGCGTGGCACCATGTGGGAAAGGGTGGTTTTGAGGCTGAAGGCAGCAGGAAAGCCTGCAGCCCCCAGGTGTGTGGGGCTACGCAAGCGGTTCCCAAAGAGCTTTAGAACAAGGCATATTTTTCCCTGCTGGCTCTTTGGGCGTGGGACCAGTCTCCAGACATATGGCCATTTTTGGGCCTGGCGCGGCGCCAAGTGGGAAAGCGTGCTTTTGAGGTTGAGGGAGAGCAGGAAAGCCTGCAGCTCCCAGGTGTGTGGGGCTACGCAAGCGGTTCCCAAAGAGCTTTAGAACAAGGCATAGTTTTCCCTGCTGGCTCTTTGGGCGTGGGACCAGTCTCCTGACATATGGCCATTTTTGGGCCTGGCGCGAAGCCAAGTGGGAAAGGGTGGTTTTGAGGCTGAAGGCAGCAGGAAAGCCTGCAGCCCCCAGGTGTGTGGGGCTACGCAAGCGGTTCCCAAAGAGCTTTAGAACAAGGCATAGTTTTCCCTGCTGCCTCTTTGGGCGTGGGACCAGTCTCCAGACATATGGCCATTTTTTGCCTGGCGCAGCGCCAAGTGGGAAAGGGTTGTTTTGAGGCTGAAGGCAGCAGGAAAGACTGCAGCCCCCAGGTGTGTGGGGCTACGCAAGCCGTTCCCAAAGAGCTTTAGAACAAGGCATAGTTTTCCCTGCTGGCTCTTTGGGAATGGTACCAACCTCCAGACATATGGCCATTTTTGTGCCTGGCGCGGCGCCAATTGCGAAAGGTTTCTTTTGAGGCTGAAGGCAGCAGGAAAGCCTTCAGCCCCCAGGTGTGTGGGGCTACGCACGTGGTTCCCAAAGAGCTTTAGAACAAGGCATAGTTTTCCCTGCTGGCTCTTTGGGCGTGGGACCAGTCTCCAGACATATGGCCATTTTTGTGCCTGGCTTGGCGCCAAGTTGGAAAGGGTTGTTTTGAGGCTGAAGGCACCAGGAAAGCCTGCAGCCCCCAGGTGTGTGGGGCTACGCAAGCGGTTCCCAAAGAGCTTTAGAACAAGGCATAGTTTTCCCTGATGGCTCTTTGGGCGTGGGACCAACTTCCAGACATATGGCCATTTTTGGGCCTGGCACGGCGCCAAGTGGGAAAGGGTGGTTTTTAGGCTGAAGGCAGCAGGAAAGCCTGCAGCCCCCAGGTGTGTGGGGCTACGCAAGCGGTTCCCAAAGAGCTTTAGAACAAGGCATAGTTTTCCCTGCTGGCTCTTTGGGCGTGGAACCAATCTCCAGATATATGGCCATTTTTGTGCCTGGCACGGCGCCAAGTGGGAAAGGGTGGTTTTGAGGCTGAAGGCAGCAGGAAAGCCTGCAGCCCCCAGGTCTGTGGGGCTACGCAAGCGGTTCCCAAAGAGCTTTAGAACAAGGCATAGTTTTCCCTGCTGGCTCTTTGGGCGTGGAACCAATCTCCAGACATATGGCCATTTTTGTGCCTGGCGTGGCACCATGTGGAAAAGGGTGGTTTTGAGGCTGAAGGCAGCAGGAAAGCCTGCAGCCCCCAGGTCTGTGGGGCTACGCAAGCCGTTCCCAAAGAGCTTTAGAACAAGGCATAGTTTTCCCTGCTGGCTCTTTGGGCGTGGGACCAGTCTCCAGACATATGGCCATTTTTGGGCCTGGCGCGGCGCCAAGTGGGAAAGCGTGCTTTTGAGGCTGAGGGAGAGCAGGAAAGCCTGAAGCTCCCAGGTGTGTGGGGCTACGCAAGCGGTTCCCAAAGAGCTTTAGAACAAGGCATAGTTTTCCCTGATGGCTCTTTGGGCGTGGGACCAGTCTCCAGAGATATGGCCATTTTTGAGCCTGGCGCGAAGCCAAGTGGGAAAGGGTGGTTTGAGGCTGAAGGCAGCAGGAAAGCCTGCAGCCCCCAGGTGTGTGGGGCTACGCAAGCGGTTCCCAAAGAGCTTTAGAACAAGGCATAGTTTTCCCTGCTGGCTCTTTGGGCGTGGGACCAGTCTCCAGACATATGGCCATTTTTGGGCCTGGCGCAGCGCCAAGTGGGAAAGGGTTGTTTTGAGGCTGAAGGCAGCAGGAAAGCCTGCAGCCCCCAGGTGTGTGGGGCTACGCAAGCCGTTCCCAAAGAGCTTTAGAACAAGGAATAGTTTTCCCTGCTGGCTCTTTGGGCGTGGGACAAGCTCCAGACATATGGCCATTTTTGGGCCTGGCGCAGCGCCAAGTGGGAAAGGGTGGTTTTGAGGCTGAAGGCAGCAGGAAAGCCTGCAGCCCCCAGGTGTGTGGGGCTACGCAAGCGGTTCCCAAAGAGCTTTAGAACAAGACATAGTTTTCCCTGCTGGCTCTTTGGACGTGGGACCAACCTCCAGACATATGGCCATTTTTGTGCCTGGCGCAGCGCCAAGTGGGAAAGGGTGGTTTTGAGGTTGAAAGCGCGAGAAAAGCCTGCAGCCCCCAGGTGTGTGGGGCTACGCAAGCCGTTCCCAAAGAGCTTTAGAACAAGGCATAGTTTTCCCTGCTGGCTCTTTGGGCGTGGGACCAGTCTCCAGACATATGGCCATTTTTGGGCCTGGCGCGGCGCCAAGTGGGAAAGCGTGCTTTTGAGGCTGAGGGAGAGCAGGAAAGCCTGAAGCTCCCAGGTGTGTGGGGCTACGCAAGCGGTTCCCAAAGAGCTTTAGAACAAGGCATAGTTTTCCCTGATGGCTCTTTGGGCGTGGGACCAGTCTCCTGACATATGGCCATTTTTGAGCCTGGCGCGAAGAAAAGTGGGAAAGGGTGGTTTGAGGCTGAAGGCAGCAGGAAAGCCTGCAGCCCCCAGGTGTGTGGGGCTACGCAAGCGGTTCCCAAAGAGCTTTAGAACAAGGCATAGTTTTCCCTGCTGGCTCTTTGGGCATGGGACCAGTCTCCAGACATATGGCCATTTTTGGGCCTGGCGCAGCGCCAAGTGGGAAAGGGTTGTTTTGAGGCTGAAGGCAGCAGGAAAGCCTGCAGCCCCCAGGTGTGTGGGGCTACGCAAGCGGTTCCCAAAGAGCTTTAGAACAAGGCATAGTTTTCCCTGCTGGCTCTTTGGGCGTGGGACCAGTCTCCAGATATATGGCCATTTTTGTGCCTGGCGTGACGCCAAGTGGGAAAGGGTGGTTTTGAGGCTGAAGGCAGCAGGAAAGCCTGCAGCCCCCAGGTGTGTGGGGCTACGCAAGCGGTTCCCAAAGAGCTTTAGAACAAGGAATAGTTTTCCCTGCTGGCTCTTTGGGCGTGGGACCAGTCTCCAGACATATGGCCATTTTTGGGCCTGGCGCGGCGCCAAGTGGGAAAGCGTGCTTTTGAGGTTGAGGGAGAGCAGGAAAGCCTGCAGCTCCCAGGTGTGTGGGGCTACGCAAGCGGTTCCCAAAGAGCTTTAGAACAAGGCATAGTTTTCCCTGATGGCTCTTTGGGCGTGGGACCAGTCTCCTGACATATGGCCATTTTTGGGCCTGGCGCGAAGCCAAGTGGGAAAGGGTGGTTTTGAGGCTGAAGGCAGCAGGAAAGCCTGCAGCCCCCAGGTGTGTGGGGCTACGCAAGCGGTTCCCAAAGAGCTTTAGAACAAGGCATAGTTTTCCCTGCTGGCTCTTTGGGCGTGGGACCAGTCTCCAGACATATGGCCATTTTTGGGCCTGGCGCAGCGCCAAGTGGGAAAGGGTTGTTTTGAGGCTGAAGGCAGCAGGAAAGCCTTCAGCCCCCAGGTGTGTGGGGCTACGCAAGCCGTTCCCAAAGAGCTTTAGAACAAGGCATAGTTTTCCCTGCTGGCTCTTTGGGAATGGTACCAACCTCCAGACATATGGCCATTTTTGTGCCTGGCGCGGCGCCAATTGCGAAAGGTTTCTTTTGAGGCTGAAGGCAGCAGGAAAGCCTGCAGCCCCCAGGTCTGTGGGGCTACGCAAGTGGTTCCCAAAGAGCTTTAGAACAAGGCATAGTTTTCCCTGATGGCTCTTTGGGCGTGGGACCAGTCTCCAGACATATGGCCATTTTTGTGCCTGGCTTGGCGCCAAGTTGGAAAGGGTTGTTTTGAGGCTGAAGGCACCAGGAAAGCCTGCAGCCCCCAGGTCTGTGGGGCTACGCAAGCGGTTCCCAAAGAGCTTTAGAACAAGGCATAGTTTTCCCTGCTGGCTCTTTGGGCGTGGTACCAACTTCCAGACATATGGCCATTTTTGGGCCTGGCACGGCGCCAAGTGGGAAAGGGTGGTTTTTAGGCTGAAGGCAGCAGGAAAGCCTGCAGCCCGCAGGTGTGTGGGGCTACGCAAGCGGTTCCCAAAGAGCTTTAGAACAAGGCATAGTTTTCCCTGCTGGCTCTTTGGGCGTGGAACCAATCTCCAGATATATGGCCATTTTTGTGCCTGGCACGGCGCCATGTGGGAAAGGGTGGTTTTGAGGCTGAAGGCAGCAGGAAAGCCTGCAGCCCCCACGTCTCTGGGGCTACGCAAGCGGTTCCCAAAGAGCTTTAGAACAAGGCATAGTTTTCCCTGCTGGCTGTTTGGGAAAGGGACCAGTCTCCAGATATATGGCCAATTTGGGCCTGGAGAGGCACCAAGTGGGAAAGGGTGGTTTTGAGGCTGAAGTCAGCAGGAAAGCCTGCAGCCCCCAGGTCTGTGGGGCTACGCAAGCGGTTCCCAAAGAGCTTTAGAACAGGGCATAGTTTTCCCTGCTGGCTCTTTGGGCGTGGGACCAACCTCCAGACATATGGCCATTTTTGTGCCTGGCGTGGCACCATGTGGAAAAGGGTGGTTTTGAGGCTGAAGGCAGCAGGAAAGCCTGCAGCCCCCAGGTCTGTGGGGCTACGCAAGCCGTTCCCAAAGAGCTTTAGAACAAGGAATAGTTTTCCCTGCTGGCTCTTTGGGCGTGGGACAAGCTCCAGACATATGGCCATTTTTGGGCCTGGCGCGGGGCCAAGTGGGAAAGGGTGGTTTTGAGGCTGAAGGCAGCAGGAAAGCCTGCAGCCCCCAGGTGTGTGGGGCTACGCAAGCGGTTCCCAAAGAGCTTTAGAACAAGACATAGTTTTCCCTGCTGGCTCTTTGGGCGTGGGACCAACCTCCAGACATATGGCCATTTTTGTGCCTGGCGCAGCGCCAAGTGGGAAAGGGTGGTTTTGAGGCTGAAGGCAGCAGGAAAGCCTGCAGCCCCCAGGTGTGTGGGGCTACGCAAGCGGTTCCCAAAGAGCTTTAGAACAAGGCCAGACAAATGGCCATTTTTGGGCCTGGCGCGGGGCCAAGTGGGAAAGGGTGGTTTTGAGGCTGAAGGCAGCAGGAAAGCCTGCAGCCCCCAGGTGTGTGGGGCTACGCAAGCGGTTCCAAAAGAGCTTTAGAACAAGACATAGTTTTCCCTGCTGGCTCTTTGGGCGTGGGACCAACCTCCTGACATATGCCCATTTTTGGGCCTGGCGCACCGACAAGTGGGAAAGGGTGGTTTTGAGGTTGAAGGCAGCAGGAAAGCCTGCAGCCCCCAGGTGTGTGGGGCTATGCAAGCGGTTCCCAAAGAGCTTTAGAACAAGGCATAGTTTTCCCTGCTGGCTGTTTGGGAAAGGGACCAGTCTCCAGATATATGGCCAATTTGGGCCTGGAGAGGCACCAAGTGGGAAAGGGTGGTTTTGAGGCTGAAGTCAGCAGGAAAGCCTGCAGCCCCCAGGTCTGTGGGGCTACGCAAGCGGTTCCCAAAGAGCTTTAGAACAGGGCATAGTTTTCCCTGCTGGCTCTTTGGGCGTGGGACCAACCTCCAGACATATGGCCATTTTTGTGCCTGGCGTGGCACCATGTGGGAAAGGGTGGTTTTGAGGCTGAAGGCAGCAGGAAAGCCTGCAGCCCCCAGGTGTGTGGGGCTACGCAAGCGGTTCCCAAAGAGCTTTAGAACAAGGCATATTTTTCCCTGCTGGCTCTTTGGGCGTGGGACCAGTCTCCAGACATATGGCCATTTTTGGGCCTGGCGCGGCGCCAAGTGGGAAAGCGTGCTTTTGAGGTTGAGGGAGAGCAGGAAAGCCTGCAGCTCCCAGGTGTGTGGGGCTACGCAAGCGGTTCCCAAAGAGCTTTAGAACAAGGCATAGTTTTCCCTGCTGGCTCTTTGGGCGTGGGACCAGTCTCCTGACATATGGCCATTTTTGGGCCTGGCGCGAAGCCAAGTGGGAAAGGGTGGTTTTGAGGCTGAAGGCAGCAGGAAAGCCTGCAGCCCCCAGGTGTGTGGGGCTACGCACGTGGTTCCCAAAGAGCTTTAGAACAAGGCATAGTTTTCCCTGCTGGCTCTTTGGGCGTGGGACCAGTCTCCAGACATATGGCCATTTTTGTGCCTGGCTTGGCACCAAGTTGGAAAGGGTTGTTTTGAGGCTGAAGGCACCAGGAAAGCCTGCAGCCCCCAGGTCTGTGGGGCTACGCAAGCGGTTCCCAAAGAGCTTTAGAACAAGGCATAGTTTTCCCTGATGGCTCTTTGGGCGTGGGACCAACTTCCAGACATATGGCCATTTTTGGGCCTGGCACGGCGCCAAGTGGGAAAGGGTGGTTTTTAGGCTGAAGGCAGCAGGAAAGCCTGCAGCCCCCAGGTGTGTGGGGCTACGCAAGCGGTTCCCAAAGAGCTTTAGAACAAGGCATAGTTTTCCCTGCTGGCTCTTTGGGCGTGGAACCAATCTCCAGATATATGGCCATTTTTGTGCCTGGCACGGCGCCAAGTGGGAAAGGGTGGTTTTGAGGCTGAAGGCAGCAGGAAAGCCTGCAGCCCCCAGGTCTGTGGGGCTACGCAAGCGGTTCCCAAAGAGCTTTAGAACAAGGCATAGTTTTCCCTGCTGGCTCTTTGGGCGTGGAACCAATCTCCAGACATATGGCCATTTTTGTGCCTGGCGTGGCACCATGTGGAAAAGGGTGGTTTTGAGGCTGAAGTCAGCAGGAAAGCCTGCAGCCCCCAGGTCTGTGGGGCTACGCAAGCGGTTCCCAAAGAGCTTTAGAACAAGGCATAGTTTTCCCTGCTGGCTCTTTGGGAATGGTACCAACCTCCAGACATATGGCCATTTTTGTGCCTGGCGCGGCGCCAATTGCGAAAGGTTTCTTTTGAGGCTGAAGGCAGCAGGAAAGCCTGCAGCCCCCAGGTCTGTGGGGCTACGCAAGTGGTTCCCAAAGAGCTTTAGAACAAGGCATAGTTTTCCCTGCTGGCTCTTTGGGCGTGGGACCAGTCTCCAGACATATGGCCATTTTTGTGCCTGGCTTGGCGCCAAGTTGGAAAGGGTTGTTTTGAGGCTGAAGGCACCAGGAAAGCCTGCAGCCCCCAGGTCTGTGGGGCTACGCAAGCGGTTCCCAAAGAGCTTTAGAACAAGGCATAGTTTTCCCTGCTGGCTCTTTGGGCGTGGTACCAACTTCCAGACATATGGCCATTTTTGGGCCTGGCACGGCGCCAAGTGTGAAAGGGTGGTTTTTAGGCTGAAGGCAGCAGGAAAGCCTGCAGCCCGCAGGTCTGTGGGGCTACGCAAGCGGTTCCCAAAGAGCTTTAGAACAAGGCATAGTTTTCCCTGCTGGCTCTTTGGGCGTGGAACCAATCTCCAGATATATGGCCATTTTTGTGCCTGGCACGGCGCCATGTGGGAAAGGGTGGTTTTGAGGCTGAAGGCAGCAGGAAAGCCTGCAGCCCCCACGTCTCTGGGGCTACGCAAGCGGTTCCCAAAGAGCTTTAGAACAAGGCATAGTTTTCCCTGCTGGCTGTTTGGGAAAGGGACCAGTCTCCAGATATATGGCCAATTTGGGCCTGGAGAGGCACCAAGTGGGAAAGGGTGGTTTTGAGGCTGAAGTCAGCAGGAAAGCCTGCAGCCCCCAGGTCTGTGGGGCTACGCAAGCGGTTCCCAAAGAGCTTTAGAACAGGGCATAGTTTTCCCTGCTGGCTCTTTGGGCGTGGGACCAACCTCCAGACATATGGCCATTTTTGTGCCTGGCGTGGCACCATGTGGAAAAGGGTGGTTTTGAGGCTGAAGGCAGCAGGAAAGCCTGCAGCCCCCAGGTCTGTGGGGCTACGCAAGCCGTTCCCAAAGAGCTTTAGAACAAGGAATAGTTTTCCCTGCTGGCTCTTTGGGCGTGGGACAAGCTCCAGACATATGGCCATTTTTGGGCCTGGCGCGGGGCCAAGTGGGAAAGGGTGGTTTTGAGGCTGAAGGCAGCAGGAAAGCCTGCAGCCCCCAGGTGTGTGGGGCTACGCAAGCGGTTCTCAAAGAGCTTTAGAACAAGACATAGTTTTCCCTGCTGGCTCTTTGGGCGTGGGACCAACCTCCAGACATATGGCCATTTTTGTGCCTGGCGCAGCGCCAAGTGGGAAAGGGTGGTTTTGAGGCTGAAGGCAGCAGGAAAGCCTGCAGCCCCCAGGTGTGTGGGGCTACGCAAGCGGTTCCCAAAGAGCTTTAGAACAAGGCCAGACAAATGGCCATTTTTGGGCCTGGCGCGGGGCCAAGTGGGAAAGGGTGGTTTTGAGGCTGAAGGCAGCAGGAAAGCCTGCAGCCCCCAGGTGTGTGGGGCTACGCAAGCGGTTCCAAAAGAGCTTTAGAACAAGACATAGTTTTCCCTGCTGGCTCTTTGGGCGTGGGACCAACCTCCTGACATATGCCCATTTTTGGGCCTGGCGCACCGACAAGTGGGAAAGGGTGGTTTTGAGGTTGAAGGCAGCAGGAAAGCCTGCAGCCCCCAGGTGTGTGGGGCTATGCAAGCGGTTCCCAAAGAGCTTTAGAACAAGGCATAGTTTTCCCTGCTGGCTGTTTGGGAAAGGGACCAGTCTCCAGATATATGGCCAATTTGGGCCTGGAGAGGCACCAAGTGGGAAAGGGTGGTTTTGAGGCTGAAGTCAGCAGGAAAGCCTGCAGCCCCCAGGTCTGTGGGGCTACGCAAGCGGTTCCCAAAGAGCTTTAGAACAGGGCATAGTTTTCCCTGCTGGCTCTTTGGGCGTGGGACCAACCTCCAGACATATGGCCATTTTTGTGCCTGGCGTGGCACCATGTGGGAAAGGGTGGTTTTGAGGCTGAAGGCAGCAGGAAAGCCTGCAGCCCCCAGGTGTGTGGGGCTACGCAAGCGGTTCCCAAAGAGCTTTAGAACAAGGCATATTTTTCCCTGCTGGCTCTTTGGGCGTGGGACCAGTCTCCAGACATATGGCCATTTTTGGGCCTGGCGCGGCGCCAAGTGGGAAAGCGTGCTTTTGAGGTTGAGGGAGAGCAGGAAAGCCTGCAGCTCCCAGGTGTGTGGGGCTACGCAAGCGGTTCCCAAAGAGCTTTAGAACAAGGCATAGTTTTCCCTGCTGGCTCTTTGGGCGTGGGACCAGTCTCCTGACATATGGCCATTTTTGGGCCTGGCGCGAAGCCAAGTGGGAAAGGGTGGTTTTGAGGCTGAAGGCAGCAGGAAAGCCTGCAGCCCCCAGGTGTGTGGGGCTACGCACGTGGTTCCCAAAGAGCTTTAGAACAAGGCATAGTTTTCCCTGCTGGCTCTTTGGGCGTGGGACCAGTCTCCAGACATATGGCCATTTTTGTGCCTGGCTTGGCGCCAAGTTGGAAAGGGTTGTTTTGAGGCTGAAGGCACCAGGAAAGCCTGCAGCCCCCAGGTGTGTGGGGCTACGCAAGCGGTTCCCAAAGAGCTTTAGAACAAGGCATAGTTTTCCCTGATGGCTCTTTGGGCGTGGGACCAACTTCCAGACATATGGCCATTTTTGGGCCTGGCACGGCGCCAAGTGGGAAAGGGTGGTTTTTAGGCTGAAGGCAGCAGGAAAGCCTGCAGCCCCCAGGTGTGTGGGGCTACGCAAGCGGTTCCCAAAGAGCTTTAGAACAAGGCATAGTTTTCCCTGCTGGCTCTTTGGGCGTGGAACCAATCTCCAGATATATGGCCATTTTTGTGCCTGGCACGGCGCCAAGTGGGAAAGGGTGGTTTTGAGGCTGAAGGCAGCAGGAAAGCCTGCAGCCCCCAGGTCTGTGGGGCTACGCAAGCGGTTCCCAAAGAGCTTTAGAACAAGGCATAGTTTTCCCTGCTGGCTCTTTGGGCGTGGAACCAATCTCCAGACATATGGCCATTTTTGTGCCTGGCGTGGCACCATGTGGAAAAGGGTGGTTTTGAGGCTGAAGTCAGCAGGAAAGCCTGCAGCCCCCAGGTCTGTGGGGCTACGCAAGCGGTTCCCAAAGAGCTTTAGAACAAGGCATAGTTTTCCCTGCTGGCTCTTTGGGCGTGGTACCAACCTCCAGACATATGGCCATTTTTGGGCCTGGCGTGGCACCATGTGGAAAAGGGTGGTTTTGAGGCTGAAGGCAGCAGGAAAGCCTGCAGCCCCCAGGTCTGTGGGGCTACGCAAGCCGTTCCCAAAGAGCTTTAGAACAAGGCATAGTTTTCCCTGCTGGCTCTTTGGGCGTGGGACCAGTCTCCAGACATATGGCCATTTTTGGGCCTGGCGCGGCGCCAAGTGGGAAAGCGTGCTTTTGAGGCTGAGGGAGAGCAGGAAAGCCTGAAGCTCCCACGTGTGTGGGGCTACGCAAGCGGTTCCCAAAGAGCTTTAGAACAAGGCATAGTTTTCCCTGATGGCTCTTTGGGCGTGGGACCAGTCTCCAGAGATATGGCCATTTTTGAGCCTGGCGCGAAGCCAAGTGGGAAAGGGTGGTTTGAGGCTGAAGGCAGCAGGAAAGCCTGCAGCCCCCAGGTGTGTGGGGCTACGCAAGCGGTTCCCAAAGAGCTTTAGAACAAGGCATAGTTTTCCCTGCTGGCTCTTTGGGCGTGGGACCAGTCTCCAGACATATGGCCATTTTTGGGCCTGGCGCAGCGCCAAGTGGGAAAGGGTTGTTTTGAGGCTGAAGGCAGCAGGAAAGCCTGCAGCCCCCAGGTGTGTGGGGCTACGCAAGCCGTTCCCAAAGAGCTTTAGAACAAGGAATAGTTTTCCCTGCTGGCTCTTTGGGCGTGGGACAAGCTCCAGACATATGGCCATTTTTGGGCCTGGCGCAGCGCCAAGTGGGAAAGGGTGGTTTTGAGGCTGAAGGCAGCAGGAAAGCCTGCAGCCCCCAGGTGTGTGGGGCTACGCAAGCGGTTCCCAAAGAGCTTTAGAACAAGGCATAGTTTTCCCTGCTGGCTCTTTGGACGTGGGACCAACCTCCAGACATATGGCCATTTTTGTGCCTGGCGCAGCGCCAAGTGGGAAAGGGTGGTTTTGAGGTTGAAAGCGCGAGAAAAGCCTGCAGCCCCCAGGTGTGTGGGGCTACGCAAGAGGTTCCCAAAGAGCTTTAGAACAAGGCATATTTTTCCCTGCTGGCTCTTTGGGCGTGGGACCAGTCTCCAGACATATGGCCATTTTTGGGCCTGGCGCGGCGCCAAGTGGGAAAGCGTGCTTTTGAGGCTGAGGGAGAGCAGGAAAGCCTGAAGCTCCCAGGTGTGTGGGGCTACGCAAGCGGTTCCCAAAGAGCTTTAGAACAAGGCATAGTTTTCCCTGATGGCTCTTTGGGCGTGGGACCAGTCTCCTGACATATGGCCATTTTTGAGCCTGGCGCGAAGCCAAGTGGGAAAGGGTGGTTTGAGGCTGAAGGCAGCAGGAAAGCCTGCAGCCCCCAGGTGTGTGGGGCTACGCAAGCGGTTCCCAAAGAGCTTTAGAACAAGGCATAGTTTTCCCTGCTGGCTCTTTGGGCGTGGGACCAGTCTCCAGACATATGGCCATTTTTGGGCCTGGCGCAGCGCCAAGTGGGAAAGGGTTGTTTTGAGGCTGAAGGCAGCAGGAAAGACTGCAGCCCCCAGGTGTGTGGGGCTACGCAAGCGGTTCCCAAAGAGCTTTAGAACAAGGCATAGTTTTCCCTGCTGGCTCTTTGGGAATGGTACCAACCTCCAGACATATGGCCATTTTTGTGCCTGGCGCGGCGCCAATTGCGAAAGGGTTCTTTTGAGGCTGAAGGCAGCAGGAAAGCCTTCAGTCCCCAGGTGTGTGGGGCTACGCAAGTGGTTCCCAAAGAGCTTTAGAACAAGGCATAGTTTTCCCTGCTGGCTCTTTGGGCGTGGGACCAGTCTCCAGACATATGGCCATTTTTGTGCCTGGCGTGACGCCATGTGGAAAAGGGTGATTTTGAGGCTGAAGGCAGCAGGAAAGCCTGCAGCCCCCACGTCTGTGGGGCTACGTAAGCCGTTCCCAAAGAGCTTTAGAACAAGCCATAGTTTTCCCTGATGGCTCTTTGGGCGTGGGACCAACTTCCAGACATATGGCCATTTTTGGGCCTGGCACGGCGCCAAGTGGGAAAGGGTGGTTTTGAGGCTGAAGGCAGCAGGAAAGCCTGCAGCCCCCAGGTGTGTGGGGCTACGCAAGCGGTTCCCAAAGAGCTTTAGAACAAGGCATAGTTTTCCCTGCTGGCTCTTTGGGCGTGGTACCAACCTCCAGACATATGGCCATTTTTGTGCCTGGCGTGGCGCCATGTGGAAAAGGGTGGTTTTGAGGCTGAAGGCAGCAGGAAAGCCTGCAGCCCCCAGGTGTGTGGGGCTACGCAAGCGGTTCCCAAAGAGCTTTAGAACAAGGCATAGTTTTCCCTGCTGGCTCTTTGGGCATGGGACCAGTCTCCAGACATATGGCCATTTTTGGGCCTGGCGCAGCGCCAAGTGGGAAAGGGTTCTTTTGAGGCTGAAGAGAGCAGGAAAGCCTGCAGCCCCCAGGTGTGTGGGGCTACGCAAGCGGTTCCCAAAGAGCTTTAGAACAAGACATAGTTTTCCCTGCTGGCTCTTTGGGCGTGGGACCAAACTCCAGACATATGGCCATTTTTGTGCCTGGCGTGGCGCCATGTGGGAAAGGGTGGTTTTGAGGCTGAAGGCAGCAGGAAAGCCTGCAGCCCCCAGTTTGTGTGGGGCTACGCAAGCGGTTCCCAAAGAGCTTTAGAACAAGGCATAGTTTTCCCTGCTGGCTCTTTGGGCGTAGGACCATTCTCCAGACATATGGCCATTTTTGTGCCTGGCACGGCGCCAAGTGGGAAAGGGTTGTTTTGAGGCTGAAGGCAGCAGGAAAGCCTGCAGCCCCCAGGTGTGTGGGGCTACGCAAGCGTTTCCCAAAGAGCTTTATAACAAGGCATAGTTTTCCCTGCTGGCTCTTTGGGCGTGGGACCAGTCTCCAGATATATGGCCATTTTTGTGCCTGGCGTGACGCCAAGTGGGAAAGGGTGGTTTTGAGGCTGAAGGCAGCAGGAAAGCCTGCAGCCCCCAGGTGTGTGGGGCTACGCAAGCGGTTCCCAAAGAGCTTTAGAACAAGGCATAGTTTTCCCTGCTGGTTTGTGCCAGGCACAAAAATGGCCATATGTCTGGAGGTTGGTCCCACGCCCAAAGAGCCAGCACGGAAAACTATGCCTTGTTCTAAAGCTCTTTGGGAACCGCTTGCGTAGCCCCACAGACCTGGGGGCTGCAGGCTTTCCTGCTGACTTCAGCCTCAAAACCACCCTTTCCCACTTGGTGCCTCTCCAGGCCCAAATTGGCCATATATCTGGAGACTGGTCCCTTTCCCAAACAGCCAGCAGGGAAAACTATGCCTTGTTCTAAAGCTCTTTGGGAACCGCTTGCGTAGCCCCACACACCTGGGGGCTGCAGGCTTTCCTGCTGCCTTCAGCCTCAAAAGCACCCTTTCCTACTTGGCATCGCGCCAGGCCCAAAAATGGCCATATGTCTGGAGTTTGGTCCCACGCCCAAAGAGCCAGCACGGAAAACTATGCCTTGTTCTAAAGCTCTTTGGGAACCGCTTGCGTAGCCCCACACACCTGGGGGCTGCAGGCTTTCCTGCTGCCTTCAGACTCAAAACCACCCTTTCCCACTTGGCGCCGCGCCAGGCCCAAAAATGTCCATATGGCTGGAGACTGGTCCCACGCCCAAAGAGCCAGCAGGGAAAACTATGCCTTGTTCTAAAGCTCTTTGGGAAACGCTTGCTTAGCCCCATACACCTGGGGGCTGCAGGCTTTCCTGCTGCCTTCAGCCTCAAAACAACCCTTTCCCACTTGGCGCTGCGCCAGGCCCAAAAATGGCCATATATCTGGGACTGATCCCACGCCCAAAGAGCCAGCAGGGAAAACTATGCCTTGTTCTAAAGCTCTTTGGGAACCGCTTGCGTAGCCCCACAGACCTGGGGGCTGCAGGCTTTCCTGCTCTCTTCAGCCTCAAAAGCACCCTTTCCCACTTGGCGCCGCGCCAGGCCAAAAAATGGCCATATGTCAGGAGACTGGTCCCACGCCCAAAGAGCTAGAAGGGAAAAGTATGCCTTGTTCTAAAGCTCTTCGGGAACCGCTTGCGTAGCCCCACACACCTGGGGGCTGCAGGCTTTCCTGCTGCCTTCAGCCTCAAAACCACCCTTTCCCACTTGGCCCCGCGCCAGGCCGAAAAATGGCCATATCTCTGGAGACTGGTCCCACGCCCAAAGAGCCAGCAGGGAAAACTATGCCTTGTTCTAAAGCTCTTTGGGAACCGCTTGCGTAGCCACACACACCTGGGGGCTGCAGGCTTTCCTGCTGCCTTCAACCTCAAAACCACCCTTTCCCACTTAGCGTCACGCCAGGCACAAAAATGGCCATATATCTGCAGACTGGTCCCACGCCCAAAGAGCCAGCAGGGAAAACTATGCCTTGTTCTAAAGCTCTTTGGGAAACGCTTGCGTAGCCCCACAGACCTGGGGGCTGCAGGCTTTCCTGCTGCCTTCAGCCTCAAAACAACCCTTTCCCACTTGGCGCTGCGCCATGCACAAAAATGGCCATATGTCTGGAGAATGGTCCTACGCCCAAAGAGCCAGCAGGGAAAACTATGCCTTGTTCTAAAGCTCTTTGGGAACCGCTTGCGTAGCCCCACACACCTGGGGGCTGCAGGCTTTCCTGCTGCCTTCAGCCTCAAAACCACCCTTTCCCACTTGGCGCTGCGCCAGGCACAAAAATGGCCATATGTCTGGAGTTTGGTCCCACGCCCAAAGAGCCAGCAGGGAAAACTATGTCTTGTTCTAAAGGTCTTTGGGAACCGCTTGCGTAGCCCCACACACCTGGGGGCTGCAGGCTTTCCTGCTCTCTTCAGCCTCAAAACAACCCTTTCCCACTTGGCGCTGCGCCAGGCCCAAAAATGGCCATATGTCTGCAGACTGGTCCCATGCCCAAAGAGCCAGCAGGGAAAACTATGCCTTGTTCTAAAGCTCTTTGGGAACCGCTTGCGTAGCCCCACACACCTGGGGGCTGCAGGCTTTCCTGCTGCCTTCAGCCTCAAAACCACCCTTTTCCACATGGCGCCACGCCAGGCACAAAAATGGCCATATGTCTGGAGGTTGGTACCACGCCCAAAGAGCCAGCAGGGAAAACTATGCCTTGTTCTAAAGCTCTTTGGGAACCGCTTGCGTAGCCCCACAGACCTGGGGGCTGCAGGCTTTCCTGCTGACTTCAGCCTCAAAACCACCCTTTCCCACTTGGTGCCTCTCCAGGCCCAAATTGGCCATATATCTGGAGACTGGTCCCTTTCCAAAACAGCCAGCAGGGAAAACTATGCCTTGTTCTAAAGCTCTTTGGGAACCGCTTGCGTAGCCCCACACACCTGGGGGCTGCAGGCTTTCCTGCTGCCTTCAGCCTCAAAACCACCCTTTCCCACTTGGCGCCGTGCCAGGCACAAAAATGGCCATATATCTGGAGATTGGTTCCACGCCCAAAGAGCCAGCAGGGAAAACTATGCCTTGTTCTAAAGCTCTTTGGGAACCGCTTGCGTAGCCCCACACACCTGGGGGCTGCAGGCTTTCCTGCTGCCTTCAACCTCAAAAGCACCCTTTTTCACATGGCGTCACGCCAGGCACAAAAATGGCCATATGTCTGGAGGCTGGTCCCACGCCCAAAGAGCCAGCAGGGGAAACTATGCCTTGTTCTAAAGCTCTTTGGGAACCGCTTGCGTAGCCCCACACACCTGGGGGCTGCAGGCTTTCCTGCTCTCTTCAGCCTCAAAACCACCCTTTCCCACTTGGCGCCATGCCAGGCCCAAAAATGGCCATATGTCTGGAGGTTCGTCCCACGCCTAAAGAGCCAGCAGGGAAAACTATGCCTTGTTCTAAAGCTCTTTGGAAACCTCTTGCGTAGCCCCAGACACCTGGGGGCTGCAGGCTTTCCTGCTCTCTTCAGCCTCAAAACCACCCTTTCCCACGTGGCGCCAAGCCAGGCCCAAAAATGGCCATATGTCTGGAGACTGGTCCCACGCCCAAAGAGCCAGCAGGGAAAACTATGCCTTGTTCTAAAGCTCTTTGGGAACCGCTTGCGTAGCCCCACACACCTGGGGGCTGCAGTCTTTCCTGCTGCCTTCAGACTCAAAACCACCCTTTCCCACTTGGCGCTGCGCCAGGCCCAAAAATGGCCATATGTCTGGAGACTGGTCCCACGCCCAAAGAGCCAGCAGGGAAAACTATGCCTTGTTCTAAAGCTCTTTGGGAACCGCTTGCGTAGCCCCACACACCTGGGAGCTGCAGGCTTTCCTGCTCTCCCTCAGCCTCAAAAGCACGCTTTCCCACTTGGCGCCGCGCCAGGCCCAAAAATGGCCATATGTCTGGAGACTGGTCCCACGCCCAAAGAGCCAGCAGGGAAAAATATGCCTTGTTCTAAAGCTCTTTGGGAACCGCTTGCGTAGCCCCACACAAACTGGGGGCTGCAGGCTTTTCTCGCGCTTTCAACCTCAAAACCACCCTTTCCCACTTGGCGCTGCGCCAGGCACAAAAATGGCCATATGTCTGGAGGTTGGTCCCACGCCCAAAGGGCCAGCAGGGAAAACTATGTCTTGTTCTAAAGCTCTTTGGGAACCGCTTGCGTAGCCCCACACACCTGGGGGCTGCAGGCTTTCCTGCTGCCTTCAGCCTCAAAACCACCCTTTCCCACTTGGCGCTGCGCCAGGCCCAAAAATGGCCATATGTCTGGAGCTTGTCCCACGCCCAAAGAGCCAGCAGGGAAAACTATTCCTTGTTCTAAAGCTCTTTGGGAACCGCTTGCGTAGCCCCACACACCTGGGGGCTGCAGGCTTTCCTGCTGCCTTCAGCCTCAAAACCACGCTTTTCCACATGGTGCCACGCCAGGCACAAAAATGGCCATATGTCTGGAGGTTGGTCCCACGCCCAAAGAGCCAGCAGGGAAAAATATGCCCTGTTCTAAAGCTCTTTGGGAACCGCTTGCGTAGCCCCACACACCTGGGGGCTGCAGGCTTTCCTGCTGACTTCAGCCTCAAAACCACCCTTTCCCACTTGGTGCCTCTCCAGGCCCAAATTGGCCATATATCTGGAGACTGGTCCCTTTCCCAAACAGCCAGCAGGGAAAACTATGCCTTGTTCTAAAGCTCTTTGGGAACCGCTTGCGCAGCCCCAGAGACGTGGGGGCTACAGTCTTTCCTGCTGCCTTCAGCCTCAAAACCACCCTTTCCCACATGGCGCCGTGCCAGGCACAAAAATGGCCATATATCTGGAGATTGGTTCCACGCCCAAAGAGCCAGCAGGGAAAACTATGCCTTGTTCTAAAGCTCTTTGGGAACCGCTTGCGTAGCCCCACAGACCTGGGGGCTGCAGGCTTTCCTGCTGCCTTCAGCCTCAAAACCACCCTTTCCCACATGGCGTCACGCCAGGCACAAAAATGGCCATATCTCTGGAGACTGGTCCCACGCCCAAAGAGCCAGCAGGGAAAACTATGCCTTGTTCTAAAGCTCTTTGGGAACCGCTTGCGTAGCCCCTCACACCTGGGGGCTGCAGGCTTTCCTGCTCTCTTCAGCCTCAAAACCACCCTTTCCCACTTGGCGCTGCGCCAGGCCCAAAAATGGCCATATGTCTGGAGACTGGTCCCACGCCCAAAGAGCCAGCAGGGAAAACTATGCCTTGTTCTAAAGCTCTTTGGGAACGGCTTGCGTAGCCCCACACACCTGGGGGCTGCAGGCTTTCCTGCTGCCTTCAACCTCAAAAGCACACCCTTTTCCACATGGCGTCACGCCAGGCACAAAAATGGCCATATGTCTGGAGACTGGTCCCACGCCCAAAGAGCCAGCAGGGAAAACTATGCCTTGTTCTAAAGCTCTTTGGGAACCGCTTGCGTAGCCCCACACACCTGGGGGCTGCAGGCTTTCCTGCTGCCTTCAGCCTCAAAAGAAACCTTTCGCAATTGGCGCCCCGCCAGGCCCAAAAATGGCCATATGTCTGAAGATTGGTCCCACGCCCAAAGAGCCAGCAGGGAAAACTATGCCTTGTTCTAAAGCTCTTTGGGAACCTCTTGCATAGCCCCACACACCTGGGGGCTGCAGGCTTTCCTGCTTCCTTCAGCCTCAAAACCACCCTTTCCCACTTGGCCCCGCGCCAGGCCCAAAAATGGCCATATGTCTGGAGACTGGTCCCTATCCCAAAGAGCCAGCAGGGAAAACTATGCCTTGTTCTAAAGCTCTTTGGGAACCGCTTGCGTAGCCCCACACAAACTGGGGGCTGCAGGCTTTTCTCGCGCTTTCAACCTCAAAACCACCCTTTCCCACTTGGCGCTGCGCCAGGCACAAAAATGGCCATATGTCTGGAGACTGGTCCCACGCCCAAAGAGCCAGCAGGGAAAACTATGTCTTGTTCTAAACCTCTTTGGGAACCGCTTGCGTAGCCCCACACACCTGGGGGCTGCAGGCTTTCCTGCTGACTTCAGCCTCAAAACCACCCTTTCCCACTTGGTGCCTCTCCAGGCCCAAATTGGCCATATATCTGGAGACTGGTCCCTTTCCCAAAGAGCCAGCAGGGAAAACTATGCCTTGTTCTAAAGCTCTTTGGGAACCGCTTGCGTAGCCCCACACAAACTGGGGGCTGCAGGCTTTTCTCGCGCTTTCAACCTCAAAACCACCCTTTCCCACTTGGCGCTGCGCCAGGCACAAAAATGGCCATATGTCTGGAGACTGGTCCCACGCCCAAAGAGCCAGCAGGGAAAACTATGTCTTGTTCTAAACCTCTTTGGGAACCGCTTGCGTAGCCCCACACACCTGGGGGCTGCAGGCTTTCCTGCTGACTTCAGCCTCAAAACCACCCTTTCCCACTTGGTGCCTCTCCAGGCCCAAATTGGCCATATATCTGGAGACTGGTACCTTTCCCAAACAGCCAGCAGGGAAAACTATGCCTTGTTCTAAAGCTCTTTGGGAACCGCTTGCCCAGCCCCAGAGACGTGGGGGCTACAGTCTTTCCTGCTGCCTTCAGCCTCAAAACCACCCTTTCCCACATGGCGCCGTGCCAGGCACAAAAATGGCCATATGTCTGAAGATTGGTTCCACGCACAAAGAGCCAGCAGGGAAAACTATGCCCTGTTCTAAAGCTCTTTGGGAACCGCTTGCGTAGCCCCACAGACCTGGGGGCTGCAGGCTTTCCTGCTGCCTTCAGCCTCAAAACCACCGTTTCCCACTTGGCGTCACGCCAGGCACAAAAATGGCCATATGTCTGGAGACTGGTCCCACGCCCAAAGAGCCAGCAGGGAAAACTATGTCTTGTTCTAAACCTCTTTGGGAACCGCTTGCGTAGCCCCACACAAACTGGGGGCTGCAGGCTTTTCTCGCGCTTTCAACCTCAAAACCACCCTTTCCCACTTGGCGCTGCGCCAGGCACAAAAATGGCCATATGTCTGGAGACTGGTCCCACGCCCAAAGAGCCAGCAGGGAAAACTATGTCTTGTTCTAAAGCTCTTTGGGAACCGCTTGCGTAGCCCCACACACCTGGGGGCTGCAGGCTTTCCTGCTGACTTCAGCCTCAAAACCACCCTTTCCCACTTGGTGCCTCTCCAGGCCCAAATTGGCCATATATCTGGAGACTGGTCCCTTTCCCAAAGAGCCAGCAGGGAAAACTATGCCTTGTTCTAAAGCTCTTTGGGAACCGCTTGCGTAGCCCCACACAAACTGGGGGCTGCAGGCTTTTCTCGCGCTTTCAACCTCAAAACCACCCTTTCCCACTTGGCGCTGCGCCAGGCACAAAAATGGCCATATGTCTGGAGACTGGTCCCACGCCCAAAGAGCCAGCAGGGAAAACTATGTCTTGTTCTAAACCTCTTTGGGAACCGCTTGCGTAGCCCCACACACCTGGGGGCTGCAGGCTTTCCTGCTGACTTCAGCCTCAAAACCACCCTTTCCCACTTGGTGCCTCTCCAGGCCCAAATTGGCCATATATCTGGAGACTGGTACCTTTCCCAAACAGCCAGCAGGGAAAACTATGCCTTGTTCTAAAGCTCTTTGGGAACCGCTTGCCCAGCCCCAGAGACGTGGGGGCTACAGTCTTTCCTGCTGCCTTCAGCCTCAACACCACCCTTTCCCACATGGCGCCGTGCCAGGCACAAAAATGGCCATATGTCTGAAGATTGGTTCCACGCCCAAAGAGCCAGCAGGGAAAACTATGCCCTGTTCTAAAGCTCTTTGGGAACCGCTTGCGTAGCCCCACAGACCTGGGGGCTGCAGGCTTTCCTGCTGCCTTCAGCCTCAAAACCACCCTTTCCCACTTGGCGTCACGCCAGGCACAAAAATGGCCATATGTCTGGAGACTGGTCCCACGCCCAAAGAGCCAGCAGGGAAAACTATGCCTTGTTCTAAAGCTCTTTGGGAACCGCTTGCGTAGCCCCACACACCTGGGGGCTGCAGGCTTTCCTGCTGCCTTCAGCCTCAAAAGAAACCTTTCGCAATTGGCGCCCCGCCAGGCCCAAAAATGGCCATATGTCTGAAGATTGGTCCCACGCCCAAAGAGCCAGCAGGGAAAACTATGCCTTGTTCTAAAGCTCTTTGGGAACCTCTTGCATAGCCCCACAGACCTGGGGGCTGCAGGCTTTCCTGCTTCCTTCAGCCTCAAAACCACCCTTTCCCACTTGGCCCCGCGCCAGGCCCAAAAATGGCCATATGTCTGGAGACTGGTCCCTTTCCCAAAGAGCCAGCAGGGAAAACTATGCCTTGTTCTAAAGCTCTTTGGGAACCGCTTGCGTAGCCCCACACAAACTGGGGGCTGCAGGCTTTTCTCGCGCTTTCAACCTCAAAACCACCCTTTCCCACTTGGCGCTGCGCCAGGCACAAAAATGGCCATATGTCTGGAGACTGGTCCCACGCCCAAAGAGCCAGCAGGGAAAACTATGTCTTGTTCTAAACCTCTTTGGGAACCGCTTGCGTAGCCCCACACACCTGGGGGCTGCAGGCTTTCCTGCTGACTTCAGCCTCAAAACCACCCTTTCCCACTTGGTGCCTCTCCAGGCCCAAATTGGCCATATATCTGGAGACTGGTCCCTTTCCCAAAGAGCCAGCAGGGAAAACTATGCCTTGTTCTAAAGCTCTTTGGGAACCGCTTGCGTAGCCCCACACAAACTGGGGGCTGCAGGCTTTTCTCGCGCTTTCAACCTCAAAACCACCCTTTCCCACTTGGCGCTGCACCAGGCACAAAAATGGCCATATGTCTGGAGACTGGTCCCACGCCCAAAGAGCCAGCAGGGAAAACTATGTCTTGTTCTAAAGCTCTTTGGGAACCGCTTGCGTAGCCCCACACACCTGGGGGCTGCAGGCTTTCCTGCTGACTTCAGCCTCAAAACCACCCTTTCCCACTTGGTGCCTCTCCAGGCCCAAATTGGCCATATATCTGGAGACTGGTACCTTTCCCAAACAGCCAGCAGGGAAAACTATGCCTTGTTCTAAAGCTCTTTGGGAACCGCTTGCCCAGCCCCAGAGACGTGGGGGCTACAGTCTTTCCTGCTGCCTTCAGCCTCAAAACCACCCTTTCCCACATGGCGCCGTGCCAGGCACAAAAATGGCCATATGTCTGAAGATTGGTTCCACGCCCAAAGAGCCAGCAGGGAAAACTATGCCTTGTTCTAAAGCTCTTTGGGAACCGCTTGCGTAGCCACACACACCTGGGGGCTGCAGGCTTTCCTGCTGCCTTCAGCCTCAAAACCACCCTTTCCCACATGGCGCCACGCCAGGCCCAAAAATGGCCATATGTCTGGAGATTGGTCCCACGCCGAAAGAGACAGCAGGGAAAACTATGCCTTGTTCTAAAGCTCTTTGGGAACCTCTTGCATAGCCCCACACACCTGGGGGCTGCAGGCTTTCCTGCTGCCTTCAGCCTCAAAACCACCCTTTCCCACTTGGCGCTGCGCCAGGCCCAAAAATGGCCATATGTCTGGAGACTGGTCCCACGCCCAAAGAGCCAGCAGGGAAAACTATGCCTTGTTCTAAAGCTCTTTGGGAACCGCTTGCGTAGCCCCACACACCTGGGGGCTGCAGGCTTTCCTGCTGCCTTCAGCCTCAAAAGAAACCTTTCGCCATTGGCGCCCCGCCAGGCCCAAAAATGGCCATATGTCTGAAGATTGGTCCCACGCCCAAAGAGCCAGCAGGGAAAACTATGCCTTGTTCTAAAGCTCTTTGGGAACGGCTTGCGTAGCCCCACACACCTGGGGGCTGCAGGCTTTCCTGCTGCCTTCAGACTCAAAACAACCCTTTCCCACTTGGCGCTGCGCCAGGCCCAAAAATGGCCATATATCTGGAGACTGGTCCCACGCCCAAAGAGCCAGCAGGGAAAACTATGCCTTGTTCTAAAGCTCTTTGGGAACCGCTTGCGTAGCCCCACACACCTGGGGGCTGCAGGCTTTCCTGCTGCTTTCAGCCTCAAAACCACCCTTTCCAACTTGGCGCCAAACCAGGCACAAAAATGGCCATATGTCTGGAGACTGGTCCCACGCCCAAAGAGCCAGCAGGGAAAACTATGCCTTGTTCTAAAGGTCTTTGGGAACCGCTTGCGTAGCCCCACACACCTGGGGGCTGCAGGCTTTCCTGCTGCCTTCAGACTCAAAACCACCCTTTCACACATGGCGCCGTGCCAGGCACAAAAATGGCCATATATCTGGAGATTGGTTCCACGCCCAAAGAGCCAGCAGGGAAAACTATGCCTTGTTCTAAAGCTCTTTGGGAACGGCTTGCGTAGCCCCACACACCTGGGGGCTGCAGGCTTTCCTGCTGCCTTCAGCCTCAAAACCACCCTTTCCCGCTTCGCATCGTGCCAGGCACAAAAATGGCCATATTTCTGGAGACTGGTCCCTTTCCCAAAGAGCCAGCAGGGAAAACTATGCCTTGTTCTAAAGCTCTTTGGGAAACGCTTGCGTAGCCCCACACAAACTGGGGGCTGCAGGCTTTTCTCGCGCTTTCAGACTCAAAACCACCCTTTCCCACATGGCGCCACGCCAGGCCCAAAAATGGCCATATGTCTGGAGTTTGGTCCCACGTCCAAAGTGCCAGCAGGGAAAACTATGCCTTGTTCTAAAGCTCTTTGGGAACCTCTTGCATAGCCCCACACACCTGGGGGCTGCAGGCTTTCCTGCTGCCTTCAGCCTCAAAACCACCCTTTCCCACTTGGCCCTGCGCCAGGCCCAAAAATGGCCATATGTCTGGAGACTGGTCCCTTTCCCAAAGAGCCAGCAGGGAAAACTATGCCTTGTTCTAAAGCTCTTTGGGAACCGCTTGCGTAGCCCCACACACCTGGGGGCTGCAGGCTTTCCTGCTGCCTTCAACCTCAAAAGCACCCTTTTCCACATGGCGTCACGCCAGGCACAAAAATGGCCATATGTCTGGAGGTTGGTCCCACGCCCAAACAGCCAGCAGGGAAAACTATGCCTTGTTCTAAAGCTCTTTGGGAACCGCTTGCGTAGCCCCACACACCTGGGGGCTGCAGGCTTTCCTGCTGCCTTCAACATCAAAAGCACCCTTTTTCACATGGCGTCACGCCAGGCACAAAAATGGCCATATGTCTGGAGGCTGGTCCCACGCCCAAAGAGCCAGCAGGGAAAACTATGCCTTGTTCTAAAGCTCTTTGGGAACCTCTTGCATAGCCCCACACACCTGGGGGCTGCAGGCTTTCCTGCTTCCTTCAGCCTCAAAACCACCCTTTCCCACTTGGCCCCGCGCCAGGCCCAAAAATGGCCATATGTCTGGAGACTGGTCCCTTTCCCAAAGAGCCAGCAGGGAAAACTATGCCTTGTTCTAAAGCTCTTTGGGAACCGCTTGCGTAGCCCCACACAAACTGGGGGCTGCAGGCTTTTCTCGCGCTTTCAACCTCAAAACCACCCTTTCCCACTTGGCGCTGCGCCAGGCACAAAAATGGCCATATGTCTGGAGACTGGTCCCACGCCCAAAGAGCCAGCAGGGAAAACTATGTCTTGTTCTAAAGCTCTTTGGGAACCGCTTGCGTAGCCCCACACACCTGGGGGCTGCAGGCTTTCCTGCTGCCTTCAGCCTCAAAACCACCCTTTCCCACATGGCGCCACGCCAGGCCCAAAAATGGCCATATGTCTGGAGATTGGTCCCACGCCGAAAGAGACAGCAGGGAAAACTATGCCTTGTTCTAAAGCTCTTTGGGAACCGCTTGCGTAGCCCCACACACCTGGGGGCTGCAGGCTTTCCTGCTGCCTTCAGCCTCAAAACCACCCTTTCCCACTTGGCGCTGCGCCAGGCCCAAAAATGGCCATATGTCTGGAGACTGGTCCCACGCCCAAAGAGCCAGCAGGGAAAACTATGCCTTGTTCTAAAGCTCTTTGGGAACCGCTTGCGTAGCCCCACACACCTGGGGGCTGCAGGCTTTCCTGCTGCCTTCAGCCTCAAAAGAAACCTTTCGCCATTGGCGCCCCGCCAGGCCCAAAAATGGCCATATGTCTGAAGATTGGTCCCACGCCCAAAGAGCCAGCAGGGAAAACTATGCCTTGTTCTAAAGCTCTTTGGGAACGGCTTGCGTAGCCCCACACACCTGGGGGCTGCAGGCTTTCCTGCTGCCTTCAGACTCAAAACAACCCTTTCCCACTTGGCGCTGCGCCAGGCCCAAAAATGGCCATATATCTGGAGACTGGTCCCACGCCCAAAGAGCCAGCAGGGAAAACTATGCCTTGTTCTAAAGCTCTTTGGGAACCGCTTGCGTAGCCCCACACACCTGGGGGCTGCAGGCTTTCCTGCTGCTTTCAGCCTCAAAACCACCCTTTCCAACTTGGCGCCAAACCAGGCACAAAAATGGCCATATGTCTGGAGACTGGTCCCACGCCCAAAGAGCCAGCAGGGAAAACTATGCCTTGTTCTAAAGGTCTTTGGGAACCGCTTGCGTAGCCCCACACACCTGGGGGCTGCAGGCTTTCCTGCTGCCTTCAGACTCAAAACCACCCTTTCACACATGGCGCCGTGCCAGGCACAAAAATGGCCATATATCTGGAGATTGGTTCCACGCCCAAAGAGCCAGCAGGGAAAACTATGCCTTGTTCTAAAGCTCTTTGGGAACGGCTTGCGTAGCCCCACACACCTGGGGGCTGCAGGCTTTCCTGCTGCCTTCAGCCTCAAAACCACCCTTTCCCGCTTCGCATCGTGCCAGGCACAAAAATGGCCATATTTCTGGAGACTGGTCCCTTTCCCAAAGAGCCAGCAGGGAAAACTATGCCTTGTTCTAAAGCTCTTTGGGAAACGCTTGCGTAGCCCCACACAAACTGGGGGCTGCAGGCTTTTCTCGCGCTTTCAGACTCAAAACCACCCTTTCCCACATGGCGCCACGCCAGGCCCAAAAATGGCCATATGTCTGGAGTTTGGTCCCACGTCCAAAGTGCCAGCAGGGAAAACTATGCCTTGTTCTAAAGCTCTTTGGGAACCTCTTGCATAGCCCCACACACCTGGGGGCTGCAGGCTTTCCTGCTGCCTTCAGCCTCAAAACCACCCTTTCCCACTTGGCCCTGCGCCAGGCCCAAAAATGGCCATATGTCTGGAGACTGGTCCCTTTCCCAAAGAGCCAGCAGGGAAAACTATGCCTTGTTCTAAAGCTCTTTGGGAACCGCTTGCGTAGCCCCACACACCTGGGGGCTGCAGGCTTTCCTGCTGCCTTCAACCTCAAAAGCACCCTTTTCCACATGGCGTCACGCCAGGCACAAAAATGGCCATATGTCTGGAGGTTGGTCCCACGCCCAAACAGCCAGCAGGGAAAACTATGCCTTGTTCTAAAGCTCTTTGGGAACCGCTTGCGTAGCCCCACACACCTGGGGGCTGCAGGCTTTCCTGCTGCCTTCAACATCAAAAGCACCCTTTTTCACATGGCGTCACGCCAGGCACAAAAATGGCCATATGTCTGGAGGCTGGTCCCACGCCCAAAGAGCCAGCAGGGAAAACTATGCCTTGTTCTAAAGCTCTTTGGGAACCTCTTGCATAGCCCCACACACCTGGGGGCTGCAGGCTTTCCTGCTTCCTTCAGCCTCAAAACCACCCTTTCCCACTTGGCCCCGCGCCAGGCCCAAAAATGGCCATATGTCTGGAGACTGGTCCCTTTCCCAAAGAGCCAGCAGGGAAAACTATGCCTTGTTCTAAAGCTCTTTGGGAACCGCTTGCGTAGCCCCACACAAACTGGGGGCTGCAGGCTTTTCTCGCGCTTTCAACCTCAAAACCACCCTTTCCCACTTGGCGCTGCGCCAGGCACAAAAATGGCCATATGTCTGGAGACTGGTCCCACGCCCAAAGAGCCAGCAGGGAAAACTATGTCTTGTTCTAAACCTCTTTGGGAACCGCTTGCGTAGCCCCACACACCTGGGGGCTGCAGGCTTTCCTGCTGACTTCAGCCTCAAAACCACCCTTTCCCACTTGGTGCCTCTCCAGGCCCAAATTGGCCATATATCTGGAGACTGGTCCCTTTCCCAAAGAGCCAGCAGGGAAAACTATGCCTTGTTCTAAAGCTCTTTGGGAACCGCTTGCGTAGCCCCACACAAACTGGGGGCTGCAGGCTTTTCTCGCGCTTTCAACCTCAAAACCACCCTTTCCCACTTGGCGCTGCGCCAGGCACAAAAATGGCCATATGTCTGGAGACTGGTCCCACGCCCAAAGAGCCAGCAGGGAAAACTATGTCTTGTTCTAAACCTCTTTGGGAACCGCTTGCGTAGCCCCACACACCTGGGGGCTGCAGGCTTTCCTGCTGACTTCAGCCTCAAAACCACCCTTTCCCACTTGGTGCCTCTCCAGGCCCAAATTGGCCATATATCTGGAGACTGGTACCTTTCCCAAACAGCCAGCAGGGAAAACTATGCCTTGTTCTAAAGCTCTTTGGGAACCGCTTGCCCAGCCCCAGAGACGTGGGGGCTACAGTCTTTCCTGCTGCCTTCAGCCTCAACACCACCCTTTCCCACATGGCGCCGTGCCAGGCACAAAAATGGCCATATGTCTGAAGATTGGTTCCACGCCCAAAGAGCCAGCAGGGAAAACTATGCCCTGTTCTAAAGCTCTTTGGGAACCGCTTGCGTAGCCCCACAGACCTGGGGGCTGCAGGCTTTCCTGCTGCCTTCAGCCTCAAAACCACCCTTTCCCACTTGGCGCCGTGCCAGGCACAAAAATGGCCATATGTCTGGAGACTGGTCCCACGCCCAAAGAGCCAGCAGGGAAAACTATGCCTTGTTCTAAAGCTCTTTGGGAACCGCTTGCGTAGCCCCACACACCTGGGGGCTGCAGGCTTTCCTGCTGCCTTCAGCCTCAAAAGAAACCTTTCGCAATTGGCGCCCCGCCAGGCCCAAAAATGGCCATATGTCTGAAGATTGGTCCCACGCCCAAAGAGCCAGCAGGGAAAACTATGCCTTGTTCTAAAGCTCTTTGGGAACCTCTTGCATAGCCCCACAGACCTGGGGGCTGCAGGCTTTCCTGCTTCCTTCAGCCTCAAAACCACCCTTTCCCACTTGGCCCCGCGCCAGGCCCAAAAATGGCCATATGTCTGGAGACTGGTCCCTTTCCCAAAGAGCCAGCAGGGAAAACTATGCCTTGTTCTAAAGCTCTTTGGGAACCGCTTGCGTAGCCCCACACAAACTGGGGGCTGCAGGCTTTTCTCGCGCTTTCAACCTCAAAACCACCCTTTCCCACTTGGCGCTGCGCCAGGCACAAAAATGGCCATATGTCTGGAGACTGGTCCCACGCCCAAAGAGCCAGCAGGGAAAACTATGTCTTGTTCTAAACCTCTTTGGGAACCGCTTGCGTAGCCCCACACACCTGGGGGCTGCAGGCTTTCCTGCTGACTTCAGCCTCAAAACCACCCTTTCCCACTTGGTGCCTCTCCAGGCCCAAATTGGCCATATATCTGGAGACTGGTCCCTTTCCCAAAGAGCCAGCAGGGAAAACTATGCCTTGTTCTAAAGCTCTTTGGGAACCGCTTGCGTAGCCCCACACAAACTGGGGGCTGCAGGCTTTTCTCGCGCTTTCAACCTCAAAACCACCCTTTCCCACTTGGCGCTGCGCCAGGCACAAAAATGGCCATATGTCTGGAGACTGGTCCCACGCCCAAAGAGCCAGCAGGGAAAACTATGTCTTGTTCTAAACCTCTTTGGGAACCGCTTGCGTAGCCCCACACACCTGGGGGCTGCAGGCTTTCCTGCTGACTTCAGCCTCAAAACCACCCTTTCCCACTTGGTGCCTCTCCAGGCCCAAATTGGCCATATATCTGGAGACTGGTACCTTTCCCAAACAGCCAGCAGGGAAAACTATGCCTTGTTCTAAAGCTCTTTGGGAACCGCTTGCCCAGCCCCAGAGACGTGGGGGCTACAGTCTTTCCTGCTGCCTTCAGCCTCAAAACCACTCTTTCCCACATGGCGCCGTGCCAGGCACAAAAATGGCCATATGTCTGAAGATTGGTTCCACGCCCAAAGAGCCAGCAGGGAAAACTATGCCCTGTTCTAAAGCTCTTTGGGAACCGCTTGCGTAGCCCCACAGACCTGGGGGCTGCAGGCTTTCCTGCTGCCTTCAGCCTCAAAACCACCCTTTCCCACTTGGCGTCACGCCAGGCACAAAAATGGCCATATGTCTGGAGACTGGTCCCACGCCCAAAGAGCCAGCAGGGAAAACTATGCCTTGTTCTAAAGCTCTTTGGGAACCGCTTGCGTAGCCCCACACACCTGGGGGCTGCAGGCTTTCCTGCTGACTTCAGCTTCAAAACAACCCTTTCCCACTTGGCGCTGCGCCAGGCCCAAAAATGGCCATATGTCTGGAGAATGGTCCCACGCCCAAAGAGCCAGCAGGGAAAACTATGCCTTGTTCTAAAGCTCTTTGGGAACCGCTTGCGTAGCCACACACACCTGGGGGCTGCAGGCTTTCCTGCTGCCTTCAGCCTCAAAACCACCCTTTCCCACATGGCGCCACGCCAGGCCCAAAAATGGCCATATGTCTGGAGATTGGTCCCACGCCGAAAGAGACAGCAGGGAAAACTATGCCTTGTTCTAAAGCTCTTTGGGAACCTCTTGCATAGCCCCACACACCTGGGGGCTGCAGGCTTTCCTGCTGCCTTCAGCCTCAAAACCACCCTTTCCCACTTGGCGCTGCGCCAGGCCCAAAAATGGCCATATGTCTGGAGGTTGGTCCCACGCCCAAAGAGCCAGCAGGGAAAACTATGCCTTGTTCTAAAGCTCTTTGGGAACCGCTTGCGTAGCCCCACACACCTGGGGGCTGCAGGCTTTCCTGCTGCCTTCAGCCTCAAAAGAAACCTTTCGCCATTAGCGCCCCGCCAGGCCCAAAAATGGCCATATGTCTGAAGATTGGTCCCACGCCCAAAGAGCCAGCAGGGAAAACTATGCCTTGTTCTAAAGCTCTTTGGGAACGGCTTGCGTAGCCCCACACACCTGGGGGCTGCAGGCTTTCCTGCTGCCTTCAGACTCAAAACAACCCTTTCCCACTTGGCGCTGCGCCAGGCCCAAAAATGGCCATATATCTGGAGACTGGTCCCACGCCCAAAGAGCCAGCAGGGAAAACTATGCCTTGTTCTAAAGCTCTTTGGGAACCGCTTGCGTAGCCCCACACACCTGGGGGCTGCAGTCTTTCCTGCTGCCTTCAGCCTCAAAACCACCCTTTCCAACTTGGCGCCAAACCAGGCACAAAAATGGCCATATGTCTGGAGACTGGTCCCACGCCCAAAGAGCCAGCAGGGAAAACTATGCCTTGTTCTAAAGGTCTTTGGGAACCGCTTGCGTAGCCCCACACACCTGGGGGCTGCAGGCTTTCCTGCTGCCTTCAGACTCAAAACCACCCTTTCACACATGGCGTCGTGCCAGGCACAAAAATGGCCATATATCTGGAGATTGGTTCCACGCCCAAAGAGCCAGCAGGGAAAACTATGCCTTGTTCTAAAGCTCTTTGGGAACGGCTTGCGTAGCCCCACACACCTGGGGGCTGCAGGCTTTCCTGCTGCCTTCAGCCTCAAAACCACCCTTTCCCGCTTCGCATCGTGCCAGGCACAAAAATGGCCATATTTCTGGAGACTGGTCCCTTTCCCAAAGAGCCAGCAGGGAAAACTATGCCTTGTTCTAAAGCTCTTTGGGAAACGCTTGCGTAGCCCCACACAAACTGGGGGCTGCAGGCTTTTCTCGCGCTTTCAGACTCAAAACCACCCTTTCCCACATGGCGCCACGCCAGGCCCAAAAATGGCCATATGTCTGGAGTTTGGTCCCACGTCCAAAGTGCCAGCAGGGAAAACTATGCCTTGTTCTAAAGCTCTTTGGGAACCTCTTGCATAGCCCCACACACCTGGGGGCTGCAGGCTTTCCTGCTGCCTTCAGCCTCAAAACCACCCTTTCCCACTTGGCCCTGCGCCAGGCCCAAAAATGGCCATATGTCTGGAGACTGGTCCCTTTCCCAAAGAGCCAGCAGGGAAAACTATGCCTTGTTCTAAAGCTCTTTGGGAACCGCTTGCGTAGCCCCACACACCTGGGGGCTGCAGGCTTTCCTGCTGCCTTCAACCTCAAAAGCACCCTTTTCCACATGGCGTCACGCCAGGCACAAAAATGGCCATATGTCTGGAGACTGGTCCCATGCCCAAAGAGCCAGCAGGGAAAACTATGTACAGTTCCAATGTACATGTATGTTCCAATGTACAGAAACGTCTTGCGGTATCCCCTACAGGGAAAGTGCCAGGAGGGAAAAGTGAGGATTATGTTTAGACTTTCTCGGAACTGCTTCAAATCAACTAGATATCTTTGTGCTGTAAATCTCCCAACAGCCAAACGTAAAAGCCGCAAACATCTCGCTGTATGTCCCACATCCAAAGTGCCAAGAGAGTAATGTAGAGCTTGCTCTCCGTCTTTGAGTACTGTTTGCACTGTCCCGATTACCTCTTTGCTAACATTCTCTTCAGAGCTGCAGTGAAACCAGGAACCACGTGGAGAAGGCACCCACACTGAAAGTGCCTGGAGGGAACACTGGGGCTTCTTCTCAGTGTCTCTGACATAGGGTTTTCACTGTCCCGGGAAACTCTCTGCTAACACCCTGCAGAGCGCTGTGCCCAATGTACAGAAACGTCTTGCGGTATCCCCTACAGTGAAAGTGCCAGGAGGGAAAAGTGAGGATTATGCTTAGACTTTCTCGGAACTGCTTCAAATCAACTAGATATCTTTGTGCTGTAAATCTCCCAACAGCCAAATGTAAAAGCAGCAAACATCTCGCTGTATGTCCCACATCCAAAGTGCCGAGAGAGTAATGTAGAGCTTGCTCTCCCTGTCTTTGAGTACTGTTTGCACTGTCCCGATTACCTCTTTGCTAACATTCTCTTCAGAGCTGCAGTGAAACCAGGAACCACGTGGAGAAGGCACCCACACTGAAAGTGCCTGGAGGGAACATTGGGGCTTCTTCTCAGTGTCTTTGACATAGGGTTTCACTGTCCCGGGAAAGTCTCTGCTAACACCCTGCAGAGCGCTGTGCCCAATATACAGAAACGTCTTGCGGTATCTCCTACAGGGAAAGTGCCAGGAGGGAATAGTGAGGATTATGTTTAGACTTTCTCGGAACTGCTTCAAATCAACTAGATATCTTTGTGCTGTAAATCTCCCAACAGCCAAATGTAAAAGCAGCAAACATCTCGCTGTATGTCCCACATCCAAAGTGCCAAGAGAGAGCTTGCTCTCCCTGTCTTTGAGTACTGTTTGCACTGTCCCGATTACCTCTTTGCTAACATTCTCTTCAGAGCTGCAGTGAAACCAGGAACCACGTGGAGAAGGCACCCACACTGAAAGTGCCTGGAGGGAACATTGGGGCTTCTTCTCAGTGTCTCTGACATAGGGTTTCACTGTCCCGGGAAAGTCTCTGCTAACACCCTGCAGAGCGCTGTGCCCAATATACAGAAACGTCTTGCGGTATCTCCTACAGGGAAAGTGCCAGGAGGGAAAAGTGAGGATTATGTTTAGACTTTCTCGGAACTGCTTCAAATCAACTAGATATCTTTGTGCTGTAAATCTCCCAACAGCCAAATGTAAAAGCAGCAAACATCTCGCTGTATGTCCCACATCCAAAGTGCCAAGAGAGAGCTTGCTCTCCCTGTCTTTGAGTACTGTTTGCACTGTCCCGATTACCTCTTTGCTAACATTCTCTTCAGAGCTGCAGTGAAACCAGGAACCACGTGGAGAAGGCACCCACACTGAAAGTGCCTGGAGTGAACATTGGGGCTTCTTCTCAGTGTCTCTGATATAGGGTTTCACTGTCCCGGGAAACTCTCTGCTAACACCCTGCAGAGCGCTGTGCCCAATGTACAGAAACGTCTTGCGGTATCCCCTACAGGGAAAGTGCCAGGAGGGAATAGTGAGGATTATGTTTAGACTTTCTCGGAACTGCTTCAAATCAACTAGATATCTTTGTGCTGTAAATCTCCCAACAGCCAAATGTAAAAGCAGCAAACATCTCGCTGTATGTCCCACATCCAAAGTGCCAAGAGAGTAATGTAGAGCTTGCTCTCCCTGTCTTTGAGTACCGTTTGCACTGTCCCGATTACCTCTTTGCTAACATTCTCTTCAGAGCTGCAGTGAAACCAGGAACCACGTGGAGAAGGCACCCACACTGAAAGTGCCTGGAGGGAACATTGGGGCTTCTTCTCAGTGTCTCTGACATAGGGTTTTCACTCTCCCGGGAAACTCTCTGCTAACACCCTGCAGAGCGCTGTGCCCAATGTACAGAAACGTCTTGCGGTATCCCAAACAGGGAAAGTGCCAGGAGGGAAAAGTGAGGATTATGCTTAGACTTTCTCGGAACTGCTTCAAATCAACTAGATATCTTTGTGCTGTAAATCTCCCAACAGCCAAATGTAAAAGCAGCAAACATCTCGCTGTATGTCCCACATCCAAAGTGCCGAGAGAGTAATGTAGAGCTTGCTCTCCCTGTCTTTGAGTACTGTTTGCACTGTCCCGATTACCTCTTTGCTAACATTCTCTTCAGAGCTGCAGTGAAACCAGGAACCACGTGGAGAAGGCACCCACACTGAAAGTGCCTGGAGGGAACATTGGGGCTTCTTCTCAGTGTCTTTGACATAGGGTTTCACTGTCCCGGGAAACTCTCTGCTAACACCCTGCAGAGCGCTGTGCCCAATATACAGAAACGTCTTGCGGTATCTCCTACAGGGAAAGTGCCAGGAGGGAATAGTGAGGATTATGTTTAGACTTTCTCGGAACTGCTTCAAATCAACTAGATATCTTTGTGCTGTAAATCTCCCAACAGCCAAATGTAAAAGCAGCAAACATCTCGCTGTATGTCCCACATCCAAAGTGCCAAGAGAGTAATGTAGAGCTTGCTCTCCCTGTCTTTGAGTACCGTTTGCACTGTCCCGATTACCTCTTTGCTAACATTCTCTTCAGAGCTGCAGTGAAACCAGGAACCACGTGGAGAAGGCACCCACACTGAAAGTGCCTGGAGGGAACATTGGGGCTTCTTCTCAGTGTCTCTGACATAGGGTTTTCACTGTCCCGGGAAACTCTCTGCTAACACCCTGCAGAGCACTGTGCCCAATATACAGAAACGTCTTGCGGTATCCCCTACAGTGAAAGTGCCAGGAGGGAAAAGTGAGGATTATGCTTAGACTTTCTCGGAACTGCTTCAAATCAACTAGATATCTTTGTGCTGTAAATCTCCCAACAGCCAAATGTAAAAGCAGCAAACATCTCGCTGTATGTCCCACATCCAAAGTGCCGAGAGAGTAATGTAGAGCTTGCTCTCCCTGTCTTTGAGTACTGTTTGCACTGTCCCGATTACCTCTTTGCTAACATTCTCTTCAGAGCTGCAGTGAAACCAGGAACCACGTGGAGAAGGCACCCACACTGAAAGTGCCTGGAGGGAACATTGGGGCTTCTTCTCAGTGTCTTTGACATAGGGTTTCACTGTCCCGGGAAAGTCTCTGCTAACACCCTGCAGAGCGCTGTGCCCAATATACAGAAACGTCTTGCGGTATCTCCTACAGGGAAAGTGCCAGGAGGGAATAGTGAGGATTAAGTTTAGACTTTCTCGGAACTGCTTCAAATCAACTAGATATCTTTGTGCTGTAAATCTCCCAACAGCCAAATGTAAAAGCAGCAAACATCTCGCTGTATGTCCCACATCCAAAGTGCCAAGAGAGAGCTTGCTCTCCCTGTCTTTGAGTACTGTTTGCACTGTCCCGATTACCTCTTTGCTAACATTCTCTTCAGAGCTGCAGTGAAACCAGGAACCACGTGGAGAAGGCACCCACACTGAAAGTGCCTGGAGTGAACATTGGGGCTTCTTCTCAGTGTCTCCGATATAGGGTTTCACTGTCCCGGGAAACTCTCTGCTAACACCCTGCAGAGCGCTGTGCCCAATGTACAGAAACGTCTTGCGGTATCCCCTACAGGGAAAGTGCCAGGAGGGAAAAGTGAGGATTATGTTTAGACTTTCTCGGAACTGCTTCAAATCAACTAGATATCTTTGTGCTGTAAATCTCCCAACAGCCAAATGTAAAAGCAGCAAACATCTCGCTGTATGTCCCACATCCAAAGTGCCAAGAGAGAGCTTGCTCTCCCTGTCTTTGAGTACTGTTTGCACTGTCCCGATTACCTCTTTGCTAACATTCTCTTCAGAGCTGCAGTGAAACCAGGAACCACGTGGAGAAGGCACCCACACTGAAAGTGCCTGGAGGGAACATTGGGGCTTCTTCTCAGTGTCTCTGACATAGGGTTTTCACTGTCCCGGGAAACTCTCTGCTAACACCCTGCAGAGCGCTGTGCCCAATGTACAGAAACGTCTTGCGGTATCTCCTACAGGGAAAGTGCCAGGAGGGAAAAGTGAGGATTATGTTTAGACTTTCTCGGAACTGCTTCAAATCAACTAGATATCTTTGTGCTGTAAATCTCCCAATAGCCAAATGTAAAAGCCGCAAACATCTCGCTGTATGTCCCACATCCAAAGTGCCAAGAGAGTAATGTAGAGCTTGCTCTCCCTGTCTTTGAGTACTGTTTGCACTGTCCCGATTACCTCTTTGCTAACATTCTCTTCAGAGCTGCAGTGAAACCAGGAACCACGTGGAGAAGGCACCCACACTGAAAGTGCCTGGAGGGAACATTGGGGCTTCTTCTCAGTGTCTCTGACATAGGGTTTTCACTGTCCCGGGAAACTCTCTGCTAACACCCTGCAGAGCACTGTGCCCAATATACAGAAACGTCTTGCGGTATCCCCTACAGTGAAAGTGCCAGGAGGGAAAAGTGAGGATTATGCTTAGACTTTCTCGGAACTGCTTCAAATCAACTAGATATCTTTGTGCTGTAAATCTCCCAACAGCCAAATGTAAAAGCAGCAAACATCTCGCTGTATGTCCCACATCCAAAGTGCCGAGAGAGTAATGTAGAGCTTGCTCTCCCTGTCTTTGAGTACTGTTTGCACTGTCCCGATTACCTCTTTGCTAACATTCTCTTCAGAGCTGCAGTGAAACCAGGAACCACGTGGAGAAGGCACCCACACTGAAAGTGCCTGGAGGGAACATTGGGGCTTCTTCTCAGTGTCTCTGACATAGGGTTTTCACTGTCCCGGGAAACTCTCTGCTAACACCCTGCAGAGCGCTGTGCCCAATGTACAGAAACGTCTTGCGGTATCCCAAACAGGGAAAGTGCCAGGAGGGAAAAGTGAGGATTATGTTTAGACTTTCTCGGAACTGCTTCAAATCAACTAGATATCTTTGTGCTGTAAATCTCCCAACAGCCAAATGTAAAAGCCGCAAACATCTCGCTGTATGTCCCACATCCAAAGTGCCAAGAGAGTAATGTAGAGCTTGCTCTCCCTGTCTTTGAGTACTGTTTGCACTGTCCCGATTACCTCTTTGCTAACATTCTCTTCAGAGCTGCAGTGAAACCAGGAACCACGTGGAGAAGGCACCCACACTGAAAGTGCCTGGAGGGAACATTGGGGCTTCTTCTCAGTGTCTCTGACATAGGGTTTTCACTCTCCCGGGAAACTCTCTGCTAACACCCTGCAGAGCGCTGTGCCCAATGTACAGAAACGTCTTGCGGTATCCCAAACAGGGAAAGTGCCAGGAGGGAAAAGTGAGGATTATGCTTAGACTTTCTCGGAACTGCTTCAAATCAACTAGATATCTTTGTGCTGTAAATCTCCCAACAGCCAAATGTAAAAGCAGCAAACATCTCGCTGTATGTCCCACATCCAAAGTGCCGAGAGAGTAATGTAGAGCTTGCTCTCCCTGTCTTTGAGTACTGTTTGCACTGTCCCGATTACCTCTTTGCTAACATTCTCTTCAGAGCTGCAGTGAAACCAGGAACCACGTGGAGAAGGCACCCACACTGAAAGTGCCTGGAGGGAACATTGGGGCTTCTTCTCAGTGTCTTTGACATAGGGTTTCACTGTCCCGGGAAACTCTCTGCTAACACCCTGCAGAGCGCTGTGCCCAATATACAGAAACGTCTTGCGGTATCTCCTACAGGGAAAGTGCCAGGAGGGAATAGTGAGGATTATGTTTAGACTTTCTCGGAACTGCTTCAAATCAACTAGATATCTTTGTGCTGTAAATCTCCCAACAGCCAAATGTAAAAGCAGCAAACATCTCGCTGTATGTCCCACATCCAAAGTGCCAAGAGAGTAATGTAGAGCTTGCTCTCCCTGTCTTTGAGTACCGTTTGCACTGTCCCGATTACCTCTTTGCTAACATTCTCTTCAGAGCTGCAGTGAAACCAGGAACCACGTGGAGAAGGCACCCACACTGAAAGTGCCTGGAGGGAACATTGGGGCTTCTTCTCAGTGTCTCTGACATAGGGTTTTCACTGTCCCGGGAAACTCTCTGCTAACACCCTGCAGAGCACTGTGCCCAATATACAGAAACGTCTTGCGGTATCCCCTACAGTGAAAGTGCCAGGAGGGAAAAGTGAGGATTATGCTTAGACTTTCTCGGAACTGCTTCAAATCAACTAGATATCTTTGTGCTGTAAATCTCCCAACAGCCAAATGTAAAAGCAGCAAACATCTCGCTGTATGTCCCACATCCAAAGTGCCGAGAGAGTAATGTAGAGCTTGCTCTCCCTGTCTTTGAGTACTGTTTGCACTGTCCCGATTACCTCTTTGCTAACATTCTCTTCAGAGCTGCAGTGAAACCAGGAACCACGTGGAGAAGGCACCCACACTGAAAGTGCCTGGAGGGAACATTGGGGCTTCTTCTCAGTGTCTTTGACATAGGGTTTCACTGTCCCGGGAAAGTCTCTGCTAACACCCTGCAGAGCGCTGTGCCCAATATACAGAAACGTCTTGCGGTATCTCCTACAGGGAAAGTGCCAGGAGGGAATAGTGAGGATTAAGTTTAGACTTTCTCGGAACTGCTTCAAATCAACTAGATATCTTTGTGCTGTAAATCTCCCAACAGCCAAATGTAAAAGCAGCAAACATCTCGCTGTATGTCCCACATCCAAAGTGCCAAGAGAGAGCTTGCTCTCCCTGTCTTTGAGTACTGTTTGCACTGTCCCGATTACCTCTTTGCTAACATTCTCTTCAGAGCTGCAGTGAAACCAGGAACCACGTGGAGAAGGCACCCACACTGAAAGTGCCTGGAGTGAACATTGGGGCTTCTTCTCAGTGTCTCCGATATAGGGTTTCACTGTCCCGGGAAACTCTCTGCTAACACCCTGCAGAGCGCTGTGCCCAATGTACAGAAACGTCTTGCGGTATCCCCTACAGGGAAAGTGCCAGGAGGGAAAAGTGAGGATTATGTTTAGACTTTCTCGGAACTGCTTCAAATCAACTAGATATCTTTGTGCTGTAAATCTCCCAACAGCCAAATGTAAAAGCAGCAAACATCTCGCTGTATGTCCCACATCCAAAGTGCCAAGAGAGAGCTTGCTCTCCCTGTCTTTGAGTACTGTTTGCACTGTCCCGATTACCTCTTTGCTAACATTCTCTTCAGAGCTGCAGTGAAACCAGGAACCACGTGGAGAAGGCACCCACACTGAAAGTGCCTGGAGGGAACATTGGGGCTTCTTCTCAGTGTCTCTGACATAGGGTTTTCACTGTCCCGGGAAACTCTCTGCTAACACCCTGCAGAGCGCTGTGCCCAATGTACAGAAACGTCTTGCGGTATCTCCTACAGGGAAAGTGCCAGGAGGGAAAAGTGAGGATTATGTTTAGACTTTCTCGGAACTGCTTCAAATCAACTAGATATCTTTGTGCTGTAAATCTCCCAATAGCCAAATGTAAAAGCCGCAAACATCTCGCTGTATGTCCCACATCCAAAGTGCCAAGAGAGTAATGTAGAGCTTGCTCTCCCTGTCTTTGAGTACTGTTTGCACTGTCCCGATTACCTCTTTGCTAACATTCTCTTCAGAGCTGCAGTGAAACCAGGAACCACGTGGAGAAGGCACCCACACTGAAAGTGCCTGGAGGGAACATTGGGGCTTCTTCTCAGTGTCTCTGACATAGGGTTTTCACTGTCCCGGGAAACTCTCTGCTAACACCCTGCAGAGCACTGTGCCCAATATACAGAAACGTCTTGCGGTATCCCCTACAGTGAAAGTGCCAGGAGGGAAAAGTGAGGATTATGCTTAGACTTTCTCGGAACTGCTTCAAATCAACTAGATATCTTTGTGCTGTAAATCTCCCAACAGCCAAATGTAAAAGCAGCAAACATCTCGCTGTATGTCCCACATCCAAAGTGCCGAGAGAGTAATGTAGAGCTTGCTCTCCCTGTCTTTGAGTACTGTTTGCACTGTCCCGATTACCTCTTTGCTAACATTCTCTTCAGAGCTGCAGTGAAACCAGGAACCACGTGGAGAAGGCACCCACACTGAAAGTGCCTGGAGGGAACATTGGGGCTTCTTCTCAGTGTCTTTGATATAGGGTTTCACTGTCCCGGGAAACTCTCTGCTAACACCCTGCAGAGCGCTGTGCCCAATATACAGAAACGTCTTGCGGTATCTCCTACAGGGAAAGTGCCAGGAGGGAATAGTGAGGATTAAGTTTAGACTTTCTCGGAACTGCTTCAAATCAACTAGATATCTTTGTGCTGTAAATCTCCCAACAGCCAAATGTAAAAGCAGCAAACATCTCGCTGTATGTCCCACATCCAAAGTGCCAAGAGAGAGCTTGCTCTCCCTGTCTTTGAGTACCGTTTGCACTGTCCCGATTACCTCTTTGCTAACATTCTCTTCAGAGCTGCAGTGAAACCAGGAACCACGTGGAGAAGGCACCCACACTGAAAGTGCCTGGAGGGAACATTGGGGCTTCTTCTCAGTGTCTCTGACATAGGGTTTTCACTGTCCCGGGAAACTCTCTGCTAACACCCTGCAGAGCGCTGTGCCCAATGTACAGAAACGTCTTGCGGTATCCCAAACAGGGAAAGTGCCAGGAGGGAAAAGTGAGGATTATGTTTAGACTTTCTCGGAACTGCTTCAAATCAACTAGATATCTTTGTGCTGTAAATCTCCCAACAGCCAAATGTAAAAGCCGCAAACATCTCGCTGTATGTCCCACATCCAAAGTGCCAAGAGAGTAATGTAGAGCTTGCTCTCCCTGTCTTTGAGTACTGTTTGCACTGTCCCGATTACCTCTTTGCTAACATTCTCTTCAGAGCTGCAGTGAAACCAGGAACCACGTGGAGAAGGCACCCACACTGAAAGTGCCTGGAGGGAACATTGGGGCTTCTTCTCAGTGTCTCTGACATAGGGTTTTCACTGTCCCGGGAAACTCTCTGCTAACACCCTGCAGAGCACTGTGCCCAATATACAGAAACGTCTTGCGGTATCCCCTACAGTGAAAGTGCCAGGAGGGAAAAGTGAGGATTATGCTTAGACTTTCTCGGAACTGCTTCAAATCAACTAGATATCTTTGTGCTGTAAATCTCCCAACAGCCAAATGTAAAAGCAGCAAACATCTCGCTGTATGTCCCACATCCAAAGTGCCGAGAGAGTAATGTAGAGCTTGCTCTCCCTGTCTTTGAGTACTGTTTGCACTGTCCCGATTACCTCTTTGCTAACATTCTCTTCAGAGCTGCAGTGAAACCAGGAACCACGTGGAGAAGGCACCCACACTGAAAGTGCCTGGAAGGAACATTGGGGCTTCTTCTCAGTGTCTCCGATATAGGGTTTCACTGTCCCGGGAAACTCTCTGCTAACACCCTGCAGAGCGCTGTGCCCAATGTAGAGAAACGTCTTGCGGTATCCCAAACAGGGAAAGTGCCAGGAGGGAAAAGTGAGGATTATGTTTAGACTTTCTCGGAACTGCTTCAAATCAACTAGATATCTTTGTGCTGTAAATCTCCCAACAGCCAAATGTAAAAGCAGCAAACATCTCGCTGTATGTCCCACATCCAAAGTGCCAAGAGAGTAATGTAGAGCTTGCTCTCCCTGTCTTTGAGTACTGTTTGCACTGTCCCGATTACCTCTTTGCTAACATTCTCTTCAGAGCTGCAGTGAAACCAGGAACCACGTGGAGAAGGCACCCACACTGAAAGTGCCTGGAGGGAACATTGGGGCTTCTTCTCAGTGTCTCTGATATAGGGTTTCACTGTCCCGGGAAACTCTCTGCTAACACCCTGCAGAGCGCTGTGCCCAATATACAGAAACGTCTTGCGGTATCCCCTACAGTGAAAGTGCCAGGAGGGAAAAGTGAGGATTATGCTTAGACTTTCTCGGAACTGCTTCAAATCAACTAGATATCTTTGTGCTGTAAATCTCCCAACAGCCAAATGTAAAAGCAGCAAACATCTCGCTGTATGTCCCACATCCAAAGTGCCGAGAGAGTAATGTAGAGCTTGCTCTCCCTGTCTTTGAGTACTGTTTGCACTGTCCCGATTACCTCTTTGCTAACATTCTCTTCAGAGCTGCAGTGAAACCAGGAACCACGTGGAGAAGGCACCCACACTGAAAGTGCCTGGAGGGAACATTGGGGCTTCTTCTCAGTGTCTTTGACATAGGGTTTCACTGTCCCGGGAAACTCTCTGCTAACACCCTGCAGAGCGCTGTGCCCAATATACAGAAACGTCTTGCGGTATCTCCTACAGGGAAAGTGCCAGGAGGGAATAGTGAGGATTAAGTTTAGACTTTCTCGGAACTGCTTCAAATCAACTAGATATCTTTGTGCTGTAAATCTCCCAACAGCCAAATGTAAAAGCAGCAAACATCTCGCTGTATGTCCCACATCCAAAGTGCCAAGAGAGAGCTTGCTCTCCCTGTCTTTGAGTACTGTTTGCACTGTCCCGATTACCTCTTTGCTAACATTCTCTTCAGAGCTGCAGTGAAACCAGGAACCACGTGGAGAAGGCACCCACACTGAAAGTGCCTGGAAGGAACATTGGGGCTTCTTCTCAGTGTCTCCGATATAGGGTTTCACTGTCCCGGGAAACTCTCTGCTAACACCCTGCAGAGCGCTGTGCCCAATGTAGAGAAACATCTTGCGGTATCCCAAACAGGGAAAGTGCCAGGAGGGAAAAGTGAGGATTATGTTTAGACTTTCTCGGAACTGCTTCAAATCAACTAGATATCTTTGTGCTGTAAATCTCCCAACAGCCAAATGTAAAAGCAGCAAACATCTCGCTGTATGTCCCACATCCAAAGTGCCAAGAGAGAGCTTGCTCTCCCTGTCTTTGAGTACTGTTTGCACTGTCCCGATTACCTCTTTGCTAACATTCTCTTCAGAGCTGCAGTGAAACCAGGAACCACGTGGAGAAGGCACCCACACTGAAAGTGCCTGGAAGGAACGTTGGGGCTTCTTCTCAGTGTCTCTGATATAGGGTTTCACTGTCCCGGGAAACTCTCTGCTAAAACCCTGCAGAGCGCTGTGCCCAATATACAGAAACGTCTTGCGGTATCCCCTACAGGGAAAGTGCCAGGAGGGAAAAGTGTGGATTATGCTTAGACTTTCTCGGAACTGCTTCAAATCAACTAGATATCTTTGTGCTGTAAATCTCCCAACAGCCAAATGTAAAAGCAGCAAACATCTCGCTGTATGTCCCACATCCAAAGTGCCGAGAGAGTAATGTAGAGCTTGCTCTCCCTGTCTTTGAGTACTGTTTGCACTGTCCCGATTACCTCTTTGCTAACATTCTCTTCAGAGCTGCAGTGAAACCAGGAACCACGTGGAGAAGGCACCCACACTGAAAGTGCCTGGAGGGAACATTGGGGCTTCTTCTCAGTGTCTTTGACATAGGGTTTCACTGTCCCGGGAAACTCTCTGCTAACACCCTGCAGAGCGCTGTGCCCAATATACAGAAACGTCTTGCGGTATCTCCTACAGGGAAAGTGCCAGGAGGGAATAGTGAGGATTAAGTTTAGACTTTCTCGGAACTGCTTCAAATCAACTAGATATCTTTGTGCTGTAAATCTCCCAACAGCCAAATGTAAAAGCAGCAAACATCTCGCTGTATGTCCCACATCCAAAGTGCCAAGAGAGAGCTTGCTCTCCCTGTCTTTGAGTACTGTTTGCACTGTCCCGATTACCTCTTTGCTAACATTCTCTTCAGAGCTGCAGTGAAACCAGGAACCACGTGGAGAAGGCACCCACACTGAAAGTGCCTGGAGTGAACATTGGGGCTTCTTCTCAGTGTCTCCGATATAGGGTTTCACTGTCCCGGGAAACTCTCTGCTAACACCCTGCAGAGCGCTGTGCCCAATGTACAGAAACGTCTTGCGGTATCCCCTACAGGGAAAGTGCCAGGAGGGAAAAGTGAGGATTATGTTTAGACTTTCTCGGAACTGCTTCAAATCAACTAGATATCTTTGTGCTGTAAATCTCCCAACAGCCAAACGTAAAAGCAGCAAACATCTCGCTGTATGTCCCACATCCAAAGTGCCAAGAGAGTAATGTAGAGCTTGCTCTCCCTGTCTTTGAGTACTGTTTGCACTGTCCCGATTACCTCTTTGCTAACATTCTCTTCAGAGCTGCAGTGAAACCAGGAACCACGTGGAGAAGGCACCCACACTGAAAGTGCCTGGAGGGAACATTGGGGCTTCTTCTCAGTGTCTCTGATATAGGGTTTCAGTGTCCCGGGAAACTCTCTGCTAACACCCTGCAGAGCGTAGTGCCCAATATACAGAAACGTCTTGCGGTATCCCCTACAGGGAAAGTGCCAGGAGGGAAAAGTGAGGATTATGTTTAGACTTTCTCGGAACTGCTTCAAATCAACTAGATATCTTTGTGCTGTAAATCTCCCAACAGCCAAATGTAAAAGCAGCAAACATCTCGCTGTATGTCCCACATCCAAAGTGCCAAGAGAGAGCTTGCTCTCCCTGTCTTTGAGTACTGTTTGCACTGTCCCGATTACCTCTTTGCTAACATTCTCTTCAGAGCTGCAGTGAAACCAGGAACCACGTGGAGAAGGCACCCACACTGAAAGTGCCTGGAGGGAACATTGGGGCTTCTTCCCAGTGTCTCTGATATAGGGTTTCACTGTCCCGGGAAAGTCTCTGCTAACACCCTGCAGAGCGTAGTGCCCAATATACAGAAACGTCTTGCGGTATCCCCTACAGGGAAAGTGCCAGGAGGGAAAAGTGAGGATTATGTTTAGACTTTCTCGGAACTGCTTCAAATCAACTAGATATCTTTGTGCTGTAAATCTCCCAACAGCCAAACGCAAAAGCAGCAAACATCTCGCTGTATGTCCCACATCCAAAGTGCCGAGAGCTTGCTCTCCCTGTCTTTGAGTACTGTTTGCACTGTCCCGATTACCTCTTTGCTAACATTCTCTTCAGAGCTGCAGTGAAACCAGGAACCACGTGGAGAAGGCACCCACACTGAAAGTGCCTGGAGTGAACATTGGGGCTTCTTCTCAGTGTCTCTGATATAGGGTTTCACTTTCCCGGGAAACTCTCTGCTAACACCCTGCAGAGCGCTGTGCCCAATGTACAGAAACGTCTTGCGGTATCCCCTACAGGGAAAGTGCCAGGAGGGAAAAGTGAGGATTATGTTTAGACTTTCTCGGAACTGCTTCAAATCAACTAGATATCTTTGTGCTGTAAATCTCCCAACAGCCAAATGTAAAAGCAGCAAACATCTCGCTGTATGTCCCACATCCAAAGTGCCGAGAGAGCTTGCTCTCCCTGTCTTTGAGTACTGTTTGCACTGTCCCGATTACCTCTTTGCTAACATTCTCTTCAGAGCTGCAGTGAAACCAGGAACCACGTGGAGAAGGCACCCACACTGAAAGTGCCTGGAGGGAACATTGGGGCTTCTTCTCAGTGTCTTTGACATAGGGTTTCACTGTCCCGGGAAAGTCTCTGCTAACACCCTGCAGAGCGCTGTGCCCAATATACAGAAACGTCTTGCGGTATCTCCTACAGGGAAAGTGCCAGGAGGGAATAGTGAGGATTAAGTTTAGACTTTCTCGGAACTGCTTCAAATCAACTAGATATCTTTGTGCTGTAAATCTCCCAACAGCCAAATGTAAAAGCAGCAAACATCTCGCTGTATGTCCCACATCCAAAGTGCCAAGAGAGAGCTTGCTCTCCCTGTCTTTGAGTACTGTTTGCACTGTCCCGATTACCTCTTTGCTAACATTCTCTTCAGAGCTGCAGTGAAACCAGGAACCACGTGGAGAAGGCACCCACACTGAAAGTGCCTGGAGTGAACATTGGGGCTTCTTCTCAGTGTCTCCGATATAGGGTTTCACTGTCCCGGGAAACTCTCTGCTAACACCCTGCAGAGCGCTGTGCCCAATGTACAGAAACGTCTTGCGGTATCCCCTACAGGGAAAGTGCCAGGAGGGAAAAGTGAGGATTATGTTTAGACTTTCTCGGAACTGCTTCAAATCAACTAGATATCTTTGTGCTGTAAATCTCCCAACAGCCAAATGTAAAAGCAGCAAACATCTCGCTGTATGTCCCACATCCAAAGTGCCAAGAGAGAGCTTGCTCTCCCTGTCTTTGAGTACTGTTTGCACTGTCCCGATTACCTCTTTGCTAACATTCTCTTCAGAGCTGCAGTGAAACCAGGAACCACGTGGAGAAGGCACCCACACTGAAAGTGCCTGGAGTGAACATTGGGGCTTCTTCTCAGTGTCTCTGATATAGGGTTTCACTGTCCCGGGAAACTCTCTGCTAACACCCTGCAGAGCGCTGTGCCCAATGTACAGAAACGTCTTGCGGTATCCCCTACAGGGAAAGTGCCAGGAGGGAATAGTGAGGATTATGTTTAGACTTTCTCGGAACTGCTTCAAATCAACTAGATATCTTTGTGCTGTAAATCTCCCAACAGCCAAACGTAAAAGCAGCAAACATCTCGCTGTATGTCCCACATCCAAAGTGCCAAGAGAGTAATGTAGAGCTTGCTCTCCCTGTCTTTGAGTACCGTTTGCACTGTCCCGATTACCTCTTTGCTAACATTCTCTTCAGAGCTGCAGTGAAACCAGGAACCACGTGGAGAAGGCACCCACACTGAAAGTGCCTGGAGGGAACATTGGGGCTTCTTCTCAGTGTCTTTGACATAGGGTTTCACTGTCCCGGGAAACTCTCTGCTAACACCCTGCAGAGCGCTGTGCCCAATATACAGAAACGTCTTGCGGTATCTCCTACAGGGAAAGTGCCAGGAGGGAATAGTGAGGATTAAGTTTAGACTTTCTCGGAACTGCTTCAAATCAACTAGATATCTTTGTGCTGTAAATCTCCCAACAGCCAAATGTAAAAGCAGCAAACATCTCGCTGTATGTCCCACATCCAAAGTGCCAAGAGAGAGCTTGCTCTCCCTGTCTTTGAGTACTGTTTGCACTGTCCCGATTACCTCTTTGCTAACATTCTCTTCAGAGCTGCAGTGAAACCAGGAACCACGTGGAGAAGGCACCCACACTGAAAGTGCCTGGAAGGAACATTGGGGCTTCTTCTCAGTGTCTCCGATATAGGGTTTCACTGTCCCGGGAAACTCTCTGCTAACACCCTGCAGAGCGCTGTGCCCAATGTAGAGAAACGTCTTGCGGTATCCCAAACAGGGAAAGTGCCAGGAGGGAAAAGTGAGGATTATGTTTAGACTTTCTCGGAACTGCTTCAAATCAACTAGATATCTTTGTGCTGTAAATCTCCCAACAGCCAAATGTAAAAGCAGCAAACATCTCGCTGTATGTCCCACATCCAAAGTGCCAAGAGAGAGCTTGCTCTCCCTGTCTTTGAGTACTGTTTGCACTGTCCCGATTACCTCTTTGCTAACATTCTCTTCAGAGCTGCAGTGAAACCAGGAACCACGTGGAGAAGGCACCCACACTGAAAGTGCCTGGAAGGAACGTTGGGGCTTCTTCTCAGTGTCTCTGATATAGGGTTTCACTGTCCCGGGAAACTCTCTGCTAAAACCCTGCAGAGCGCTGTGCCCAATATACAGAAACGTCTTGCGGTATCCCCTACAGGGAAAGTGCCAGGAGGGAAAAGTGTGGATTATGCTTAGACTTTCTCGGAACTGCTTCAAATCAACTAGATATCTTTGTGCTGTAAATCTCCCAACAGCCAAATGTAAAAGCAGCAAACATCTCGCTGTATGTCCCACATCCAAAGTGCCGAGAGAGTAATGTAGAGCTTGCTCTCCCTGTCTTTGAGTACTGTTTGCACTGTCCCGATTACCTCTTTGCTAACATTCTCTTCAGAGCTGCAGTGAAACCAGGAACCACGTGGAGAAGGCACCCACACTGAAAGTGCCTGGAGGGAACATTGGGGCTTCTTCTCAGTGTCTTTGACATAGGGTTTCACTGTCCCGGGAAACTCTCTGCTAACACCCTGCAGAGCGCTGTGCCCAATATACAGAAACGTCTTGCGGTATCTCCTACAGGGAAAGTGCCAGGAGGGAATATTGAGGATTAAGTTTAGACTTTCTCGGAACTGCTTCAAATCAACTAGATATCTTTGTGCTGTAAATCTCCCAACAGCCAAATGTAAAAGCAGCAAACATCTCGCTGTATGTCCCACATCCAAAGTGCCAAGAGAGAGCTTGCTCTCCCTGTCTTTGAGTACTGTTTGCACTGTCCCGATTACCTCTTTGCTAACATTCTCTTCAGAGCTGCAGTGAAACCAGGAACCACGTGGAGAAGGCACCCACACTGAAAGTGCCTGGAGTGAACATTGGGGCTTCTTCTCAGTGTCTCCGATATAGGGTTTCACTGTCCCGGGAAACTCTCTGCTAACACCCTGCAGAGCGCTGTGCCCAATGTACAGAAACGTCTTGCGGTATCCCCTACAGGGAAAGTGCCAGGAGGGAAAAGTGAGGATTATGTTTAGACTTTCTCGGAACTGCTTCAAATCAACTAGATATCTTTGTGCTGTAAATCTCCCAACAGCCAAATGTAAAAGCAGCAAACATCTCGCTGTATGTCCCACATCCAAAGTGCCAAGAGAGAGCTTGCTCTCCCTGTCTTTGAGTACTGTTTGCACTGTCCCGATTACCTCTTTGCTAACATTCTCTTCAGAGCTGCAGTGAAACCAGGAACCACGTGGAGAAGGCACCCACACTGAAAGTGCCTGGAAGGAACGTTGGGGCTTCTTCTCAGTGTCTCTGATATAGGGTTTCACTGTCCCGGGAAACTCTCTGCTAACACCCTGCAGAGCGCTGTGCCCAATATACAGAAACGTCTTGCGGTATCTCCTACAGGGAAAGTGCCAGGAGGAATTGTGGAGCTTGGTCTCAGTGTCTCTGAGAATTGCTCTGATTATCCGTGTGACCTCTTTGCTAAGACACTCCAGAAAGCTGTCCTCAAAACCAACACACATCTTGACATATCTCCCACATTGATCGCAGTGTCTCCAGAAACGGCATTCAAGGAGCCAGGAACTTTTCTCCCTACAATGTCCATTGAGTTGTCCTCAAAACCAATATACATCCTGCTATATCTCCCACAGGGAAAGTGCCAGGAGGGAAAAGTGAGGATTATGCTTAGACTTTCTCGGAACTGCTTCAAATCAACTAGATATCTTTGTGCTGTAAATCTCCCAACAGCCAAACGCAAAAGCAGCAAACATCTCGCTGTATGTCCCACATCCAAAGTGCCAAGAGAGAGCTTGCTCTCCCTGTCTTTGAGTACTGTTTGCACTGTCCCGATTACCTCTTTGCTAACATTCTCTTCAGAGCTGCAGTGAAACCAGGAACCACGTGGAGAAGGCACCCACACTGAAAGTGCCTGGAGGGAACATTGGGGCTTCTTCTCAGTGTCTTTGACATAGGGTTTCACTGTCCCGGGAAACTCTCTGCTAACACCCTGCAGAGCGCTGTGCCCAATGTACAGAAACGTCTTGCGGTATCCCCTACAGGGAAAGTGCCAGGAGGGAAAAGTGAGGATTATGTTTAGACTTTCTCGGAACTGCTTCAAATCAACTAGATATCTTTGTGCTGTAAATCTCCCAACAGCCAAATGTAAAAGCAGCAAACATCTCGCTGTATGTCCCACATCCAAAGTGCCAAGAGAGAGCTTGCTCTCCCTGTCTTTGAGTACTGTTTGCACTGTCCCGATTACCTCTTTGCTAACATTCTCTTCAGAGCTGCAGTGAAACCAGGAACCACGTGGAGAAGGCACCCACACTGAAAGTGCCTGGAGGGAACATTGGGGCTTCTTCTCAGTGTCTCTGATATAGGGTTTCAGTGTCCCGGGAAACTCTCTGCTAACACCCTGCAGAGCGCTGTGCCCAATATACAGAAACGTCTTGCGGTATCTCCTACAGGGAAAGTGCCAGGAGGAATTGTGGAGCTTGGTCTCAGTGTCTCTGAGAATTGCTCTGATTATCCGTGTGACCTCTTTGCTAAGACACTCCAGAAAGCTGTCCTCAAAACCAACACACATCTTGACATATCTCCCACATTGATCGCAGTGTCTCCAGAAACGGCATTCAAGGAGCCAGGAACTTTTCTCCCTACAATGTCCATTGAGTTGTCCTCAAAACCAATATACATCCTGCTATATCTCCCACAGGGAAAGTGCCAGGAGGGAAAAGTGAGGATTATGCTTAGACTTTCTCGGAACTGCTTCAAATCAACTAGATATCTTTGTGCTGTAAATCTCCCAACAGCCAAATGTAAAAGCAGCAAACATCTCGCTGTATGTCCCACATCCAAAGTGCCAAGAGAGAGCTTGCTCTCCCTGTCTTTGAGTACTGTTTGCACTGTCCCGATTACCTCTTTGCTAACATTCTCTTCAGAGCTGCAGTGAAACCAGGAACCACGTGGAGAAGGCACCCACACTGAAAGTGCCTGGAAGGAACATTGGGGCTTCTTCTCAGTGTCTCCGATATAGGGTTTCACTGTCCCGGGAAACTCTCTGCTAACACCCTGCAGAGCGCTGTGCCCAATGTAGAGAAACGTCTTGCGGTATCCCAAACAGGGAAAGTGCCAGGAGGGAAAAGTGAGGATTATGTTTAGACTTTCTCGGAACTGCTTCAAATCAACTAGATATCTTTGTGCTGTAAATCTCCCAACAGCCAAATGTAAAAGCAGCAAACATCTCGCTGTATGTCCCACATCCAAAGTGCCAAGAGAGAGCTTGCTCTCCCTGTCTTTGAGTACTGTTTGCACTGTCCCGATTACCTCTTTGCTAACATTCTCTTCAGAGCTGCAGTGAAACCAGGAACCACGTGGAGAAGGCACCCACACTGAAAGTGCCTGGAAGGAACGTTGGGGCTTCTTCTCAGTGTCTCTGATATAGGGTTTCACTGTCCCGGGAAACTCTCTGCTAAAACCCTGCAGAGCGCTGTGCCCAATATACAGAAACGTCTTGCGGTATCCCCTACAGGGAAAGTGCCAGGAGGGAAAAGTGTGGATTATGCTTAGACTTTCTCGGAACTGCTTCAAATCAACTAGATATCTTTGTGCTGTAAATCTCCCAACAGCCAAATGTAAAAGCAGCAAACATCTCGCTGTATGTCCCACATCCAAAGTGCCGAGAGAGTAATGTAGAGCTTGCTCTCCCTGTCTTTGAGTACTGTTTGCACTGTCCCGATTACCTCTTTGCTAACATTCTCTTCAGAGCTGCAGTGAAACCAGGAACCACGTGGAGAAGGCACCCACACTGAAAGTGCCTGGAGGGAACATTGGGGCTTCTTCTCAGTGTCTTTGACATAGGGTTTCACTGTCCCGGGAAACTCTCTGCTAACACCCTGCAGAGCGCTGTGCCCAATATACAGAAACGTCTTGCGGTATCTCCTACAGGGAAAGTGCCAGGAGGGAATAGTGAGGATTAAGTTTAGACTTTCTCGGAACTGCTTCAAATCAACTAGATATCTTTGTGCTGTAAATCTCCCAACAGCCAAATGTAAAAGCAGCAAACATCTCGCTGTATGTCCCACATCCAAAGTGCCAAGAGAGAGCTTGCTCTCCCTGTCTTTGAGTACTGTTTGCACTGTCCCGATTACCTCTTTGCTAACATTCTCTTCAGAGCTGCAGTGAAACCAGGAACCACGTGGAGAAGGCACCCACACTGAAAGTGCCTGGAGTGAACATTGGGGCTTCTTCTCAGTGTCTCCGATATAGGGTTTCACTGTCCCGGGAAACTCTCTGCTAACACCCTGCAGAGCGCTGTGCCCAATGTACAGAAACGTCTTGCGGTATCCCCTACAGGGAAAGTGCCAGGAGGGAAAAGTGAGGATTATGTTTAGACTTTCTCGGAACTGCTTCAAATCAACTAGATATCTTTGTGCTGTAAATCTCCCAACAGCCAAATGTAAAAGCAGCAAACATCTCGCTGTATGTCCCACATCCAAAGTGCCAAGAGAGTAATGTAGAGCTTGCTCTCCCTGTCTTTGAGTACCGTTTGCACTGTCCCGATTACCTCTTTGCTAACATTCTCTTCAGAGCTGCAGTGAAACCAGGAACCACGTGGAGAAGGCACCCACACTGAAAGTGCCTGGAGGGAACATTGGGGCTTCTTCTCAGTGTCTCTGACATAGGGTTTCACTGTCCCGGGAAACTCTCTGCTAACACCCTGCAGAGCGCTGTGCCCAATGTACAGAAACGTCTTGCGGTATCTCCTACAGGGAAAGTGCCAGGAGGGAAAAGTGAGGATTATGTTTAGACTTTCTCGGAACTGCTTCAAATCAACTAGATATCTTTGTGCTGTAAATCTCCCAACAGCCAAATGTAAAAGCAGCAAACATCTCGCTGTATGTCCCACATCCAAAGTGCCAAGAGAGAGCTTGCTCTCCCTGTCTTTGAGTACTGTTTGCACTGTCCCGATTACCTCTTTGCTAACATTCTCTTCAGAGCTGCAGTGAAACCAGGAACCACGTGGAGAAGGCACCCACACTGAAAGTGCCTGGAAGGAACGTTGGGGCTTCTTCTCAGTGTCTCTGATATAGGGTTTCACTGTCCCGGGAAACTCTCTGCTAACACCCTGCAGAGCGCTGTGCCCAATATACAGAAACGTCTTGCGGTATCTCCTACAGGGAAAGTGCCAGGAGGAATTGTGGAGCTTGGTCTCAGTGTCTCTGAGAATTGCTCTGATTATCCGTGTGACCTCTTTGCTAAGACACTCCAGAAAGCTGTCCTCAAAACCAACACACATCTTGACATATCTCCCACATTGATCGCAGTGTCTCCAGAAACGGCATTCAAGGAGCCAGGAACTTTTCTCCCTACAATGTCCATTGAGTTGTCCTCAAAACCAATATACATCCTGCTATATCTCCCACAGGGAAAGTGCCAGGAGGGAAAAGTGAGGATTATGCTTAGACTTTCTCGGAACTGCTTCAAATCAACTAGATATCTTTGTGCTGTAAATCTCCCAACAGCCAAACGCAAAAGCAGCAAACATCTCGCTGTATGTCCCACATCCAAAGTGCCAAGAGAGAGCTTGCTCTCCCTGTCTTTGAGTACTGTTTGCACTGTCCCGATTACCTCTTTGCTAACATTCTCTTCAGAGCTGCAGTGAAACCAGGAACCACGTGGAGAAGGCACCCACACTGAAAGTGCCTGGAGGGAACATTGGGGCTTCTTCTCAGTGTCTTTGACATAGGGTTTCACTGTCCCGGGAAACTCTCTGCTAACACCCTGCAGAGCGCTGTGCCCAATGTACAGAAACGTCTTGCGGTATCCCCTACAGGGAAAGTGCCAGGAGGGAAAAGTGAGGATTATGTTTAGACTTTCTCGGAACTGCTTCAAATCAACTAGATATCTTTGTGCTGTAAATCTCCCAACAGCCAAATGTAAAAGCAGCAAACATCTCGCTGTATGTCCCACATCCAAAGTGCCAAGAGAGAGCTTGCTCTCCCTGTCTTTGAGTACTGTTTGCACTGTCCCGATTACCTCTTTGCTAACATTCTCTTCAGAGCTGCAGTGAAACCAGGAACCACGTGGAGAAGGCACCCACACTGAAAGTGCCTGGAGGGAACATTGGGGCTTCTTCTCAGTGTCTCTGATATAGGGTTTCACTGTCCCGGGAAACTCTCTGCTAACACCCTGCAGAGCGCTGTGCCCAATATACAGAAACGTCTTGCGGTATCTCCTACAGGGAAAGTGCCAGGAGGAATTGTGGAGCTTGGTCTCAGTGTCTCTGAGAATTGCTCTGATTATCCGTGTGACCTCTTTGCTAAGACACTCCAGAAAGCTGTCCTCAAAACCAACACACATCTTGACATATCTCCCACATTGATCGCAGTGTCTCCAGAAACGGCATTCAAGGAGCCAGGAACTTTTCTCCCTACAATGTCCATTGAGTTGTCCTCAAAACCAATATACATCCTGCTATATCTCCCACAGGGAAAGTGCCAGGAGGGAAAAGTGAGGATTATGCTTAGACTTTCTCGGAACTGCTTCAAATCAACTAGATATCTTTGTGCTGTAAATCTCCCAACAGCCAAATGTAAAAGCAGCAAACATCTCGCTGTATGTCCCACATCCAAAGTGCCAAGAGAGAGCTTGCTCTCCCTGTCTTTGAGTACTGTTTGCACTGTCCCGATTACCTCTTTGCTAACATTCTCTTCAGAGCTGCAGTGAAACCAGGAACCACGTGGAGAAGGCACCCACACTGAAAGTGCCTGGAGGGAACATTGGGGCTTCTTCTCAGTGTCTCTGACATAGGGTTTCACTGTCCCGGGAAACTCTCTGCTAACACCCTGCAGAGCGCTGTGCCCAATATACAGAAACGTCTTGCGGTATCCCCTACAGGGAAAGTGCCAGGAGGGAAAAGTGAGGATTATATTTAGACTTTCTCGGAACTGCTTCAAATCAACTAGATATCTTTGTGCTGTAAATCTCCCAACAGCCAAATGTAAAAGCAGCAAACATCTCGCTGTATGTCCCACATCCAAAGTGCCGAGAGAGTAATGTAGAGCTTGCTCTCCCTGTCTTTGAGTACTGTTTGCACTGTCCCGATTACCTCTTTGCTAACATTCTCTTCAGAGCTGCAGTGAAACCAGGAACCACGTGGAGAAGGCACCCACACTGAAAGTGCCTGGAGGGAACATTGGGGCTTCTTCTCAGTGTCTCTGACATAGGGTTTCACTGTCCCGGGAAACTCTCTGCTAACACCCTGCAGAGCGCTGTGCCCAATGTACAGAAACGTCTTGCGGTATCTCCTACAGGGAAAGTGCCAGGAGGGAAAAGTGAGGATTATGTTTAGACTTTCTCGGAACTGCTTCAAATCAACTAGATATCTTTGTGCTGTAAATCTCCCAACAGCCAAATGTAAAAGCAGCAAACATCTCGCTGTATGTCCCACATCCAAAGTGCCAAGAGAGAGCTTGCTCTCCCTGTCTTTGAGTACTGTTTGCACTGTCCCGATTACCTCTTTGCTAACATTCTCTTCAGAGCTGCAGTGAAACCAGGAACCACGTGGAGAAGGCACCCACACTGAAAGTGCCTGGAAGGAACGTTGGGGCTTCTTCTCAGTGTCTCTGATATAGGGTTTCACTGTCCCGGGAAACTCTCTGCTAACACCCTGCAGAGCGCTGTGCCCAATATACAGAAACGTCTTGCGGTATCTCCTACAGGGAAAGTGCCAGGAGGAATTGTGGAGCTTGGTCTCAGTGTCTCTGAGAATTGCTCTGATTATCCGTGTGACCTCTTTGCTAAGACACTCCAGAAAGCTGTCCTCAAAACCAACACACATCTTGACATATCTCCCACATTGATCGCAGTGTCTCCAGAAACGGCATTCAAGGAGCCAGGAACTTTTCTCCCTACAATGTCCTTTGAGTTGTCCTCAAAACCAATATACATCCTGCTATATCTCCCACAGGGAAAGTGCCAGGAGGGAAAAGTGAGGATTATGCTTAGACTTTCTCGGAACTGCTTCAAATCAACTAGATATCTTTGTGCTGTAAATCTCCCAACAGCCAAACGTAAAAGCAGCAAACATCTCGCTGTATGTCCCACATCCAAAGTGCCAAGAGAGTAATGTAGAGCTTGCTCTCCCTGTCTTTGAGTACTGTTTGCACTGTCCCGATTACCTCTTTGCTAACATTCTCTTCAGAGCTGCAGTGAAACCAGGAACCACGTGGAGAAGGCACCCACACTGAAAGTGCCTGGAGGGAACATTGGGGCTTCTTCTCAGTGTCTTTGACATAGGGTTTCACTGTCCCGGGAAACTCTCTGCTAACACCCTGCAGAGCGCTGTGCCCAATGTACAGAAACGTCTTGCGGTATCCCCTACAGGGAAAGTGCCACATATGGCCATTTTTGGGCCTGGCGCAGTGCCAAGTGGGAAAGGGTGGTTTTGAGGCTGAAGGCAGCAGGAAAGCCTGCAGCCCCCAGGTGTGTGGGGCTACGCAAGAGGTTCCCAAAGAGCTTTAGAACAAGGCATAGTTTTCCCTGCTGGCACTTTGGGCGTGGGACCAAACTCCAAACATATGGCCATTTTTGGGCCTGGCGTGGCGCCATGTGGGAAAGGGTGGTTTTGAGGCTGAAGGCAGCAGGAAAGCCTGCAGCCCCCAGGTCTGTGGGGCTACGCAAGCGGTTCCCAAAGAGCTTTAGAACAAGGCATATTTTTCCCTGCTGGCTCTTTGGGCGTGGGACCATTCTCCAGACATATGGCCATTTTTGGGCCTGCGCAGCGCCAAGTGGGAAAGGGTGGTTTTGAGGCTGAAGGCAGCAGGAAAGCCTGCAGCCCCCAGTTTGTGTGGGGCTACGCAAGCGGTTCCCAAAGAGCTTTAGAACAAGGCATAGTTTTCCCTGCTGGCTCTTTGGGAAAGGGACCAGTCTCCAGAAATATGGCCATTTTTGTGCCTGGCACGATGCAAAGCGGGAAAGGGTGGTTTTGAGTCTGAAGGCAGCAGGAAAGCCTGCAGCCCCCAGGTGTGTGGGGCTACGCAAGCCGTTCCCAAAGAGCTTTAGAACAAGGCATAGTTTTCCCTGCTGGCTCTTTGGGCGTGGGACCATTCTCCAGACATATGGCCATTTTTGGGCCTGGCTCGGCGCCAAGTGGGAAAGGGTGGTTTTGAGGCTGAAGGCAGCAGGAAAGCCTGCAGCCCCCAGGTGTGTGGGGCTACGCAAGCGGTTCCCAAAGAGCTTTAGAACAAGGCATAGTTTTCCCTGCTGGCTCTTTGGGCGTGGGACCAGTCTCCAGACATATGGCCATTTTTGGGCCTGGCGCGGGGCCAAGTGGGAAAGGGTGGTTTTGAGGCTGAAGGCAGCAGGAAAGCCTGCAGCCCCCAGGTGTGTGGGGCTATGCAAGAGGTTCCCAAAGAGCTTTAGAACAAGGCATAGTTTTCCCTGCTGGCACTTTGGGCGTGGGACCAAACTCCAGACATATGGCCATTTTTGTGCCTGGCGTGGCGCCATGTGGGAAAGGGTGGTTTTGAGACTGAAGGCAGCAGGAAAGCCTGCAGCCCCCAGGTCTGTAGGGCTACACAAGCGGTTCCCAAAGAGCTTTAGAACAAGGCATAGTTTTCCCTGCTGGCTCTTTGGGCGTGGGACCAATCTTCAGACAAATGGCCATTTTTGTGCCTGGCGTGACGCCATGTGGAAAAGGGTTTTTTTGAGGCTGTAGGCAGCAGGAAAGCCTGCAGCCCCCAGGTGTGTGGGGCTACGCAAGCGGTTCCCAAAGAGCTTTAGAACAAGGCATAGTTTTCCCTGCTGGCTGTTTGGGAAAGGGACCAGTCTCCAGATATATGGCCAATTTGGGCCTGGAGACGCACCAAGTGGGAAAGGGTGGTTTTGAGGCTGAAGTCAGCAGGAAAGCCTGCAGCCCCCAGGTGTGTGGGGCTACGCAAGCGGTTCCCAAAGAGCTTTAGAACAAGGCATAGTTTTCCCTGCTGGCTCTTTGGGCGTGGGACCAACCTCCAGACATATGGCCATTTTTGTGCCTGGCGTGGCACCATGTGGGAAAGGGTTGTTTTGAGGCTGAAGGCAGCAGGAAAGCCTGCAGCCCCCACGTGTGTGGGGCTACGCAAGCGGTTCCCAAAGAGCTTCAGAACAAGGCATAGTTTTCCCTGCTGGCACTTTGGGCGTGTGACCAAACTCCAGACATATGGCCATTTTTGTGCCTGGCGTGGCGCCATGTGGGAAAGGGTGGTTTTGAGGCTGAAGGCAGCAGGAAAGCCTGCAGCCCCCAGGTGTGTGGGGCTACGCAAGCGGTTCCCAAAGAGCTTTAGAGCAAGACATAGTTTTCCCTGCTGGCTCTTTGGGCGTGGGACCAACCTCCAGACATATGGCCATTTTTGTGCCTGGCGCAGCGCCAAGTGGGAAAGGGTGGTTTTGAGGTTGAAAGCGCGAGAAAAGCCTGCAGCCCCCAGGTGTGTGGGGCTACGCAAGCGGTTCCCAAAGAGCTTTAGAACAAGGCATATTTTTCCCTGCTGGCTCTTTGGGCGTGGAACCAGTCTCCAGACATATGGCCATTTTTGGGCCTGGCGCGGCGCCAAGTGGGAAAGCGTGCTTTTGAGGCTGAGGGAGAGCAGGAAAGCCTGCAGCTCCCAGGTATGTGGGGCTACGCAAGCGGTTCCCAAAGAGCTTTAGAACAAGGCATAGTTTTCCCTGCTGGCTCTTTGGGCGTGGGACCAGCCTCCGGACATATGGCCATTTTTGTGTCTGGCGTGACGCCATGTGGAAAAGGGTGGTTTTGAGGCTGAAGGTAGCAGGAAAGCCTGCAGCCCCCAGGTGTGTGGGGCTACGCAAGCGGTTCCCAAAGAGCTTTAGAAAAAGGCATAGTTTTCCCTGCTGGCTCTTTGGGCGTGGGACCAGTCTCCAGAAATATGGCCATTTTTGTGCCTGGCACGATGCCAAGTGGGAAAGGGTGGTTTTTAGTCTGAAGGCAGCAGGAAAGCCTGCAGCCCCCAGGTCTGTGGGGCTACGCAAGCGTTTCCCAAAGAGCTTTAGAACAAGGCATAATTTTCCCTGCTGGCTCTTTGGGCGTGGGACCAGTCTCCAGACATATGGCCAGTTTTGGGCCTGGCTTGGCGCAAAGTGGGAAAGGGTGGTTTTGAGGCTGAAGAGTGCAGGAAAGCCTGCAGCCCCCAGGTGTGTGGGGCTACGCAAGCGGTTCCCAAAGAGCTTTAGAACAAGACATAGTTTTCCCTGCTGGGTCTTTGTGAAAGGGACCAGTCTCCAGATATATGGCCATTTTTGTGCGTGGCACGGCGCCATGTGGGAAAGGGTGGTTTTGAGGCTGAAGGCAGCAGGAAAGGCTGCAGCCCCCAGGTGTGTGGGGCTATGCAAGCGGTTCCAAAAGAGCTTTAGAACAAGGCATAGTTTTCCCTGCTGGCTCTTTGGGCGTTGAACCAATCTCCAGATATATGGCCATTTTTGTGCCTGGCACGGCGCCAAGTGGGAAAGGGTGGTTTTGAGGCTGAAGGCAGCAGGAAAGCCTGCAGCCCCCAGGTGTGTGGGGCTACGCAAGCGGTTCCCAAAGAGCTTTAGAACAAGGCATAGTTTTCCCTGCTGGCTCTTTGGGCATGGGACCAGTCTCCAGACATATGGCCATTTTTGGGCCTGGCGGGGCGCCAATGGCGAAAGGTTTCTTTTGAGGCTGAAGGCAGCAGGAAAGCCTGCAGCCCCCAGGTGTGTGGGGCTACGCAAGCCGTTCCCAAAGAGCTTTAGAACAAGGCATAGTTTTCCCTGCTGGCTCTTTGGGCGTGGGACCAGTCTCCAGACATATGGCCATTTTTGTGCCTGGCTTGGCGCCAAGTGGGAAAGGGTGGTTTTGAGGCTGAAGAGAGCAGGAAAGCCTGCAGCCCCCAGGTGTGTGGGGCTACGCAAGAGGTTCCCAAAGAGCTTTAGAACAAGGCATAGTTTTCCCTGCTGGCTCTTTGGGCGTGGGACCAGTCTCCAGACATATGGCCATTTTTGGGCCTGGCGCGGGGCCAAGTGGGAAAGGGTGGTTTTGAGGCTGAAGGCAGCAGGAAAGCCTGCAGCCCCCAGGTGTGTGGGGCTATGCAAGAGGTTCCCAAAGAGCTTTAGAACAAGGCATAGTTTTCCCTGCTGGCACTTTGGGCGTGGGACCAAACTCCAGACATATGGCCATTTTTGGGCCTGGCGTGATGCCAAGTGGGAAAGGGTGGTTTTGAGACTGAAGGCAGCAGGAAAGCCTGCAGCCCCCAGGTCTGTAGGGCTACGCAAGCGGTTCCCAAAGAGCTTTAGAACAAGGCATAGTTTTCCCTGCTGGCTCTTTGGGCGTGGGACCATTCTATAGACATATGGCCATTTTTGGGCCTGGCGGGGCGCCAAGTGGGAAAGGGTGGTTTTGAGGCTGAAGGCAGCAGGAAAGCCTGCAGCCCCCAGGTGTGTGGGGCTACGCAAGCGGTTCCCAAAGAGCTTTAGAACAAGGCATAGTTTTCCCTGCTGGCTCTTTGGGCGTGGGACCAATCTTCAGACAAATGGCCATTTTTGTGCCTGGCGTGACGCCATGTGGAAAAGGGTTGTTTTGAGGCTGAAGGCAGCAGGAAAGCCTGCAGCCCCCACGTCTCTGGGGCTACGCAAGCGGTTCCCAAAGAGCTTTAGAACAAGGCATATTTTTCCCTGCTGGCTGTTTGGGCGTGGGACCAGTCTCCAGATATATGGCCAATTTGGGCCTGGAGTGGCACCAAGTGGGAAAGGGTGGTTTTGAGGCTGAAGTCAGCAGGAAAGCCTGCAGCCCCCAGGTCTGTGGGGCTACGCAAGCGGTTCCCAAAGAGCTTTAGAACAGGGCATAGTTTTCCCTGCTGGCTCTTTGGGCGTGGGACCAACCTCCAGACATATGGCCATTTTTGTGCCTGGCATGGCACCATGTGGGAAAGGGTGGTTTTGAGGCTGAAGGCAGCAGGAAAGCCTGCAGCCCCCAGGTGTGTGGGGCTACGCAAGCGGTTCCCAAAGAGCTTCAGAACAAGGCTTAGTTTTCCCTGCTGGCTCTTTGGGCGTGGGACCAAACTCCAGACATATGGCCATTTTTGTGCCTGGCGTGGCGCCATGTGGGAAAGGGTGGTTTTGAGGCTGAAGGCAGCAGGAAAGCCTGCAGCCCCCAGGTGTGTGGGGCTACGCAAGCGGTTCCCAAAGAGCTTTAGAACAAGACATAGTTTTCCCTGCTGGCTCTTTGGGCGTGGGACCAGTCTCCAGACATATGGCCATTTTTGTGCCTGGCGCAGCGCCAAGTGGGAAAGGGTGGTTTTGAGGTTGAAAGCGCGAGAAAAGCCTGCAGCCCCCAGGTGTGTGGGGCTACGCAAGCGGTTCCCAAAGAGCTTTAGAACAAGGCATATTTTTCCCTGCTGGCTCTTTGGGCGTGGGACCAGTCTCCAGACATATGGCCATTTTTGGGCCTGGCGCGGGGCCAAGTGGGAAAGCGTGCTTTTGAGGCTGAGGGAGAGCAGGAAAGCCTGCAGCTCCCAGGTGTGTGGGGCTACGCAAGCGGTTCCCAAAGAGCTTTAGAACAAGGCATAGTTTTCCCTGCTGGCTCTTTGGGCGTGGGACCAGCCTCCGGACATATGGCCATTTTTGTGTCTGGCGTGACGCCATGTGGGAAAGGGTGGTTTTGAGGCTGAAGGCAGCAGGAAAGCCTGCAGCCCCCAGGTGTGTGGGGCTACGCAAGCGGTTCCCAAAGAGCTTTAGAACAAGGCATAGTTTTCCCTGCTGGGTCTTTGTGAAAGGGACCAGTCTCCAGAAATATGGCCATTTTTGTGCCTGGCACGATGCCAAGTGGGAAAGGGTGGTTTTTAGTCTGAAGGCAGCAGGAAAGCCTGCAGCCCCCAGGTGTGTGGGGCTACGCAAGCGGTTCCCAAAGAGCTTTAGAACAAGGCATAATTTTCCCTGCTGGCTCTTTGGGCGTGGGACCAGTCTCCAGACATATGGCCATTTTTGGGCCTGGCTTGGCGCAAAGTGGGAAAGGGTGGTTTTGAGGCTGAAGAGTGCAGGAAAGCCTGCAGCCCCCAGGTGTGTGGGGCTACGCAAGCGGTTCCCAAAGAGCTTTAGAACAAGGCATAGTTTTCCCTGCTGGGTCTTTGTGAAAGGGACCAGTCTCCAGATATATGGCCATTTTTGTGCATGGCACGGCGCCATGTGGGAAAGGGTGGTTTTGAGGCTGAAGGCAGCAGGAAAGGCTGCAGCCCCCAGGTGTGTGGGGCTATGCAAGCGGTTCCAAAAGAGCTTTAGAACAAGGCATAGTTTTCCCTGCTGGCTCTTTGGGCGTGGGACCAATCTTCAGACATATGGCCATTTTTGGGCCTGGCGGGGCGCCAATGGCGAAAGGTTTCTTTTGAGGCCGAAGGCAGCAGGAAAGCCTGCAGCCCCCAGGTGTGTGGGGCTACGCAAGCGGTTCCCAAAGAGCTTTAGAACAAGGCATAGTTTTCCCTGCTGGCTCTTTGGGCGTGGGACCAGTCTCCAGACATATGGCCATTTTTGGGCCTGGCTTGGCGCCAAGTGGGAAAGGATAATCCTCACTTTTCCCTCCTGGCACTTTCCCTGTAAGAGATACCGCAAGACGTTTCTGTACATTGGGCACAGCGCTCTGCAGGGTGTTAGCAGAGAGTTTCCCGGGACAGTGAAACCCTATGTCAGAGACACTGAGAAGAAGCCCCAATGTTCCCTCCAGGCACTTTCAGTGTGGGTGCCTTCTCCACGTGGTTCCTGGTTTCACTGCAGCTCTGAAGAGAATGTTAGCAAAGAGGTAATTGGGACAGTGCAAACAGTACTCAAAGACAGGGAGAGCAAGCTCTACATTACTCTCTTGGCACTTTGGATGTGGGACATACAGCGAGATGTTTGCTGCTTTTACATTTGGCTGTTGGGAGATTTACAGCACAAAGATATCTAGTTGATTTGTAGCAGTTCCGAGAAAGTCTAAGCATAATCCTCACTTTTCCCTCCTGGCACTTTCCCTGTAGGGGATACCGCAAGACGTTTCTGTATATTGGGCACAGCGCTCTGCAGGGTGTTAGCAGAGAGTTTCCCGGGACAGTGAAACCCTATGTCAGAGACACTGAGAAGAAGCCCCAATGTTCCCTCCAGGCACTTTCAGTGTGGGTGCCTTCTCCACGTGGTTCCTGGTTTCACTGCAGCTCTGAAGAGAATGTTAGCAAAGAGGTAATCGGGACAGTGCAAACAGTACTCAAAGACAGGGAGAGCAAGCTCTCTCTTGGCACTTTGGATGTGGGACATACAGCGAGATGTTTGCTGCTTTTACATTTGGCTGTTGGGAGATTTACAGCACAAAGATATCTAGTTGATTTGAAGCAGTTCCGAGAAAGTCTAAACATAATCCTCACTTTTCCCTCCTGGCACTTTCCCTGTAGGAGATACCGCAAGACGTTTCTGTATATTGGGCAGAGCACTCTGCAGGGTGTTAGCAGAGACTTTCCCGGGACAGTGAAACCCTATGTCAGAGACACTGAGAAGAAGCCCCAATGTTCCCTCCAGGCACTTTCAGTGTGGGTGCCTTCTCCACGTGGTTCCTGGTTTCACTGCAGCTCTGAAGAGAATGTTAGCAAAGAGGTAATCGGGACAGTGCAAACAGTACTCAAAGACAGGGAGAGCAAGCTCTACATTACTCTCTCGGCACTTTGGATGTGGGACATACAGCGAGATGTTTGCTGCTTTTATATTTGGCTGTTGGGAGATTTACAGCACAAAGATATCTAGTTGATTTGAAGCAGTTCCGAGAAAGTCTAAGCATAATCCTCACTTTTCCCTCCTGGCACTTTCCCTGTAGGGGATACCGCAAGACGTTTCTGTATATTGGGCACAGCGCTCTGCAGGGTGTTAGCAGAGAGTTTCCCGGGACAGTGAAACCCTATGTCAGAGACACTGAGAAGAAGCCCCAATGTTCCCTCCAGGCACTTTCAGTGTGGGTGCCTTCTCCACGTGGTTCCTGGTTTCACTGCAGCTCTGAAGAGAATGTTAGCAAAGAGGTAATCGGGACAGTGCAAACAGTACTCAAAGACAGGGAGAGCAAGCTCTCTCTTGGCACTTTGGATGTGGGACATACAGCGAGATGTTTGCTGCTTTTACATTTGGCTGTTGGGAGATATACAGCACAAAGATATCTAGTTGATTTGAAGCAGTTCCGAGAAAGTCTAAACATAATCCTCACTTTTCCCTCCTGGCACTTTCCCTGTAGGAGATACCGCAAGACGTTTCTGTATATTGGGCAGAGCACTCTGCAGGGTGTTAGCAGAGACTTTCCCGGGACAGTGAAACCCTATGTCAGAGACACTGAGAAGAAGCCCCAATGTTCCCTCCAGGCACTTTCAGTGTGGGTGCCTTCTCCACGTGGTTCCTGGTTTCACTGCAGCTCTGAAGAGAATGTTAGCAAAGAGGTAATCGGGACAGTGCAAACAGTACTCAAAGACAGGGAGAGCAAGCTCTACATTACTCTCTCGGCACTTTGGATGTGGGACATACAGCGAGATGTTTGCTGCTTTTATATTTGGCTGTTGGGAGATTTACAGCACAAAGATATCTAGTTGATTTGAAGCAGTTCCGAGAAAGTCTAAACATAATCCTCACTTTTCCCTCCTGGCACTTTCCCTGTAGGAGATACCGCAAGACGTTTCTGTATATTGGGCACAGCGCTCTGCAGGGTGTTAGCAGAGAGTTTCCCGGGACAGTGAAACCCTATGTCAGAGACACTGAGAAGAAGCCCCAATGTTCCCTCCAGGCACTTTCAGTGTGGGTGCCTTCTCCACGTGGTTCCTGGTTTCACTGCAGCTCTGAAGAGAATGTTAGCAAAGAGGTAATCGGGACAGTGCAAACAGTACTCAAAGACAGGGAGAGCAAGCTCTACATTACTCTCTCGGCACTTTGGATGTGGGACATACAGCGAGATGTTTGCTGCTTTTATATTTGGCTGTTGGGAGATTTACAGCACAAAGATATCTAGTTGATTTGAAGCAGTTCCGAGAAAGTCTAAACATAATCCTCACTTTTCCCTCCTGGCACTTTCCCTGTAGGAGATACCGCAAGACGTTTCTGTATATTGGGCACAGCGCTCTGCAGGGTGTTAGCAGAGAGTTTCCCGGGACAGTGAAACCCTATGTCAGAGACACTGAGAAGAAGCCCCAATGTTCCCTCCAGGCACTTTCAGTGTGGGTGCCTTCTCCACGTGGTTCCTGGTTTCACTGCAGCTCTGAAGAGAATGTTAGCAAAGAGGTAATCGGGACAGTGCAAACAGTACTCAAAGACAGGGAGAGCAAGCTCTACATTACTCTCTTGGCACTTTGGATGTGGGACATACAGCGAGATGTTTGCTGCTTTTACATTTGGCTGTTGGGAGATTTACAGCACAAAGATATCTAGTTGATTTGAAGCAGTTCCGAGAAAGTCTAAACATAATCCTCACTTTTCCCTCCTGGCACTTTCCCTGTAGGGGATACCGCAAGACGTTTCTGTACATTGGGCACAGCGCTCTGCAGGGTGTTAGCAGAGAGTTTCCCGGGACAGTGAAACCCTATATCGGAGACACTGAGAAGAAGCCCCAATGTTCCCTCCAGGCACTTTCAGTGTGGGTGCCTTCTCCACGTGGTTCCTGGTTTCACTGCAGCTCTGAAGAGAATGTTAGCAAAGAGGTAATCGGGACAGTGCAAACAGTACTCAAAGACAGGGAGAGCAAGCTCTCTCTTGGCACTTTGGATGTGGGACATACATCGAGATGTTTGCTGCTTTTACATTTGGCTGTTGGGAGATTTACAGCACAAAGATATCTAGTTGATTTGAAGCAGTTCCGAGAAAGTCTAAACATAATCCTCACTATTCCCTCCTGGCACTTTCCCTGTAGGAGATACCGCAAGACGTTTCTGTATATTGGGCACAGCGCTCTGCAGGGTGTTAGCAGAGAGTTTCCCGGGACAGTGAAACCCTATGTCAGAGACACTGAGAAGAAGCCCCAATGTTCCCTCCAGGCACTTTCAGTGTGGGTGCCTTCTCCACGTGGTTCCTGGTTTCACTGCAGCTCTGAAGAGAATGTTAGCAAAGAGGTAATCGGGACAGTGCAAACAGTACTCAAAGACAGGGAGAGCAAGCTCTCTCTTGGCACTTTGGATGTGGGACATACAGCGAGATGTTTGCTGCTTTTACATTTGGCTGTTGGGAGATTTACAGCACAAAGATATCTAGTTGATTTGAAGCAGTTCCGAGAAAGTCTAAACATAATCCTCACTTTTCCCTCCTGGCACTTTCCCTGTAGGAGATACCGCAAGACGTTTCTGTATATTGGGCACAGCGCTCTGCAGGGTGTTAGCAGAGAGTTTCCCGGGACAGTGAAACCCTATGTCAGAGACACTGAGAAGAAGCCCCAATGTTCACTCCAGGCACTTTCAGTGTGGGTGCCTTCTCCACGTGGTTCCTGGTTTCACTGCAGCTCTGAAGAGAATGTTAGCAAAGAGGTAATCGGGACAGTGCAAACAGTACTCAAAGACAGGGAGAGCAAGCTCTACATTACTCTCTTGGCACTTTGGATGTGGGACATACAGCGAGATGTTTGCTGCTTTTACATTTGGCTGTTGGGAGATTTACAGCACAAAGATATCTAGTTGATTTGAAGCAGTTCCGAGAAAGTCTAAACATAATCCTCACTTTTCCCTCCTGGCACTTTCCCTGTAGGGGATACCGCAAGACGTTTCTGTATATTGGGCACAGCGCTCTGCAGGGTGTTAGCAGAGAGTTTCCCGGGACAGTGAAACCCTATATCGGAGACACTGAGAAGAAGCCCCAATGTTCCCTCCAGGCACTTTCAGTGTGGGTGCCTTCTCCACGTGGTTCCTGGTTTCACTGCAGCTCTGAAGAGAATGTTAGCAAAGAGGTAATCGGGACAGTGCAAACAGTACTCAAAGACAGGGAGAGCAAGCTCTCTCTTGGCACTTTGGATGTGGGACATACAGCGAGATGTTTGCTGCTTTTACATTTGGCTGTTGGGAGATTTACAGCACAAAGATATCTAGTTGATTTGAAGCAGTTCCGAGAAAGTCTAAGCATAATCCTCACTTTTCCCTCCTGGCACTTTCCCTGTAGGAGATACCGCAAGACGTTTCTGTATATTGGGCACAGCGCTCTGCAGGGTGTTAGCAGAGAGTTTCCCGGGACAGTGAAACCCTATGTCAGAGACACTGAGAAGAAGCCCCAATGTTCCCTCCAGGCACTTTCAGTGTGGGTGCCTTCTCCACGTGGTTCCTGGTTTCACTGCAGCTCTGAAGAGAATGTTAGCAAAGAGGTAATCGGGACAGTGCAAACAGTACTCAAAGACAGGGAGAGCAAGCTCTCTCTTGGCACTTTGGATGTGGGACATACAGCGAGATGTTTGCTGCTTTTACATTTGGCTGTTGGGAGATTTACAGCACAAAGATATCTAGTTGATTTGAAGCAGTTCCGAGAAAGTCTAAACATAATCCTCACTATTCCCTCCTGGCACTTTCCCTGTAGGAGATACCGCAAGACGTTTCTGTATATTGGGCACAGCGCTCTGCAGGGTGTTAGCAGAGAGTTTCCCGGGACAGTGAAACCCTATGTCAGAGACACTGAGAAGAAGCCCCAATGTTCCCTCCAGGCACTTTCAGTGTGGGTGCCTTCTCCACGTGGTTCCTGGTTTCACTGCAGCTCTGAAGAGAATGTTAGCAAAGAGGTAATCGGGACAGTGCAAACAGTACTCAAAGACAGGGAGAGCAAGCTCTCTCTTGGCACTTTGGATGTGGGACATACAGCGAGATGTTTGCTGCTTTTACATTTGGCTGTTGGGAGATTTACAGCACAAAGATATCTAGTTGATTTGAAGCAGTTCCGAGAAAGTCTAAACATAATCCTCACTTTTCCCTCCTGGCACTTTCCCTGTAGGAGATACCGCAAGACGTTTCTGTATATTGGGAACAGCGCTCTGCAGGGTGTTAGCAGAGAGTTTCCCGGGACAGTGAAACCCTATGTCAGAGACACTGAGAAGAAGCCCCAATGTTCCCTCCAGGCACTTTCAGTGTGGGTGCCTTCTCCACGTGGTTCCTGGTTTCACTGCAGCTCTGAAGAGAATGTTAGCAAAGAGGTAATCGGGACAGTGCAAACAGTACTCAAAGACAGGGAGAGCAAGCTCTACATTACTCTCTTGGCACTTTGGATGTGGGACATACAGCGAGATGTTTGCTGCTTTTACATTTGGCTGTTGGGAGATTTACAGCACAAAGATATCTAGTTGATTTGAAGCAGTTCCGAGAAAGTCTAAACATAATCCTCACTATTCCCTCCTGGCACTTTCCCTGTAGGAGATACCGCAAGACGTTTCTGTATATTGGGCACAGCGCTCTGCAGGGTGTTAGCAGAGAGTTTCCCGGGACAGTGAAACCCTATGTCAAAGACACTGAGAAGAAGCCCCAATGTTCCCTCCAGGCACTTTCAGTGTGGGTGCCTTCTCCACGTGGTTCCTGGTTTCACTGCAGCTCTGAAGAGAATGTTAGCAAAGAGGTAATCGGGACAGTGCAAACAGTACTCAAAGACAGGGAGAGCAAGCTCTACATTACTCTCTCGGCACTTTGGATGTGGGACATACAGCGAGATGTTTGCTGCTTTTACGTTTGGCTGTTGGGAGATTTACAGCACAAAGATATCTAGTTGATTTGAAGCAGTTCCGAGAAAGTCTAAGCATAATCCTCACTTTTCCCTCCTGGCACTTTCCCTGTAGGGGATACCGCAAGACGTTTCTGTATATTGGGCACAGCGCTCTGCAGGGTGTTAGCAGAGAGTTTCCCGGGACAGTGAAACCCTATGTCAGAGACACTGAGAAGAAGCCCCAATGTTCCCTCCAGGCACTTTCAGTGTGGGTGCCTTCTCCACGTGGTTCCTGGTTTCACTGCAGCTCTGAAGAGAATGTTAGCAAAGAGGTAATCGGGACAGTGCAAACAGTACTCAAAGACAGGGAGAGCAAGCTCTCTCTTGGCACTTTGGATGTGGGACATACAGCGAGATGTTTGCTGCTTTTACATTTGGCTGTTGGGAGATTTACAGCACAAAGATATCTAGTTGATTTGAAGCAGTTCCGAGAAAGTCTAAACATAATCCTCACTATTCCCTCCTGGCACTTTCCCTGTAGGAGATACCGCAAGACGTTTCTGTATATTGGGCACAGCGCTCTGCAGGGTGTTAGCAGAGAGTTTCCCGGGACAGTGAAACCCTATGTCAGAGACACTGAGAAGAAGCCCCAATGTTCCCTCCAGGCACTTTCAGTGTGGGTGCCTTCTCCACGTGGTTCCTGGTTTCACTGCAGCTCTGAAGAGAATGTTAGCAAAGAGGTAATCGGGACAGTGCAAACAGTACTCAAAGACAGGGAGAGCAAGCTCTACATTACTCTCTCGGCACTTTGGATGTGGGACATACAGCGAGATGTTTGCTGCTTTTACGTTTGGCTGTTGGGAGATTTACAGCACAAAGATATCTAGTTGATTTGAAGCAGTTCCGAGAAAGTCTAAGCATAATCCTCACTTTTCCCTCCTGGCACTTTCCCTGTAGGGGATACCGCAAGACGTTTCTGTATATTGGGCACAGCGCTCTGCAGGGTGTTAGCAGAGAGTTTCCCGGGACAGTGAAACCCTATGTCAGAGACACTGAGAAGAAGCCCCAATGTTCCCTCCAGGCACTTTCAGTGTGGGTGCCTTCTCCACGTGGTTCCTGGTTTCACTGCAGCTCTGAAGAGAATGTTAGCAAAGAGGTAATCGGGACAGTGCAAACAGTACTCAAAGACAGGGAGAGCAAGCTCTCTCTTGGCACTTTGGATGTGGGACATACAGCGAGATGTTTGCTGCTTTTACATTTGGCTGTTGGGAGATTTACAGCACAAAGATATCTAGTTGATTTGAAGCAGTTCCGAGAAAGTCTAAACATAATCCTCACTTTTCCCTCCTGGCACTTTCCCTGTAGGAGATACCGCAAGACGTTTCTGTATATTGGGCACAGCGCTCTGCAGGGTGTTAGCAGAGAGTTTCCCGGGACAGTGAAACCCTATGTCAGAGACACTGAGAAGAAGCCCCAATGTTCCCTCCAGGCACTTTCAGTGTGGGTGCCTTCTCCACGTGGTTCCTGGTTTCACTGCAGCTCTGAAGAGAATGTTAGCAAAGAGGTAATCGGGACAGTGCAAACAGTACTCAAAGACAGGGAGAGCAAGCTCTCTCTTGGCACTTTGGATGTGGGACATACAGCGAGATGTTTGCTGCTTTTACATTTGGCTGTTGGGAGATTTACAGCACAAAGATATCTAGTTGATTTGAAGCAGTTCCGAGAAAGTCTAAACATAATCCTCACTATTCCCTCCTGGCACTTTCCCTGTAGGAGATACCGCAAGACGTTTCTGTATATTGGGCACAGCGCTCTGCAGGGTGTTAGCAGAGAGTTTCCCGGGACAGTGAAACCCTATGTCAGAGACACTGAGAAGAAGCCCCAATGTTCCCTCCAGGCACTTTCAGTGTGGGTGCCTTCTCCACGTGGTTCCTGGTTTCACTGCAGCTCTGAAGAGAATGTTAGCAAAGAGGTAATCGGGACAGTGCAAACAGTACTCAAAGACAGGGAGAGCAAGCTCTCTCTTGGCACTTTGGATGTGGGACATACAGCGAGATGTTTGCTGCTTTTACATTTGGCTGTTGGGAGATTTACAGCACAAAGATATCTAGTTGATTTGAAGCAGTTCCGAGAAAGTCTAAACATAATCCTCACTTTTCCCTCCTGGCACTTTCCCTGTAGGGGATACCGCAAGACGTTTCTGTATATTGGGCACAGCGCTCTGCAGGGTGTTAGCAGAGAGTTTCCCGGGACAGTGAAACCCTATGTCAGAGACACTGAGAAGAAGCCCCAATGTTCCCTCCAGGCACTTTCAGTGTGGGTGCCTTCTCCACGTGGTTCCTGGTTTCACTGCAGCTCTGAAGAGAATGTTAGCAAAGAGGTAATCAGGACAGTGCAAACAGTACTCAAAGACAGGGAGAGCAAGCTCTCTCTTGGCACTTTGGATGTGGGACATACAGCGAGATGTTTGCTGCTTTTACATTTGGCTGTTGGGAGATTTACAGCACAAAGATATCTAGTTGATTTGAAGCAGTTCCGAGAAAGTCTAAACATAATCCTCACTTTTCCCTCCTGGCACTTTCCCTGTAGGAGATACCGCAAGACGTTTCTGTATATTGGGCACAGCGCTCTGCAGGGTGTTAGCAGAGAGTTTCCCGGGACAGTGAAACCCTATGTCAGAGACACTGAGAAGAAGCCCCAATGTTCCCTCCAGGCACTTTCAGTGTGGGTGCCTTCTCCACGTGGTTCCTGGTTTCACTGCAGCTCTGAAGAGAATGTTAGCAAAGAGGTAATCGGGACAGTGCAAACAGTACTCAAAGACAGGGAGAGCAAGCTCTCTCTTGGCACTTTGGATGTGGGACATACAGCGAGATGTTTGCTGCTTTTGCGTTTGGCTGTTGGGAGATTTACAGCACAAAGATATCTAGTTGATTTGAAGCAGTTCCGAGAAAGTCTAAGCATAATCCTCACTTTTCCCTCCTGGCACTTTCCATGTGGGAGATATAGCAGGATGTATATTGGTTTTGAGGACAACTCAATGGACATTGTAGGGAGAAAAGTTCCTGGCTCCTTGAATGCCGTTTCTGGAGACACTGCGATCAATGTGGGAGATATGTCAAGATGTGTGTTGGTTTTGAGGACAGCTTTCTGGAGTGTCTTAGCAAAGAGGTCACACGGATAATCAGAGCAATTCTCAGAGGCACTGAGACCAAGCTCCACAATTCCTCCTGGCACTTTCCCTGTAGGAGATACCGCAAGACGTTTCTGTATATTGGGCGCAGCGCTCTGCAGGGTGTTAGCAGAGAGTTTCCCGGGACAGTGAAACCCTATATCAGAGACACTGAGAAGAAGCCCCAACGTTCCTTCCAGGCACTTTCAGTGTGGGTGCCTTCTCCACGTGGTTCCTGGTTTCACTGCAGCTCTGAAGAGAATGTTAGCAAAGAGGTAATCGGGACAGTGCAAACAGTACTCAAAGACAGGGAGAGCAAGCTCTCTCTTGGCACTTTGGATGTGGGACATACAGCGAGATGTTTGCTGCTTTTACATTTGACTGTTGGGAGATTTACAGCACAAAGATATCTAGTTGATTTGAAGCAGTTCCGAGAAAGTCTAAACATAATCCTCACTTTTCCCTCCTGGCACTTTCCCTGTAGGAGATACCGCAAGACGTTTCTGTACATTGGGCACAGCGCTCTGCAGGGTGTTAGCAGAGAGTTTCCCGGGACAGTGAAACCCTATGTCAGAGACACTGAGAAGAAGCCCCAATGTTCCCTCCAGGCACTTTCAGTGTGGGTGCCTTCTCCACGTGGTTCCTGGTTTCACTGCAGCTCTGAAGAGAATGTTAGCAAAGAGGTAATCGGGACAGTGCAAACAGTACTCAAAGACAGGGAGAGCAAGCTCTCTCTTGGCACTTTGGATGTGGGACATACAGCGAGATGTTTGCTGCTTTTACATTTGGCTGTTGGGAGATTTACAGCACAAAGATATCTAGTTGATTTGAAGCAGTTCCGAGAAAGTCTAAACATAATCCTCACTTTTCCCTCCTGGCACTTTCCCTGTAGGAGATACCGCAAGACGTTTCTGTATATTGGGCACAGCGCTCTGCAGGGTGTTAGCAGAGAGTTTCCCGGGACAGTGAAACCCTATGTCAGAGACACTGAGAAGAAGCCCCAATGTTCCCTCCAGGCACTTTCAGTGTGGGTGCCTTCTCCACGTGGTTCCTGGTTTCACTGCAGCTCTGAAGAGAATGTTAGCAAAGAGGTAATCGGGACAGTGCAAACAGTACTCAAAGACAGGGAGAGCAAGCTCTCTCTTGGCACTTTGGATGTGGGACATACAGCGAGATGTTTGCTGCTTTTACATTTGGCTGTTGGGAGATTTACAGCACAAAGATATCTAGTTGATTTGAAGCAGTTCCGAGAAAGTCTAAACATAATCCTCACTTTTCCCTCCTGGCACTTTCCCTGTTTGGGATACCGCAAGACGTTTCTGTACATTGGGCACAGCGCTCTGCAGGGTGTTAGCAGAGAGTTTCCCGGGACAGTGAAACCCTATGTCAGAGACACTGAGAAGAAGCCCCAATGTTCCCTCCAGGCACTTTCAGTGTGGGTGCCTTCTCCACGTGGTTCCTGGTTTCACTGCAGCTCTGAAGAGAATGTTAGCAAAGAGGTAATCGGGACAGTGCAAACAGTACTCAAAGACAGGGAGAGCAAGCTCTCTCTTGGCACTTTGGATGTGGGACATACAGCGAGATGTTTGCTGCTTTTACATTTGGCTGTTGGGAGATTTACAGCACAAAGATATCTAGTTGATTTGAAGCAGTTCCGAGAAAGTCTAAACATAATCCTCACTTTTCCCTCCTGGCACTTTCCCTGTAGGAGATACCGCAAGACGTTTCTGTATATTGGGCACAGCGCTCTGCAGGGTGTTAGCAGAGAGTTTCCCGGGACAGTGAAACCCTATGTCAGAGACACTGAGAAGAAGCCCCAATGTTCCCTCCAGGCACTTTCAGTGTGGGTGCCTTCTCCACGTGGTTCCTGGTTTCACTGCAGCTCTGAAGAGAATGTTAGCAAAGAGGTAATCGGGACAGTGCAAACAGTACTCAAAGACAGGGAGAGCAAGCTCTCTCTTGGCACTTTGGATGTGGGACATACAGCGAGATGTTTGCTGCTTTTGCGTTTGGCTGTTGGGAGATTTACAGCACAAAGATATCTAGTTGATTTGAAGCAGTTCCGAGAAAGTCTAAGCATAATCCTCACTTTTCCCTCCTGGCACTTTCCATGTGGGAGATATAGCAGGATGTATATTGGTTTTGAGGACAACTCAATGGACATTGTAGGGAGAAAAGTTCCTGGCTCCTTGAATGCCGTTTCTGGAGACACTGCGATCAATGTGGGAGATATGTCAAGATGTGTGTTGGTTTTGAGGACAGCTTTCTGGAGTGTCTTAGCAAAGAGGTCACACGGATAATCAGAGCAATTCTCAGAGACACTGAGACCAAGCTCCACAATTCCTCCTGGCACTTTCCCTGTAGGAGATACCGCAAGACGTTTCTGTATATTGGGCGCAGCGCTCTGCAGGGTGTTAGCAGAGAGTTTCCCGGGACAGTGAAACCCTATATCAGAGACACTGAGAAGAAGCCCCAACGTTCCTTCCAGGCACTTTCAGTGTGGGTGCCTTCTCCACGTGGTTCCTGGTTTCACTGCAGCTCTGAAGAGAATGTTAGCAAAGAGGTAATCGGGACAGTGCAAACAGTACTCAAAGACAGGGAGAGCAAGCTCTCTCTTGGCACTTTGGATGTGGGACATACAGCGAGATGTTTGCTGCTTTTACATTTGGCTGTTGGGAGATTTACAGCACAAAGATATCTAGTTGATTTGAAGCAGTTCCGAGAAAGTCTAAACATAATCCTCACTTTTCCCTCCTGGCACTTTCCCTGTAGGAGATACCGCAAGACGTTTCTGTACATTGGGCACAGCGCTCTGCAGGGTGTTAGCAGAGAGTTTCCCGGGACAGTGAAACCCTATGTCAGAGACACTGAGAAGAAGCCCCAATGTTCCCTCTAGGCACTTTCAGTGTGGGTGCCTTCTCCACGTGGTTCCTGGTTTCACTGCAGCTCTGAAGAGAATGTTAGCAAAGAGGTAATCGGGACAGTGCAAACAGTACTCAAAGACAGGGAGAGCAAGCTCTCTCTTGGCACTTTGGATGTGGGACATACAGCGAGATGTTTGCTGCTTTTACATTTGGCTGTTGGGAGATTTACAGCACAAAGATATCTAGTTGATTTGAAGCAGTTCCGAGAAAGTCTAAACATAATCCTCACTTTTCCCTCCTGGCACTTTCCCTGTAGGAGATACCGCAAGACGTTTCTGTATATTGGGCACAGCGCTCTGCAGGGTGTTAGCAGAGAGTTTCCCGGGACAGTGAAACCCTATGTCAGAGACACTGAGAAGAAGCCCCAATGTTCCCTCCAGGCACTTTCAGTGTGGGTGCCTTCTCCACGTGGTTCCTGGTTTCACTGCAGCTCTGAAGAGAATGTTAGCAAAGAGGTAATCGGGACAGTGCAAACAGTACTCAAAGACAGGGAGAGCAAGCTCTCTCTTGGCACTTTGGATGTGGGACATACAGCGAGATGTTTGCTGCTTTTACATTTGGCTGTTGGGAGATTTACAGCACAAAGATATCTAGTTGATTTGAAGCAGTTCCGAGAAAGTCTAAACATAATCCTCACTTTTCCCTCCTGGCACTTTCCCTGTTTGGGATACCGCAAGACGTTTCTGTACATTGGGCACAGCGCTCTGCAGGGTGTTAGCAGAGACTTTCCCGGGACAGTGAAACCCTATGTCAGAGACACTGAGAAGAAGCCCCAATGTTCCCTCCAGGCACTTTCAGTGTGGGTGCCTTCTCCACGTGGTTCCTGGTTTCACTGCAGCTCTGAAGAGAATGTTAGCAAAGAGGTAATCGGGACAGTGCAAACAGTACTCAAAGACAGGGAGAGCAAGCTCTCTCTTGGCACTTTGGATGTGGGACATACAGCGAGATGTTTGCTGCTTTTACATTTGGCTGTTGGGAGATTTACAGCACAAAGATATCTAGTTGATTTGAAGCAGTTCCGAGAAAGTCTAAACATAATCCTCACTTTTCCCTCCTGGCACTTTCCCTGTAGGAGATACCGCAAGACGTTTCTGTATATTGGGCACAGCGCTCTGCAGGGTGTTAGCAGAGAGTTTCCCGGGACAGTGAAACCCTATGTCAGAGACACTGAGAAGAAGCCCCAATGTTCCCTCCAGGCACTTTCAGTGTGGGTGCCTTCTCCACGTGGTTCCTGGTTTCACTGCAGCTCTGAAGAGAATGTTAGCAAAGAGGTAATCGGGACAGTGCAAACAGTACTCAAAGACAGGGAGAGCAAGCTCTCTCTTGGCACTTTGGATGTGGGACATACAGCGAGATGTTTGCTGCTTTTGCGTTTGGCTGTTGGGAGATTTACAGCACAAAGATATCTAGTTGATTTGAAGCAGTTCCGAGAAAGTCTAAGCATAATCCTCACTTTTCCCTCCTGGCACTTTCCATGTGGGAGATATAGCAGGATGTATATTGGTTTTGAGGACAACTCAATGGACATTGTAGGGAGAAAAGTTCCTGGCTCCTTGAATGCCGTTTCTGGAGACACTGCGATCAATGTGGGAGATATGTCAAGATGTGTGTTGGTTTTGAGGACAGCTTTCTGGAGTGTCTTAGCAAAGAGGTCACACGGATAATCAGAGCAATTCTCAGAGACACTGAGACCAAGCTCCACAATTCCTCCTGGCACTTTCCCTGTAGGAGATACCGCAAGACGTTTCTGTATATTGGGCGCAGCGCTCTGCAGGGTGTTAGCAGAGAGTTTCCCGGGACAGTGAAACCCTATATCAGAGACACTGAGAAGAAGCCCCAACGTTCCTTCCAGGCACTTTCAGTGTGGGTGCCTTCTCCACGTGGTTCCTGGTTTCACTGCAGCTCTGAAGAGAATGTTAGCAAAGAGGTAATCGGGACAGTGCAAACAGTACTCAAAGACAGGGAGAGCAAGCTCTCTCTTGGCACTTTGGATGTGGGACATACAGCGAGATGTTTGCTGCTTTTACATTTGGCTGTTGGGAGATTTACAGCACAAAGATATCTAGTTGATTTGAAGCAGTTCCGAGAAAGTCTAAACATAATCCTCACTTTTCCCTCCTGGCACTTTCCCTGTAGGAGATACCGCAAGACGTTTCTGTACATTGGGCACAGCGCTCTGCAGGGTGTTAGCAGAGAGTTTCCCGGGACAGTGAAACCCTATGTCAGAGACACTGAGAAGAAGCCCCAATGTTCCCTCTAGGCACTTTCAGTGTGGGTGCCTTCTCCACGTGGTTCCTGGTTTCACTGCAGCTCTGAAGAGAATGTTAGCAAAGAGGTAATCGGGACAGTGCAAACAGTACTCAAAGACAGGGAGAGCAAGCTCTCTCTTGGCACTTTGGATGTGGGACATACAGCGAGATGTTTGCTGCTTTTACATTTGGCTGTTGGGAGATTTACAGCACAAAGATATCTAGTTGATTTGAAGCAGTTCCGAGAAAGTCTAAACTTAATCCTCACTTTTCCCTCCTGGCACTTTCCCTGTAGGAGATACCGCAAGACGTTTCTGTATATTGGGCACAGCGCTCTGCAGGGTGTTAGCAGAGAGTTTCCCGGGACAGTGAAACCCTATGTCAGAGACACTGAGAAGAAGCCCCAATGTTCCCTCTAGGCACTTTCAGTGTGGGTGCCTTCTCCACGTGGTTCCTGGTTTCACTGCAGCTCTGAAGAGAATGTTAGCAAAGAGGTAATCGGGACAGTGCAAACAGTACTCAAAGACAGGGAGAGCAAGCTCTCTCTTGGCACTTTGGATGTGGGACATACAGCGAGATGTTTGCTGCTTTTGCGTTTGGCTGTTGGGAGATTTACAGCACAAAGATATCTAGTTGATTTGAAGCAGTTCCGAGAAAGTCTAAGCATAATCCTCACTTTTCCCTCCTGGCACTTTCCATGTGGGAGATATAGCAGGATGTATATTGGTTTTGAGGACAACTCAATGGACATTGTAGGGAGAAAAGTTCCTGGCTCCTTGAATGCCGTTTCTGGAGACACTGCGATCAATGTGGGAGATATGTCAAGATGTGTGTTGGTTTTGAGGACAGCTTTCTGGAGTGTCTTAGCAAAGAGGTCACACGGATAATCAGAGCAATTCTCAGAGACACTGAGACCAAGCTCCACAATTCCTCCTGGCACTTTCCCTGTAGGAGATACCGCAAGACGTTTCTGTATATTGGGCGCAGCGCTCTGCAGGGTGTTAGCAGAGAGTTTCCCGGGACAGTGAAACCCTATATCAGAGACACTGAGAAGAAGCCCCAACGTTCCTTCCAGGCACTTTCAGTGTGGGTGCCTTCTCCACGTGGTTCCTGGTTTCACTGCAGCTCTGAAGAGAATGTTAGCAAAGAGGTAATCGGGACAGTGCAAACAGTACTCAAAGACAGGGAGAGCAAGCTCTCTCTTGGCACTTTGGATGTGGGACATACAGCGAGATGTTTGCTGCTTTTACATTTGGCTGTTGGGAGATTTACAGCACAAAGATATCTAGTTGATTTGAAGCAGTTCCGAGAAAGTCTAAACATAATCCTCACTTTTCCCTCCTGGCACTTTCCCTGTAGGAGATACCGCAAGACGTTTCTGTACATTGGGCACAGCGCTCTGCAGGGTGTTAGCAGAGAGTTTCCCGGGACAGTGAAACCCTATGTCAGAGACACTGAGAAGAAGCCCCAATGTTCCCTCCAGGCACTTTCAGTGTGGGTGCCTTCTCCACGTGGTTCCTGGTTTCACTGCAGCTCTGAAGAGAATGTTAGCAAAGAGGTAATCGGGACAGTGCAAACAGTACTCAAAGACAGGGAGAGCAAGCTCTACATTACTCTCTTGGCACTTTGGATGTGGGACATACAGCGAGATGTTTGCTGCTTTTACATTTGGCTGTTGGGAGATTTACAGCACAAAGATATCTAGTTGATTTGAAGCAGTTCCGAGAAAGTCTAAACATAATCCTCACTTTTCCCTCCTGGCACTTTCCCTGTTTGGGATACCGCAAGACGTTTCTGTACATTGGGCACAGCGCTCTGCAGGGTGTTAGCAGAGAGTTTCCCGGGACAGTGAAACCCTATATCGGAGACACTGAGAAGAAGCCCCAATGTTCACTCCAGGCACTTTCAGTGTCGGTGCCTTCTCCACGTGGTTCCTGGTTTCACTGCAGCTCTGAAGAGAATGTTAGCAAAGAGGTAATCGGGACAGTGCAAACAGTACTCAAAGACAGGGAGAGCAAGCTCTCTCTTGGCACTTTGGATGTGGGACATACAGCGAGATGTTTGCTGCTTTTACATTTGGCTGTTGGGAGATTTACAGCACAAAGATATCTAGTTGATTTGAAGCAGTTCCGAGAAAGTCTAAACTTAATCCTCACTATTCCCTCCTGGCACTTTCCCTGTAGGAGATACCGCAAGACGTTTCTGTATATTGGGCACAGCGCTCTGCAGGGTGTTAGCAGAGAGTTTCCCGGGACAGTGAAACCCTATGTCAGAGACACTGAGAAGAAGCCCCAATGTTCCCTCCAGGCACTTTCAGTGTGGGTGCCTTCTCCACGTGGTTCCTGGTTTCACTGCAGCTCTGAAGAGAATGTTAGCAAAGAGGTAATCGGGACAGTGCAAACAGTACTCAAAGACAGGGAGAGCAAGCTCTCTCTTGGCACTTTGGATGTGGGACATACAGCGAGATGTTTGCTGCTTTTACATTTGGCTGTTGGGAGATTTACAGCACAAAGATATCTAGTTGATTTGAAGCAGTTCCGAGAAAGTCTAAACTTAATCCTCACTATTCCCTCCTGGCACTTTCCCTGTAGGAGATACCGCAAGACGTTTCTGTATATTGGGCACAGCGCTCTGCAGGGTGTTAGCAGAGAGTTTCCCGGGACAGTGAAACCCTATGTCAGAGACACTGAGAAGAAGCCCCAATGTTCCCTCCAGGCACTTTCAGTGTGGGTGCCTTCTCCACGTGGTTCCTGGTTTCACTGCAGCTCTGAAGAGAATGTTAGCAAAGAGGTAATCGGGACAGTGCAAACAGTACTCAAAGACAGGGAGAGCAAGCTCTCTCTTGGCACTTTGGATGTGGGACATACAGCGAGATGTTTGCTGCTTTTACATTTGGCTGTTGGGAAATTTACAGCACAAAGATATCTAGTTGATTTGAAGCAGTTCCGAGAAAGTCTAAACATAATCCTCACTTTTCCCTCCTGGCACTTTCCATGTGGGAGATATAGCAGGATGTATATTGGTTTTGAGGACAACTCAATGGACATTGTAGGGAGAAAAGTTCCTGGCTCCTTGAATGCCGTTTCTGGAGACACTGCGATCAATGTGGGAGATATGTCAAGATGTGTGTTGGTTTTGAGGACAGCTTTCTGGAGTGTCTTAGCAAAGAGGTCACACGGATAATCAGAGCAATTCTCAGAGACACTGAGACCAAGCTCCACAATTCCTCCTGGCACTTTCCCTGTAGGAGATACCGCAAGACGTTTCTGTATATTGGGCGCAGCGCTCTGCAGGGTGTTAGCAGAGAGTTTCCCGGGACAGTGAAACCCTATATCAGAGACACTGAGAAGAAGCCCCAACGTTCCTTCCAGGCACTTTCAGTGTGGGTGCCTTCTCCACGTGGTTCCTGGTTTCACTGCAGCTCTGAAGAGAATGTTAGCAAAGAGGTAATCGGGACAGTGCAAACAGTACTCAAAGACAGGGAGAGCAAGCTCTCTCTTGGCACTTTGGATGTGGGACATACAGCGAGATGTTTGCTGCTTTTACATTTGGCTGTTGGGAGATTTACAGCACAAAGATATCTAGTTGATTTGAAGCAGTTCCGAGAAAGTCTAAACATAATCCTCACTTTTCCCTCCTGGCACTTTCCCTGTAGGAGATACCGCAAGACGTTTCTGTACATTGGGCACAGCGCTCTGCAGGGTGTTAGCAGAGAGTTTCCCGGGACAGTGAAACCCTATGTCAGAGACACTGAGAAGAAGCCCCAATGTTCCCTCTAGGCACTTTCAGTGTGGGTGCCTTCTCCACGTGGTTCCTGGTTTCACTGCAGCTCTGAAGAGAATGTTAGCAAAGAGGTAATCGGGACAGTGCAAACAGTACTCAAAGACAGGGAGAGCAAGCTCTACATTACTCTCTTGGCACTTTGGATGTGGGACATACAGCGAGATGTTTGCTGCTTTTACATTTGGCTGTTGGGAGATTTACAGCACAAAGATATCTAGTTGATTTGAAGCAGTTCCGAGAAAGTCTAAACATAATCCTCACTATTCCCTCCTGGCACTTTCCCTGTAGGAGATACCGCAAGACGTTTCTGTATATTGGGCACAGCGCTCTGCAGGGTGTTAGCAGAGAGTTTCCCGGGACAGTGAAACCTTATGTCAAAGACACTGAGAAGAAGCCCCAATGTTCCCTCCAGGCACTTTCAGTGTGGGTGCCTTCTCCACGTGGTTCCTGGTTTCACTGCAGCTCTGAAGAGAATGTTAGCAAAGAGGTAATCGGGACAGTGCAAACAGTACTCAAAGACAGGGAGAGCAAGCTCTACATTACTCTCTTGGCACTTTGGATGTGGGACATACAGCGAGATGTTTGCTGCTTTTACATTTGGCTGTTGGGAGATTTACAGCACAAAGATATCTAGTTGATTTGAAGCAGTTCCGAGAAAGTCTAAACATAATCCTCACTTTTCCCTCCTGGCACTTTCCCTGTAGGAGATACCGCAAGACGTTTCTGTACATTGGGCACAGCGCTCTGCAGGGTGTTAGCAGAGAGTTTCCCGGGACAGTGAAACCCTATGTCAGAGACACTGAGAAGAAGCCCCAATGTTCCCTCCAGGCACTTTCAGTGTGGGTGCCTTCTCCACGTGGTTCCTGGTTTCACTGCAGCTCTGAAGAGAATGTTAGCAAAGAGGTAATCGGGACAGTGCAAACAGTACTCAAAGACAGGGAGAGCAAGCTCTACATTACTCTCTCGGCACTTTGGATGTGGGACATACAGCGAGATGTTTGCTGCTTTTACGTTTGGCTGTTGGGAGATTTACAGCACAAAGATATCTAGTTGATTTGAAGCAGTTCCGAGAAAGTCTAAGCATAATCCTCACTTTTCCCTCCTGGCACTTTCCCTGTAGGGGATACCGCAAGACGTTTCTGTATATTGGGCACAGCGCTCTGCAGGGTGTTAGCAGAGAGTTTCCCGGGACAGTGAAACCCTATGTCAGAGACACTGAGAAGAAGCCCCAATGTTCCCTCCAGGCACTTTCAGTGTGGGTGCCTTCTCCACGTGGTTCCTGGTTTCACTGCAGCTCTGAAGAGAATGTTAGCAAAGAGGTAATCGGGACAGTGCAAACAGTACTCAAAGACAGGGAGAGCAAGCTCTCTCTTGGCACTTTGGATGTGGGACATACAGCGAGATGTTTGCTGCTTTTACATTTGGCTGTTGGGAGATTTACAGCACAAAGATATCTAGTTGATTTGAAGCAGTTCCGAGAAAGTCTAAACATAATCCTCACTTTTCCCTCCTGGCACTTTCCCTGTAGGAGATACCGCAAGACGTTTCTGTATATTGGGCACAGCGCTCTGCAGGGTGTTAGCAGAGAGTTTCCCGGGACAGTGAAACCCTATGTCAGAGACACTGAGAAGAAGCCCCAATGTTCCCTCCAGGCACTTTCAGTGTGGGTGCCTTCTCCACGTGGTTCCTGGTTTCACTGCAGCTCTGAAGAGAATGTTAGCAAAGAGGTAATCGGGACAGTGCAAACAGTACTCAAAGACAGGGAGAGCAAGCTCTACATTACTCTCTTGGCACTTTGGATGTGGGACATACAGCGAGATGTTTGCTGCTTTTACATTTGGCTGTTGGGAGATTTACAGCACAAAGATATCTAGTTGATTTGAAGCAGTTCCGAGAAAGTCTAAACATAATCCTCACTTTTCCCTCCTGGCACTTTCCCTGTAGGAGATACCGCAAGACGTTTCTGTACATTGGGCACAGCGCTCTGCAGGGTGTTAGCAGAGAGTTTCCCGGGACAGTGAAACCCTATGTCAGAGACACTGAGAAGAAGCCCCAATGTTCCCTCCAGGCACTTTCAGTGTGGGTGCCTTCTCCACGTGGTTCCTGGTTTCACTGCAGCTCTGAAGAGAATGTTAGCAAAGAGGTAATCGGGACAGTGCAAACAGTACTCAAAGACAGGGAGAGCAAGCTCTACATTACTCTCTTGGCACTTTGGATGTGGGACATACAGCGAGATGTTTGCTGCTTTTACATTTGGCTGTTGGGAGATTTACAGCACAAAGATATCTAGTTGATTTGAAGCAGTTCCGAGAAAGTCTAAACATAATCCTCACTTTTCCCTCCTGGCACTTTCCCTGTTTGGGATACCGCAAGACGTTTCTGTACATTGGGCACAGCGCTCTGCAGGGTGTTAGCAGAGAGTTTCCCGGGACAGTGAAACCCTATATCGGAGACACTGAGAAGAAGCCCCAATGTTCACTCCAGGCACTTTCAGTGTCGGTGCCTTCTCCACGTGGTTCCTGGTTTCACTGCAGCTCTGAAGAGAATGTTAGCAAAGAGGTAATCGGGACAGTGCAAACAGTACTCAAAGACAGGGAGAGCAAGCTCTCTCTTGGCACTTTGGATGTGGGACATACAGCGAGATGTTTGCTGCTTTTACATTTGGCTGTTGGGAGATTTACAGCACAAAGATATCTAGTTGATTTGAAGCAGTTCCGAGAAAGTCTAAACTTAATCCTCACTATTCCCTCCTGGCACTTTCCCTGTAGGAGATACCGCAAGACGTTTCTGTATATTGGGCACAGCGCTCTGCAGGGTGTTAGCAGAGAGTTTCCCGGGACAGTGAAACCCTATGTCAGAGACACTGAGAAGAAGCCCCAATGTTCCCTCCAGGCACTTTCAGTGTGGGTGCCTTCTCCACGTGGTTCCTGGTTTCACTGCAGCTCTGAAGAGAATGTTAGCAAAGAGGTAATCGGGACAGTGCAAACAGTACTCAAAGACAGGGAGAGCAAGCTCTCTCTTGGCACTTTGGATGTGGGACATACAGCGAGATGTTTGCTGCTTTTACATTTGGCTGTTGGGAGATTTACAGCACAAAGATATCTAGTTGATTTGAAGCAGTTCCGAGAAAGTCTAAACTTAATCCTCACTATTCCCTCCTGGCACTTTCCCTGTAGGAGATACCGCAAGACGTTTCTGTATATTGGGCACAGCGCTCTGCAGGGTGTTAGCAGAGAGTTTCCCGGGACAGTGAAACCCTATGTCAGAGACACTGAGAAGAAGCCCCAATGTTCCCTCCAGGCACTTTCAGTGTGGGTGCCTTCTCCACGTGGTTCCTGGTTTCACTGCAGCTCTGAAGAGAATGTTAGCAAAGAGGTAATCGGGACAGTGCAAACAGTACTCAAAGACAGGGAGAGCAAGCTCTCTCTTGGCACTTTGGATGTGGGACATACAGCGAGATGTTTGCTGCTTTTACATTTGGCTGTTGGGAAATTTACAGCACAAAGATATCTAGTTGATTTGAAGCAGTTCCGAGAAAGTCTAAACATAATCCTCACTTTTCCCTCCTGGCACTTTCCATGTGGGAGATATAGCAGGATGTATATTGGTTTTGAGGACAACTCAATGGACATTGTAGGGAGAAAAGTTCCTGGCTCCTTGAATGCCGTTTCTGGAGACACTGCGATCAATGTGGGAGATATGTCAAGATGTGTGTTGGTTTTGAGGACAGCTTTCTGGAGTGTCTTAGCAAAGAGGTCACACGGATAATCAGAGCAATTCTCAGAGACACTGAGACCAAGCTCCACAATTCCTCCTGGCACTTTCCCTGTAGGAGATACCGCAAGACGTTTCTGTATATTGGGCACAGCGCTCTGCAGGGTGTTAGCAGAGAGTTTCCCGGGACAGTGAAACCCTATATCAGAGACACTGAGAAGAAGCCCCAACGTTCCTTCCAGGCACTTTCAGTGTGGGTGCCTTCTCCACGTGGTTCCTGGTTTCACTGCAGCTCTGAAGAGAATGTTAGCAAAGAGGTAATCGGGACAGTGCAAACAGTACTCAAAGACAGGGAGAGCAAGCTCTCTCTTGGCACTTTGGATGTGGGACATACAGCGAGATGTTTGCTGCTTTTACATTTGGCTGTTGGGAGATTTACAGCACAAAGATATCTAGTTGATTTGAAGCAGTTCCGAGAAAGTCTAAACATAATCCTCACTTTTCCCTCCTGGCACTTTCCCTGTAGGAGATACCGCAAGACGTTTCTGTACATTGGGCACAGCGCTCTGCAGGGTGTTAGCAGAGAGTTTCCCGGGACAGTGAAACCCTATGTCAGAGACACTGAGAAGAAGCCCCAATGTTCCCTCTAGGCACTTTCAGTGTGGGTGCCTTCTCCACGTGGTTCCTGGTTTCACTGCAGCTCTGAAGAGAATGTTAGCAAAGAGGTAATCGGGACAGTGCAAACAGTACTCAAAGACAGGGAGAGCAAGCTCTACATTACTCTCTTGGCACTTTGGATGTGGGACATACAGCGAGATGTTTGCTGCTTTTACATTTGGCTGTTGGGAGATTTACAGCACAAAGATATCTAGTTGATTTGAAGCAGTTCCGAGAAAGTCTAAACATAATCCTCACTATTCCCTCCTGGCACTTTCCCTGTAGGAGATACCGCAAGACGTTTCTGTATATTGGGCACAGCGCTCTGCAGGGTGTTAGCAGAGAGTTTCCCGGGACAGTGAAACCCTATATCGGAGACACTGAGAAGAAGCCCCAATGTTCACTCCAGGCACTTTCAGTGTCGGTGCCTTCTCCACGTGGTTCCTGGTTTCACTGCAGCTCTGAAGAGAATGTTAGCAAAGAGGTAATCGGGACAGTGCAAACAGTACTCAAAGACAGGGAGAGCAAGCTCTCTCTTGGCACTTTGGATGTGGGACATACAGCGAGATGTTTGCTGCTTTTACATTTGGCTGTTGGGAGATTTACAGCACAAAGATATCTAGTTGATTTGAAGCAGTTCCGAGAAAGTCTAAACTTAATCCTCACTATTCCCTCCTGGCACTTTCCCTGTAGGAGATACCGCAAGACGTTTCTGTATATTGGGCACAGCGCTCTGCAGGGTGTTAGCAGAGAGTTTCCCGGGACAGTGAAACCCTATGTCAGAGACACTGAGAAGAAGCCCCAATGTTCCCTCCAGGCACTTTCAGTGTGGGTGCCTTCTCCACGTGGTTCCTGGTTTCACTGCAGCTCTGAAGAGAATGTTAGCAAAGAGGTAATCGGGACAGTGCAAACAGTACTCAAAGACAGGGAGAGCAAGCTCTCTCTTGGCACTTTGGATGTGGGACATACAGCGAGATGTTTGCTGCTTTTACATTTGGCTGTTGGGAGATTTACAGCACAAAGATATCTAGTTGATTTGAAGCAGTTCCGAGAAAGTCTAAACTTAATCCTCACTATTCCCTCCTGGCACTTTCCCTGTAGGAGATACCGCAAGACGTTTCTGTATATTGGGCACAGCGCTCTGCAGGGTGTTAGCAGAGAGTTTCCCGGGACAGTGAAACCCTATGTCAGAGACACTGAGAAGAAGCCCCAATGTTCCCTCCAGGCACTTTCAGTGTGGGTGCCTTCTCCACGTGGTTCCTGGTTTCACTGCAGCTCTGAAGAGAATGTTAGCAAAGAGGTAATCGGGACAGTGCAAACAGTACTCAAAGACAGGGAGAGCAAGCTCTCTCTTGGCACTTTGGATGTGGGACATACAGCGAGATGTTTGCTGCTTTTACATTTGGCTGTTGGGAAATTTACAGCACAAAGATATCTAGTTGATTTGAAGCAGTTCCGAGAAAGTCTAAACATAATCCTCACTTTTCCCTCCTGGCACTTTCCATGTGGGAGATATAGCAGGATGTATATTGGTTTTGAGGACAACTCAATGGACATTGTAGGGAGAAAAGTTCCTGGCTCCTTGAATGCCGTTTCTGGAGACACTGCGATCAATGTGGGAGATATGTCAAGATGTGTGTTGGTTTTGAGGACAGCTTTCTGGAGTGTCTTAGCAAAGAGGTCACACGGATAATCAGAGCAATTCTCAGAGACACTGAGACCAAGCTCCACAATTCCTCCTGGCACTTTCCCTGTAGGAGATACCGCAAGACGTTTCTGTATATTGGGCGCAGCGCTCTGCAGGGTGTTAGCAGAGAGTTTCCCGGGACAGTGAAACCCTATATCAGAGACACTGAGAAGAAGCCCCAACGTTCCTTCCAGGCACTTTCAGTGTGGGTGCCTTCTCCACGTGGTTCCTGGTTTCACTGCAGCTCTGAAGAGAATGTTAGCAAAGAGGTAATCGGGACAGTGCAAACAGTACTCAAAGACAGGGAGAGCAAGCTCTCTCTTGGCACTTTGGATGTGGGACATACAGCGAGATGTTTGCTGCTTTTACATTTGGCTGTTGGGAGATTTACAGCACAAAGATATCTAGTTGATTTGAAGCAGTTCCGAGAAAGTCTAAACATAATCCTCACTTTTCCCTCCTGGCACTTTCCCTGTAGGAGATACCGCAAGACGTTTCTGTACATTGGGCACAGCGCTCTGCAGGGTGTTAGCAGAGAGTTTCCCGGGACAGTGAAACCCTATGTCAGAGACACTGAGAAGAAGCCCCAATGTTCCCTCTAGGCACTTTCAGTGTGGGTGCCTTCTCCACGTGGTTCCTGGTTTCACTGCAGCTCTGAAGAGAATGTTAGCAAAGAGGTAATCGGGACAGTGCAAACAGTACTCAAAGACAGGGAGAGCAAGCTCTACATTACTCTCTTGGCACTTTGGATGTGGGACATACAGCGAGATGTTTGCTGCTTTTACATTTGGCTGTTGGGAGATTTACAGCACAAAGATATCTAGTTGATTTGAAGCAGTTCCGAGAAAGTCTAAACATAATCCTCACTATTCCCTCCTGGCACTTTCCCTGTAGGAGATACCGCAAGACGTTTCTGTATATTGGGCACAGCGCTCTGCAGGGTGTTAGCAGAGAGTTTCCCGGGACAGTGAAACCTTATGTCAAAGACACTGAGAAGAAGCCCCAATGTTCCCTCCAGGCACTTTCAGTGTGGGTGCCTTCTCCACGTGGTTCCTGGTTTCACTGCAGCTCTGAAGAGAATGTTAGCAAAGAGGTAATCGGGACAGTGCAAACAGTACTCAAAGACAGGGAGAGCAAGCTCTACATTACTCTCTTGGCACTTTGGATGTGGGACATACAGCGAGATGTTTGCTGCTTTTACATTTGGCTGTTGGGAGATTTACAGCACAAAGATATCTAGTTGATTTGAAGCAGTTCCGAGAAAGTCTAAACATAATCCTCACTTTTCCCTCCTGGCACTTTCCCTGTAGGAGATACCGCAAGACGTTTCTGTACATTGGGCACAGCGCTCTGCAGGGTGTTAGCAGAGAGTTTCCCGGGACAGTGAAACCCTATGTCAGAGACACTGAGAAGAAGCCCCAATGTTCCCTCCAGGCACGTTCAGTGTGGGTGCCTTCTCCACGTGGTTCCTGGTTTCACTGCAGCTCTGAAGAGAATGTTAGCAAAGAGGTAATCGGGACAGTGCAAACAGTACTCAAAGACAGGGAGAGCAAGCTCTACATTACTCTCTCGGCACTTTGGATGTGGGACATACAGCGAGATGTTTGCTGCTTTTACGTTTGGCTGTTGGGAGATTTACAGCACAAAGATATCTAGTTGATTTGAAGCAGTTCCGAGAAAGTCTAAGCATAATCCTCACTTTTCCCTCCTGGCACTTTCCCTGTAGGGGATACCGCAAGACGTTTCTGTATATTGGGCACAGCGCTCTGCAGGGTGTTAGCAGAGAGTTTCCCGGGACAGTGAAACCCTATGTCAGAGACACTGAGAAGAAGCCCCAATGTTCCCTCCAGGCACTTTCAGTGTGGGTGCCTTCTCCACGTGGTTCCTGGTTTCACTGCAGCTCTGAAGAGAATGTTAGCAAAGAGGTAATCGGGACAGTGCAAACAGTACTCAAAGACAGGGAGAGCAAGCTCTCTCTTGGCACTTTGGATGTGGGACATACAGCGAGATGTTTGCTGCTTTTACATTTGGCTGTTGGGAGATTTACAGCACAAAGATATCTAGTTGATTTGAAGCAGTTCCGAGAAAGTCTAAACATAATCCTCACTTTTCCCTCCTGGCACTTTCCCTGTAGGAGATACCGCAAGACGTTTCTGTATATTGGGCACAGCGCTCTGCAGGGTGTTAGCAGAGAGTTTCCCGGGACAGTGAAACCCTATGTCAGAGACACTGAGAAGAAGCCCCAATGTTCCCTCCAGGCACTTTCAGTGTGGGTGCCTTCTCCACGTGGTTCCTGGTTTCACTGCAGCTCTGAAGAGAATGTTAGCAAAGAGGTAATCGGGACAGTGCAAACAGTACTCAAAGACAGGGAGAGCAAGCTCTACATTACTCTCTTGGCACTTTGGATGTGGGACATACAGCGAGATGTTTGCTGCTTTTACATTTGGCTGTTGGGAGATTTACAGCACAAAGATATCTAGTTGATTTGAAGCAGTTCCGAGAAAGTCTAAACATAATCCTCACTTTTCCCTCCTGGCACTTTCCCTGTAGGAGATACCGCAAGACGTTTCTGTACATTGGGCACAGCGCTCTGCAGGGTGTTAGCAGAGAGTTTCCCGGGACAGTGAAACCCTATGTCAGAGACACTGAGAAGAAGCCCCAATGTTCCCTCCAGGCACTTTCAGTGTGGGTGCCTTCTCCACGTGGTTCCTGGTTTCACTGCAGCTCTGAAGAGAATGTTAGCAAAGAGGTAATCGGGACAGTGCAAACAGTACTCAAAGACAGGGAGAGCAAGCTCTACATTACTCTCTTGGCACTTTGGATGTGGGACATACAGCGAGATGTTTGCTGCTTTTACATTTGGCTGTTGGGAGATTTACAGCACAAAGATATCTAGTTGATTTGAAGCAGTTCCGAGAAAGTCTAAACATAATCCTCACTTTTCCCTCCTGGCACTTTCCCTGTTTGGGATACCGCAAGACGTTTCTGTACATTGGGCACAGCGCTCTGCAGGGTGTTAGCAGAGAGTTTCCCGGGACAGTGAAACCCTATATCGGAGACACTGAGAAGAAGCCCCAATGTTCACTCCAGGCACTTTCAGTGTCGGTGCCTTCTCCACGTGGTTCCTGGTTTCACTGCAGCTCTGAAGAGAATGTTAGCAAAGAGGTAATCGGGACAGTGCAAACAGTACTCAAAGACAGGGAGAGCAAGCTCTCTCTTGGCACTTTGGATGTGGGACATACAGCGAGATGTTTGCTGCTTTTACATTTGGCTGTTGGGAGATTTACAGCACAAAGATATCTAGTTGATTTGAAGCAGTTCCGAGAAAGTCTAAACTTAATCCTCACTATTCCCTCCTGGCACTTTCCCTGTAGGAGATACCGCAAGACGTTTCTGTATATTGGGCACAGCGCTCTGCAGGGTGTTAGCAGAGAGTTTCCCGGGACAGTGAAACCCTATGTCAGAGACACTGAGAAGAAGCCCCAATGTTCCCTCCAGGCACTTTCAGTGTGGGTGCCTTCTCCACGTGGTTCCTGGTTTCACTGCAGCTCTGAAGAGAATGTTAGCAAAGAGGTAATCGGGACAGTGCAAACAGTACTCAAAGACAGGGAGAGCAAGCTCTCTCTTGGCACTTTGGATGTGGGACATACAGCGAGATGTTTGCTGCTTTTACATTTGGCTGTTGGGAGATTTACAGCACAAAGATATCTAGTTGATTTGAAGCAGTTCCGAGAAAGTCTAAACTTAATCCTCACTATTCCCTCCTGGCACTTTCCCTGTAGGAGATACCGCAAGACGTTTCTGTATATTGGGCACAGCGCTCTGCAGGGTGTTAGCAGAGAGTTTCCCGGGACAGTGAAACCCTATATCAGAGACACTGAGAAGAAGCCCCAATGTTCCCTCCAGGCACTTTCAGTGTGGGTGCCTTCTCCACGTGGTTCCTGGTTTCACTGCAGCTCTGAAGAGAATGTTAGCAAAGAGGTAATCGGGACAGTGCAAACAGTACTCAAAGACAGGGAGAGCAAGCTCTCTCTTGGCACTTTGGATGTGGGACATACAGCGAGATGTTTGCTGCTTTTACATTTGGCTGTTGGGAAATTTACAGCACAAAGATATCTAGTTGATTTGAAGCAGTTCCGAGAAAGTCTAAACATAATCCTCACTTTTCCCTCCTGGCACTTTCCATGTGGGAGATATAGCAGGATGTATATTGGTTTTGAGGACAACTCAATGGACATTGTAGGGAGAAAAGTTCCTGGCTCCTTGAATGCCGTTTCTGGAGACACTGCGATCAATGTGGGAGATATGTCAAGATGTGTGTTGGTTTTGAGGACAGCTTTCTGGAGTGTCTTAGCAAAGAGGTCACACGGATAATCAGAGCAATTCTCAGAGACACTGAGACCAAGCTCCACAATTCCTCCTGGCACTTTCCCTGTAGGAGATACCGCAAGATGTTTCTGTATATTGGGCGCAGCGCTCTGCAGGGTGTTAGCAGAGAGTTTCCCGGGACAGTGAAACCCTATATCAGAGACACTGAGAAGAAGCCCCAACGTTCCTTCCAGGCACTTTCAGTGTGGGTGCCTTCTCCACGTGGTTCCTGGTTTCACTGCAGCTCTGAAGAGAATGTTAGCAAAGAGGTAATCGGGACAGTGCAAACAGTACTCAAAGACAGGGAGAGCAAGCTCTACATTACTCTCTTGGCACTTTGGATGTGGGACATACAGCGAGATGTTTGCTGCTTTTACATTTGGCTGTTGGGAGATTTACAGCACAAAGATATCTAGTTGATTTGAAGCAGTTCCGAGAAAGTCTAAACATAATCCTCACTATTCCCTCCTGGCACTTTCCCTGTAGGAGATACCGCAAGACGTTTCTGTATATTGGGCACAGCGCTCTGCAGGGTGTTAGCAGAGAGTTTCCCGGGACAGTGAAACCTTATGTCAAAGACACTGAGAAGAAGCCCCAATGTTCCCTCCAGGCACTTTCAGTGTGGGTGCCTTCTCCACGTGGTTCCTGGTTTCACTGCAGCTCTGAAGAGAATGTTAGCAAAGAGGTAATCGGGACAGTGCAAACAGTACTCAAAGACAGGGAGAGCAAGCTCTACATTACTCTCTTGGCACTTTGGATGTGGGACATACAGCGAGATGTTTGCTGCTTTTACATTTGGCTGTTGGGAGATTTACAGCACAAAGATATCTAGTTGATTTGAAGCAGTTCCGAGAAAGTCTAAACATAATCCTCACTTTTCCCTCCTGGCACTTTCCCTGTAGGAGATACCGCAAGACGTTTCTGTACATTGGGCACAGCGCTCTGCAGGGTGTTAGCAGAGAGTTTCCCGGGACAGTGAAACCCTATGTCAGAGACACTGAGAAGAAGCCCCAATGTTCCCTCCAGGCACTTTCAGTGTGGGTGCCTTCTCCACGTGGTTCCTGGTTTCACTGCAGCTCTGAAGAGAATGTTAGCAAAGAGGTAATCGGGACAGTGCAAACAGTACTCAAAGACAGGGAGAGCAAGCTCTACATTACTCTCTCGGCACTTTGGATGTGGGACATACAGCGAGATGTTTGCTGCTTTTACGTTTGGCTGTTGGGAGATTTACAGCACAAAGATATCTAGTTGATTTGAAGCAGTTCCGAGAAAGTCTAAGCATAATCCTCACTTTTCCCTCCTGGCACTTTCCCTGTAGGGGATACCGCAAGACGTTTCTGTATATTGGGCACAGCGCTCTGCAGGGTGTTAGCAGAGAGTTTCCCGGGACAGTGAAACCCTATGTCAGAGACACTGAGAAGAAGCCCCAATGTTCCCTCCAGGCACTTTCAGTGTGGGTGCCTTCTCCACGTGGTTCCTGGTTTCACTGCAGCTCTGAAGAGAATGTTAGCAAAGAGGTAATCGGGACAGTGCAAACAGTACTCAAAGACAGGGAGAGCAAGCTCTCTCTTGGCACTTTGGATGTGGGACATACAGCGAGATGTTTGCTGCTTTTACATTTGGCTGTTGGGAGATTTACAGCACAAAGATATCTAGTTGATTTGAAGCAGTTCCGAGAAAGTCTAAACATAATCCTCACTTTTCCCTCCTGGCACTTTCCCTGTAGGAGATACCGCAAGACGTTTCTGTATATTGGGCACAGCGCTCTGCAGGGTGTTAGCAGAGAGTTTCCCGGGACAGTGAAACCCTATGTCAGAGACACTGAGAAGAAGCCCCAATGTTCCCTCCAGGCACTTTCAGTGTGGGTGCCTTCTCCACGTGGTTCCTGGTTTCACTGCAGCTCTGAAGAGAATGTTAGCAAAGAGGTAATCGGGACAGTGCAAACAGTACTCAAAGACAGGGAGAGCAAGCTCTCTCTTGGCACTTTGGATGTGGGACATACAGCGAGATGTTTGCTGCTTTTACATTTGGCTGTTGGGAGATTTACAGCACAAAGATATCTAGTTGATTTGAAGCAGTTCCGAGAAAGTCTAAGCATAATCCTCACTTTTCCCTCCTGGCACTTTCCCTGTAGGGGATACCGCAAGACGTTTCTGTATATTGGGCACAGCGCTCTGCAGGGTGTTAGCAGAGAGTTTCCCGGGACAGTGAAACCCTATGTCAGAGACACTGAGAAGAAGCCCCAATGTTCCCTCCAGGCACTTTCAGTGTGGGTGCCTTCTCCACGTGGTTCCTGGTTTCACTGCAGCTCTGAAGAGAATGTTAGCAAAGAGGTAATCAGGACAGTGCAAACAGTACTCAAAGACAGGGAGAGCAAGCTCTCTCTTGGCACTTTGGATGTGGGACATACAGCGAGATGTTTGCTGCTTTTACATTTGGCTGTTGGGAGATTTACAGCACAAAGATATCTAGTTGATTTGAAGCAGTTCCGAGAAAGTCTAAACATAATCCTCACTTTTCCCTCCTGGCACTTTCCCTGTAGGAGATACCGCAAGACGTTTCTGTATATTGGGCACAGCGCTCTGCAGGGTGTTAGCAGAGAGTTTCCCGGGACAGTGAAACCCTATGTCAGAGACACTGAGAAGAAGCCCCAATGTTCCCTCCAGGCACTTTCAGTGTGGGTGCCTTCTCCACGTGGTTCCTGGTTTCACTGCAGCTCTGAAGAGAATGTTAGCAAAGAGGTAATCGGGACAGTGCAAACAGTACTCAAAGACAGGGAGAGCAAGCTCTCTCTTGGCACTTTGGATGTGGGACATACAGCGAGATGTTTGCTGCTTTTACATTTGGCTGTTGGGAGATTTACAGCACAAAGATATCTAGTTGATTTGAAGCAGTTCCGAGAAAGTCTAAACATAATCCTCACTTTTCCCTCCTGGCACTTTCCCTGTAGGAGATACCGCAAGACGTTTCTGTATATTGGGCACAGCGCTCTGCAGGGTGTTAGCAGAGAGTTTCCCGGGACAGTGAAACCCTATGTCAGAGACACTGAGAAGAAGCCCCAATGTTCCCTCCAGGCACTTTCAGTGTGGGTGCCTTCTCCACGTGGTTCCTGGTTTCACTGCAGCTCTGAAGAGAATGTTAGCAAAGAGGTAATCGGGACAGTGCAAACAGTACTCAAAGACAGGGAGAGCAAGCTCTCTCTTGGCACTTTGGATGTGGGACATACAGCGAGATGTTTGCTGCTTTTGCGTTTGGCTGTTGGGAGATTTACAGCACAAAGATATCTAGTTGATTTGAAGCAGTTCCGAGAAAGTCTAAGCATAATCCTCACTTTTCCCTCCTGGCACTTTCCATGTGGGAGATATAGCAGGATGTATATTGGTTTTGAGGACAACTCAATGGACATTGTAGGGAGAAAAGTTCCTGGCTCCTTGAATGCCGTTTCTGGAGACACTGCGATCAATGTGGGAGATATGTCAAGATGTGTGTTGGTTTTGAGGACAGCTTTCTGGAGTGTCTTAGCAAAGAGGTCACACGGATAATCAGAGCAATTCTCAGAGGCACTGAGACCAAGCTCCACAATTCCTCCTGGCACTTTCCCTGTAGGAGATACCGCAAGACGTTTCTGTATATTGGGCGCAGCGCTCTGCAGGGTGTTAGCAGAGAGTTTCCCGGGACAGTGAAACCCTATATCAGAGACACTGAGAAGAAGCCCCAACGTTCCTTCCAGGCACTTTCAGTGTGGGTGCCTTCTCCACGTGGTTCCTGGTTTCACTGCAGCTCTGAAGAGAATGTTAGCAAAGAGGTAATCGGGACAGTGCAAACAGTACTCAAAGACAGGGAGAGCAAGCTCTCTCTTGGCACTTTGGATGTGGGACATACAGCGAGATGTTTGCTGCTTTTACATTTGACTGTTGGGAGATTTACAGCACAAAGATATCTAGTTGATTTGAAGCAGTTCCGAGAAAGTCTAAACATAATCCTCACTTTTCCCTCCTGGCACTTTCCCTGTAGGAGATACCGCAAGACGTTTCTGTACATTGGGCACAGCGCTCTGCAGGGTGTTAGCAGAGAGTTTCCCGGGACAGTGAAACCCTATGTCAGAGACACTGAGAAGAAGCCCCAATGTTCCCTCCAGGCACTTTCAGTGTGGGTGCCTTCTCCACGTGGTTCCTGGTTTCACTGCAGCTCTGAAGAGAATGTTAGCAAAGAGGTAATCGGGACAGTGCAAACAGTACTCAAAGACAGGGAGAGCAAGCTCTCTCTTGGCACTTTGGATGTGGGACATACAGCGAGATGTTTGCTGCTTTTACATTTGGCTGTTGGGAGATTTACAGCACAAAGATATCTAGTTGATTTGAAGCAGTTCCGAGAAAGTCTAAACATAATCCTCACTTTTCCCTCCTGGCACTTTCCCTGTAGGAGATACCGCAAGACGTTTCTGTATATTGGGCACAGCGCTCTGCAGGGTGTTAGCAGAGAGTTTCCCGGGACAGTGAAACCCTATGTCAGAGACACTGAGAAGAAGCCCCAATGTTCCCTCCAGGCACTTTCAGTGTGGGTGCCTTCTCCACGTGGTTCCTGGTTTCACTGCAGCTCTGAAGAGAATGTTAGCAAAGAGGTAATCGGGACAGTGCAAACAGTACTCAAAGACAGGGAGAGCAAGCTCTCTCTTGGCACTTTGGATGTGGGACATACAGCGAGATGTTTGCTGCTTTTACATTTGGCTGTTGGGAGATTTACAGCACAAAGATATCTAGTTGATTTGAAGCAGTTCCGAGAAAGTCTAAACATAATCCTCACTTTTCCCTCCTGGCACTTTCCCTGTAGGAGATACCGCAAGACGTTTCTGTATATTGGGCACAGCGCTCTGCAGGGTGTTAGCAGAGAGTTTCCCGGGACAGTGAAACCCTATGTCAGAGACACTGAGAAGAAGCCCCAATGTTCCCTCCAGGCACTTTCAGTGTGGGTGCCTTCTCCACGTGGTTCCTGGTTTCACTGCAGCTCTGAAGAGAATGTTAGCAAAGAGGTAATCGGGACAGTGCAAACAGTACTCAAAGACAGGGAGAGCAAGCTCTCTCTTGGCACTTTGGATGTGGGACATACAGCGAGATGTTTGCTGCTTTTGCGTTTGGCTGTTGGGAGATTTACAGCACAAAGATATCTAGTTGATTTGAAGCAGTTCCGAGAAAGTCTAAGCATAATCCTCACTTTTCCCTCCTGGCACTTTCCATGTGGGAGATATAGCAGGATGTATATTGGTTTTGAGGACAACTCAATGGACATTGTAGGGAGAAAAGTTCCTGGCTCCTTGAATGCCGTTTCTGGAGACACTGCGATCAATGTGGGAGATATGTCAAGATGTGTGTTGGTTTTGAGGACAGCTTTCTGGAGTGTCTTAGCAAAGAGGTCACACGGATAATCAGAGCAATTCTCAGAGACACTGAGACCAAGCTCCACAATTCCTCCTGGCACTTTCCCTGTAGGAGATACCGCAAGACGTTTCTGTATATTGGGCGCAGCGCTCTGCAGGGTGTTAGCAGAGAGTTTCCCGGGACAGTGAAACCCTATATCAGAGACACTGAGAAGAAGCCCCAACGTTCCTTCCAGGCACTTTCAGTGTGGGTGCCTTCTCCACGTGGTTCCTGGTTTCACTGCAGCTCTGAAGAGAATGTTAGCAAAGAGGTAGTCGGGACAGTGCAAACAGTACTCAAAGACAGGGAGAGCAAGCTCTCTCTTGGCACTTTGGATGTGGGACATACAGCGAGATGTTTGCTGCTTTTACATTTGGCTGTTGGGAGATTTACAGCACAAAGATATCTAGTTGATTTGAAGCAGTTCCGAGAAAGTCTAAACATAATCCTCACTTTTCCCTCCTGGCACTTTCCCTGTAGGAGATACCGCAAGACGTTTCTGTACATTGGGCACAGCGCTCTGCAGGGTGTTAGCAGAGAGTTTCCCGGGACAGTGAAACCCTATGTCAGAGACACTGAGAAGAAGCCCCAATGTTCCCTCTAGGCACTTTCAGTGTGGGTGCCTTCTCCACGTGGTTCCTGGTTTCACTGCAGCTCTGAAGAGAATGTTAGCAAAGAGGTAATCGGGACAGTGCAAACAGTACTCAAAGACAGGGAGAGCAAGCTCTACATTACTCTCTTGGCACTTTGGATGTGGGACATACAGCGAGATGTTTGCTGCTTTTACATTTGGCTGTTGGGAGATTTACAGCACAAAGATATCTAGTTGATTTGAAGCAGTTCCGAGAAAGTCTAAACATAATCCTCACTTTTCCCTCCTGGCACTTTCCCTGTAGGAGATACCGCAAGACGTTTCTGTATATTGGGCACAGCGCTCTGCAGGGTGTTAGCAGAAAGTTTCCCGGGACAGTGAAACCCTATGTCAGAGACACTGAGAAGAAGCCCCAATGTTCCCTCCAGGCACTTTCAGTGTGGGTGCCTTCTCCACGTGGTTCCTGGTTTCACTGCAGCTCTGAAGAGAATGTTAGCAAAGAGGTAATCGGGACAGTGCAAACAGTACTCAAAGACAGGGAGAGCAAGCTCTCTCTTGGCACTTTGGATGTGGGACATACAGCGAGATGTTTGCTGCTTTTACATTTGGCTGTTGGGAGATTTACAGCACAAAGATATCTAGTTGATTTGAAGCAGTTCCGAGAAAGTCTAAACTTAATCCTCACTTTTCCCTCCTGGCACTTTCCCTGTAGGAGATACCGCAAGACGTTTCTGTATATTGGGCACAGCGCTCTGCAGGGTGTTAGCAGAGAGTTTCCCGGGACAGTGAAACCCTATGTCAGAGACACTGAGAAGAAGCCCCAATGTTCCCTCTAGGCACTTTCAGTGTGGGTGCCTTCTCCACGTGGTTCCTGGTTTCACTGCAGCTCTGAAGAGAATGTTAGCAAAGAGGTAATCGGGACAGTGCAAACAGTACTCAAAGACAGGGAGAGCAAGCTCTCTCTTGGCACTTTGGATGTGGGACATACAGCGAGATGTTTGCTGCTTTTGCGTTTGGCTGTTGGGAGATTTACAGCACAAAGATATCTAGTTGATTTGAAGCAGTTCCGAGAAAGTCTAAGCATAATCCTCACTTTTCCCTCCTGGCACTTTCCATGTGGGAGATATAGCAGGATGTATATTGGTTTTGAGGACAACTCAATGGACATTGTAGGGAGAAAAGTTCCTGGCTCCTTGAATGCCGTTTCTGGAGACACTGCGATCAATGTGGGAGATATGTCAAGATGTGTGTTGGTTTTGAGGACAGCTTTCTGGAGTGTCTTAGCAAAGAGGTCACACGGATTATCAGAGCAATTCTCAGAGACACTGAGACCAAGCTCCACAATTCCTCCTGGCACTTTCCCTGTAGGAGATACCGCAAGACGTTTCTGTATATTGGGCGCAGCGCTCTGCAGGGTGTTAGCAGAGAGTTTCCCGGGACAGTGAAACCCTATATCAGAGACACTGAGAAGAAGCCCCAACGTTCCTTCCAGGCACTTTCAGTGTGGGTGCCTTCTCCACGTGGTTCCTGGTTTCACTGCAGCTCTGAAGAGAATGTTAGCAAAGAGGTAATCGGGACAGTGCAAACAGTACTCAAAGACAGGGAGAGCAAGCTCTCTCTTGGCACTTTGGATGTGGGACATACAGCGAGATGTTTGCTGCTTTTACATTTGGCTGTTGGGAGATTTACAGCACAAAGATATCTAGTTGATTTGAAGCAGTTCCGAGAAAGTCTAAACATAATCCTCACTTTTCCCTCCTGGCACTTTCCCTGTAGGAGATACCGCAAGACGTTTCTGTACATTGGGCACAGCGCTCTGCAGGGTGTTAGCAGAGAGTTTCCCGGGACAGTGAAACCCTATGTCAGAGACACTGAGAAGAAGCCCCAATGTTCCCTCCAGGCACTTTCAGTGTGGGTGCCTTCTCCACGTGGTTCCTGGTTTCACTGCAGCTCTGAAGAGAATGTTAGCAAAGAGGTAATCGGGACAGTGCAAACAGTACTCAAAGACAGGGAGAGCAAGCTCTACATTACTCTCTTGGCACTTTGGATGTGGGACATACAGCGAGATGTTTGCTGCTTTTACATTTGGCTGTTGGGAGATTTACAGCACAAAGATATCTAGTTGATTTGAAGCAGTTCCGAGAAAGTCTAAACATAATCCTCACTTTTCCCTCCTGGCACTTTCCCTGTTTGGGATACCGCAAGACGTTTCTGTACATTGGGCACAGCGCTCTGCAGGGTGTTAGCAGAGAGTTTCCCGGGACAGTGAAACCCTATATCGGAGACACTGAGAAGAAGCCCCAATGTTCACTCCAGGCACTTTCAGTGTCGGTGCCTTCTCCACGTGGTTCCTGGTTTCACTGCAGCTCTGAAGAGAATGTTAGCAAAGAGGTAATCGGGACAGTGCAAACAGTACTCAAAGACAGGGAGAGCAAGCTCTCTCTTGGCACTTTGGATGTGGGACATACAGCGAGATGTTTGCTGCTTTTACATTTGGCTGTTGGGAGATTTACAGCACAAAGATATCTAGTTGATTTGAAGCAGTTCCGAGAAAGTCTAAACTTAATCCTCACTATTCCCTCCTGGCACTTTCCCTGTAGGAGATACCGCAAGACGTTTCTGTATATTGGGCACAGCGCTCTGCAGGGTGTTAGCAGAGAGTTTCCCGGGACAGTGAAACCCTATGTCAGAGACACTGAGAAGAAGCCCCAATGTTCCCTCCAGGCACTTTCAGTGTGGGTGCCTTCTCCACGTGGTTCCTGGTTTCACTGCAGCTCTGAAGAGAATGTTAGCAAAGAGGTAATCGGGACAGTGCAAACAGTACTCAAAGACAGGGAGAGCAAGCTCTCTCTTGGCACTTTGGATGTGGGACATACAGCGAGATGTTTGCTGCTTTTACATTTGGCTGTTGGGAGATTTACAGCACAAAGATATCTAGTTGATTTGAAGCAGTTCCGAGAAAGTCTAAACTTAATCCTCACTATTCCCTCCTGGCACTTTCCCTGTAGGAGATACCGCAAGACGTTTCTGTATATTGGGCACAGCGCTCTGCAGGGTGTTAGCAGAGAGTTTCCCGGGACAGTGAAACCCTATGTCAGAGACACTGAGAAGAAGCCCCAATGTTCCCTCCAGGCACTTTCAGTGTGGGTGCCTTCTCCACGTGGTTCCTGGTTTCACTGCAGCTCTGAAGAGAATGTTAGCAAAGAGGTAATCGGGACAGTGCAAACAGTACTCAAAGACAGGGAGAGCAAGCTCTCTCTTGGCACTTTGGATGTGGGACATACAGCGAGATGTTTGCTGCTTTTACATTTGGCTGTTGGGAAATTTACAGCACAAAGATATCTAGTTGATTTGAAGCAGTTCCGAGAAAGTCTAAACATAATCCTCACTTTTCCCTCCTGGCACTTTCCATGTGGGAGATATAGCAGGATGTATATTGGTTTTGAGGACAACTCAATGGACATTGTAGGGAGAAAAGTTCCTGGCTCCTTGAATGCCGTTTCTGGAGACACTGCGATCAATGTGGGAGATATGTCAAGATGTGTGTTGGTTTTGAGGACAGCTTTCTGGAGTGTCTTAGCAAAGAGGTCACACGGATAATCAGAGCAATTCTCAGAGACACTGAGACCAAGCTCCACAATTCCTCCTGGCACTTTCCCTGTAGGAGATACCGCAAGACGTTTCTGTATATTGGGCGCAGCGCTCTGCAGGGTGTTAGCAGAGAGTTTCCCGGGACAGTGAAACCCTATATCAGAGACACTGAGAAGAAGCCCCAACGTTCCTTCCAGGCACTTTCAGTGTGGGTGCCTTCTCCACGTGGTTCCTGGTTTCACTGCAGCTCTGAAGAGAATGTTAGCAAAGAGGTAATCGGGACAGTGCAAACAGTACTCAAAGACAGGGAGAGCAAGCTCTCTCTTGGCACTTTGGATGTGGGACATACAGCGAGATGTTTGCTGCTTTTACATTTGGCTGTTGGGAGATTTACAGCACAAAGATATCTAGTTGATTTGAAGCAGTTCCGAGAAAGTCTAAACATAATCCTCACTTTTCCCTCCTGGCACTTTCCCTGTAGGAGATACCGCAAGACGTTTCTGTACATTGGGCACAGCGCTCTGCAGGGTGTTAGCAGAGAGTTTCCCGGGACAGTGAAACCCTATGTCAGAGACACTGAGAAGAAGCCCCAATGTTCCCTCTAGGCACTTTCAGTGTGGGTGCCTTCTCCACGTGGTTCCTGGTTTCACTGCAGCTCTGAAGAGAATGTTAGCAAAGAGGTAATCGGGACAGTGCAAACAGTACTCAAAGACAGGGAGAGCAAGCTCTACATTACTCTCTTGGCACTTTGGATGTGGGACATACAGCGAGATGTTTGCTGCTTTTACATTTGGCTGTTGGGAGATTTACAGCACAAAGATATCTAGTTGATTTGAAGCAGTTCCGAGAAAGTCTAAACATAATCCTCACTATTCCCTCCTGGCACTTTCCCTGTAGGAGATACCGCAAGACGTTTCTGTATATTGGGCACAGCGCTCTGCAGGGTGTTAGCAGAGAGTTTCCCGGGACAGTGAAACCTTATGTCAAAGACACTGAGAAGAAGCCCCAATGTTCCCTCCAGGCACTTTCAGTGTGGGTGCCTTCTCCACGTGGTTCCTGGTTTCACTGCAGCTCTGAAGAGAATGTTAGCAAAGAGGTAATCGGGACAGTGCAAACAGTACTCAAAGACAGGGAGAGCAAGCTCTACATTACTCTCTTGGCACTTTGGATGTGGGACATACAGCGAGATGTTTGCTGCTTTTACATTTGGCTGTTGGGAGATTTACAGCACAAAGATATCTAGTTGATTTGAAGCAGTTCCGAGAAAGTCTAAACATAATCCTCACTTTTCCCTCCTGGCACTTTCCCTGTAGGAGATACCGCAAGACGTTTCTGTACATTGGGCGCAGCGCTCTGCAGGGTGTTAGCAGAGAGTTTCCCGGGACAGTGAAACCCTATATCGGAGACACTGAGAAGAAGCCCCAATGTTCCCTCCAGGCACTTTCAGTGTGGGTGCCTTCTCCACGTGGTTCCTGGTTTCACTGCAGCTCTGAAGAGAATGTTAGCAAAGAGGTAATCGGGACAGTGCAAACAGTACTCAAAGACAGGGAGAGCAAGCTCTACATTACTCTCTTGGCACTTTGGATGTGGGACATACAGCGAGATGTTTGCTGCTTTTACATTTGGCTGTTGGGAGATTTACAGCACAAAGATATCTAGTTGATTTGAAGCAGTTCCGAGAAAGTCTAAACTTAATCCTCACTATTCCCTCCTGGCACTTTCCCTGTTTGGGATACCGCAAGACGTTTCTGTACATTGGGCACAGCGCTCTGCAGGGTGTTAGCAGAGAGTTTCCCGGGACAGTGAAACCCTATATCGGAGACACTGAGAAGAAGCCCCAATGTTCACTCCAGGCACTTTCAGTGTGGGTGCCTTCTCCACGTGGTTCCTGGTTTCACTGCAGCTCTGAAGAGAATGTTAGCAAAGAGGTAATCGGGACAGTGCAAACAGTACTCAAAGACAGGGAGAGCAAGCTCTACATTACTCTCTCGGCACTTTGGATGTGGGACATACAGCAAGATGTTTGCTGCTTTTACATTTGGCTGTTGGAAGATTTACAGCACAAAGATATCTAGTTGATTTGAAGCAGTTCCGAGAAAGTCTAAGCATAATCCTCACTTTTCCCTCCTGGCACTTTCACTGTAGGGGATACCGCAAGACGTTTCTGTATATTGGGCACAGCGCTCTGCAGGGTGTTAGCAGAGAGTTTCCCGGGACAGTGAAACCCTATGTCAGAGACACTGAGAAGAAGCCCCAATGTTCCCTCCAGGCACTTTCAGTGTGGGTGCCTTCTCCACGTGGTTCCTGGTTTCACTGCAGCTCTGAAGAGAATGTTAGCAAAGAGGTAATCGGGACAGTGCAAACAGTACTCAAAGACAGGGAGAGCAAGCTCTACATTACTCTCTTGGCACTTTGGATGTGGGACATACAGCGAGATGTTTGCTGCTTTTACATTTGGCTGTTGGGAGATTTACAGCACAAAGATATCTAGTTGATTTGAAGCAGTTCCGAGAAAGTCTAAGCATAATCCTCACTTTTCCCTCCTGGCACTTTCCCTGTAGGGGATACCGCAAGACGTTTCTGTATATTGGGCACAGCGCTCTGCAGGGTGTTAGCAGAGAGTTTCCCGGGACAGTGAAACCCTATGTCAGAGACACTGAGAAGAAGCCCCAATGTTCCCTCCAGGCACTTTCAGTGTGGGTGCCTTCTCCACGTGGTTCCTGGTTTCACTGCAGCTCTGAAGAGAATGTTAGCAAAGAGGTAATCGGGACAGTGCAAACAGTACTCAAAGACAGGGAGAGCAAGCTCTCTCTTGGCACTTTGGATGTGGGACATACAGCGAGATGTTTGCTGCTTTTACATTTGGCTGTTGGGAAATTTACAGTACAAAGATATCTAGTTGATTTGAAGCAGTTCCGAGAAAGTCTAAACATAATCCTCACTTTTCCCTCCTGGCACTTTCCATGTGGGAGATATAGCAGGATGTATATTGGTTTTGAGGACAACTCAATGGACATTGTAGGGAGAAAAGTTCCTGGCTCCTTGAATGCCGTTTCTGGAGACACTGCGATCAATGTGGGAGATATGTCAAGATGTGTGTTGGTTTTGAGGACAGCTTTCTGGAGTGTCTTAGCAAAGAGGTCACACGGATAATCAGAGCAATTCTCAGAGACACTGAGACCAAGCTCCACAATTCCTCCTGGCACTTTCCCTGTAGGAGATACCGCAAGACGTTTCTGTATATTGGGCGCAGCGCTCTGCAGGGTGTTAGCAGAGAGTTTCCCGGGACAGTGAAACCCTATATCAGAGACACTGAGAAGAAGCCCCAACGTTCCTTCCAGGCACTTTCAGTGTGGGTGCCTTCTCCACGTGGTTCCTGGTTTCACTGCAGCTCTGAAGAGAATGTTAGCAAAGAGGTAATCGGGACAGTGCAAACAGTACTCAAAGACAGGGAGAGCAAGCTCTCTCTTGGCACTTTGGATGTGGGACATACAGCGAGATGTTTGCTGCTTTTACATTTGGCTGTTGGGAGATTTACAGCACAAAGATATCTAGTTGATTTGAAGCAGTTCCGAGAAAGTCTAAACATAATCCTCACTTTTCCCTCCTGGCACTTTCCCTGTAGGAGATACCGCAAGACGTTTCTGTACATTGGGCACAGCGCTCTGCAGGGTGTTAGCAGAGAGTTTCCCGGGACAGTGAAACCCTATGTCAGAGACACTGAGAAGAAGCCCCAATGTTCCCTCTAGGCACTTTCAGTGTGGGTGCCTTCTCCACGTGGTTCCTGGTTTCACTGCAGCTCTGAAGAGAATGTTAGCAAAGAGGTAATCGGGACAGTGCAAACAGTACTCAAAGACAGGGAGAGCAAGCTCTACATTACTCTCTTGGCACTTTGGATGTGGGACATACAGCGAGATGTTTGCTGCTTTTACATTTGGCTGTTGGGAGATTTACAGCACAAAGATATCTAGTTGATTTGAAGCAGTTCCGAGAAAGTCTAAACATAATCCTCACTATTCCCTCCTGGCACTTTCCCTGTAGGAGATACCGCAAGACGTTTCTGTATATTGGGCACAGCGCTCTGCAGGGTGTTAGCAGAGAGTTTCCCGGGACAGTGAAACCTTATGTCAAAGACACTGAGAAGAAGCCCCAATGTTCCCTCCAGGCACTTTCAGTGTGGGTGCCTTCTCCACGTGGTTCCTGGTTTCACTGCAGCTCTGAAGAGAATGTTAGCAAAGAGGTAATCGGGACAGTGCAAACAGTACTCAAAGACAGGGAGAGCAAGCTCTACATTACTCTCTTGGCACTTTGGATGTGGGACATACAGCGAGATGTTTGCTGCTTTTACATTTGGCTGTTGGGAGATTTACAGCACAAAGATATCTAGTTGATTTGAAGCAGTTCCGAGAAAGTCTAAACATAATCCTCACTTTTCCCTCCTGGCACTTTCCCTGTTTGGGATACCGCAAGACGTTTCTGTACATTGGGCACAGCGCTCTGCAGGGTGTTAGCAGAGAGTTTCCCGGGACAGTGAAACCCTATATCGGAGACACTGAGAAGAAGCCCCAATGTTCACTCCAGGCACTTTCAGTGTGGGTGCCTTCTCCACGTGGTTCCTGGTTTCACTGCAGCTCTGAAGAGAATGTTAGCAAAGAGGTAATCGGGACAGTGCAAACAGTACTCAAAGACAGGGAGAGCAAGCTCTCTCTTGGCACTTTGGATGTGGGACATACAGCGAAATGTTTGCTGCTTTTACATTTGGCTGTTGGGAGATTTACAGCACAAAGATATCTAGTTGATTTGAAGCAGTTCCGAGAAAGTCTAAACTTAATCCTCACTATTCCCTCCTGGCACTTTCCCTGTAGGAGATACCGCAAGACGTTTCTGTATATTGGGCACAGCGCTCTGCAGGGTGTTAGCAGAGAGTTTCCCGGGACAGTGAAACCTTATGTCAAAGACACTGAGAAGAAGCCCCAATGTTCCCTCCAGGCACTTTCAGTGTGGGTGCCTTCTCCACGTGGTTCCTGGTTTCACTGCAGCTCTGAAGAGAATGTTAGCAAAGAGGTAATCGGGACAGTGCAAACAGTACTCAAAGACAGGGAGAGCAAGCTCTACATTACTCTCTCGGCACTTTGGATGTGGGACATACAGCAAGATGTTTGCTGCTTTTACATTTGGCTGTTGGGAGATTTACAGCACAAAGATATCTAGTTGATTTGAAGCAGTTCCGAGAAAGTCTAAGCATAATCCTCACTTTTCCCTCCTGGCACTTTCCCTGTAGGGGATACCGCAAGACGTTTCTGTATATTGGGCACAGCGCTCTGCAGGGTGTTAGCAGAGAGTTTCCCGGGACAGTGAAACCCTATGTCAGAGACACTGAGAAGAAGCCCCAATGTTCCCTCCAGGCACTTTCAGTGTGGGTGCCTTCTCCACGTGGTTCCTGGTTTCACTGCAGCTCTGAAGAGAATGTTAGCAAAGAGGTAATCGGGACAGTGCAAACAGTACTCAAAGACAGGGAGAGCAAGCTCTCTCTTGGCACTTTGGATGTGGGACATACAGCGAGATGTTTGCTGCTTTTACATTTGGCTGTTGGGAAATTTACAGTACAAAGATATCTAGTTGATTTGAAGCAGTTCCGAGAAAGTCTAAACATAATCCTCACTTTTCCCTCCTGGCACTTTCCATGTGGGAGATATAGCAGGATGTATATTGGTTTTGAGGACAACTCAATGGACATTGTAGGGAGAAAAGTTCCTGGCTCCTTGAATGCCGTTTCTGGAGACACTGCGATCAATGTGGGAGATATGTCAAGATGTGTGTTGGTTTTGAGGACAGCTTTCTGGAGTGTCTTAGCAAAGAGGTCACACGGATAATCAGAGCAATTCTCAGAGACACTGAGACCAAGCTCCACAATTCCTCCTGGCACTTTCCCTGTAGGAGATACCGCAAGACGTTTCTGTATATTGGGCGCAGCGCTCTGCAGGGTGTTAGCAGAGAGTTTCCCGGGACAGTGAAACCCTATATCAGAGACACTGAGAAGAAGCCCCAACGTTCCTTCCAGGCACTTTCAGTGTGGGTGCCTTCTCCACGTGGTTCCTGGTTTCACTGCAGCTCTGAAGAGAATGTTAGCAAAGAGGTAATCGGGACAGTGCAAACAGTACTCAAAGACAGGGAGAGCAAGCTCTCTCTTGGCACTTTGGATGTGGGACATACAGCGAGATGTTTGCTGCTTTTACATTTGGCTGTTGGGAGATTTACAGCACAAAGATATCTAGTTGATTTGAAGCAGTTCCGAGAAAGTCTAAACATAATCCTCACTTTTCCCTCCTGGCACTTTCCCTGTAGGAGATACCGCAAGACGTTTCTGTACATTGGGCACAGCGCTCTGCAGGGTGTTAGCAGAGAGTTTCCCGGGACAGTGAAACCCTATGTCAGAGACACTGAGAAGAAGCCCCAATGTTCCCTCTAGGCACTTTCAGTGTGGGTGCCTTCTCCACGTGGTTCCTGGTTTCACTGCAGCTCTGAAGAGAATGTTAGCAAAGAGGTAATCGGGACAGTGCAAACAGTACTCAAAGACAGGGAGAGCAAGCTCTACATTACTCTCTTGGCACTTTGGATGTGGGACATACAGCGAGATGTTTGCTGCTTTTACATTTGGCTGTTGGGAGATTTACAGCACAAAGATATCTAGTTGATTTGAAGCAGTTCCGAGAAAGTCTAAACATAATCCTCACTATTCCCTCCTGGCACTTTCCCTGTAGGAGATACCGCAAGACGTTTCTGTATATTGGGCACAGCGCTCTGCAGGGTGTTAGCAGAGAGTTTCCCGGGACAGTGAAACCTTATGTCAAAGACACTGAGAAGAAGCCCCAATGTTCCCTCCAGGCACTTTCAGTGTGGGTGCCTTCTCCACGTGGTTCCTGGTTTCACTGCAGCTCTGAAGAGAATGTTAGCAAAGAGGTAATCGGGACAGTGCAAACAGTACTCAAAGACAGGGAGAGCAAGCTCTACATTACTCTCTTGGCACTTTGGATGTGGGACATACAGCGAGATGTTTGCTGCTTTTACATTTGGCTGTTGGGAGATTTACAGCACAAAGATATCTAGTTGATTTGAAGCAGTTCCGAGAAAGTCTAAACATAATCCTCACTTTTCCCTCCTGGCACTTTCCCTGTTTGGGATACCGCAAGACGTTTCTGTACATTGGGCACAGCGCTCTGCAGGGTGTTAGCAGAGAGTTTCCCGGGACAGTGAAACCCTATATCGGAGACACTGAGAAGAAGCCCCAATGTTCACTCCAGGCACTTTCAGTGTGGGTGCCTTCTCCACGTGGTTCCTGGTTTCACTGCAGCTCTGAAGAGAATGTTAGCAAAGAGGTAATCGGGACAGTGCAAACAGTACTCAAAGACAGGGAGAGCAAGCTCTCTCTTGGCACTTTGGATGTGGGACATACAGCGAAATGTTTGCTGCTTTTACATTTGGCTGTTGGGAGATTTACAGCACAAAGATATCTAGTTGATTTGAAGCAGTTCCGAGAAAGTCTAAACTTAATCCTCACTATTCCCTCCTGGCACTTTCCCTGTAGGAGATACCGCAAGACGTTTCTGTATATTGGGCACAGCGCTCTGCAGGGTGTTAGCAGAGAGTTTCCCGGGACAGTGAAACCTTATGTCAAAGACACTGAGAAGAAGCCCCAATGTTCCCTCCAGGCACTTTCAGTGTGGGTGCCTTCTCCACGTGGTTCCTGGTTTCACTGCAGCTCTGAAGAGAATGTTAGCAAAGAGGTAATCGGGACAGTGCAAACAGTACTCAAAGACAGGGAGAGCAAGCTCTACATTACTCTCTCGGCACTTTGGATGTGGGACATACAGCAAGATGTTTGCTGCTTTTACATTTGGCTGTTGGGAGATTTACAGCACAAAGATATCTAGTTGATTTGAAGCAGTTCCGAGAAAGTCTAAGCATAATCCTCACTTTTCCCTCCTGGCACTTTCACTGTAGGGGATACCGCAAGACGTTTCTGTATATTGGGCACAGCGCTCTGCAGGGTGTTAGCAGAGAGTTTCCCGGGACAGTGAAACCCTATGTCAGAGACACTGAGAAGAAGCCCCAATGTTCCCTCCAGGCACTTTCAGTGTGGGTGCCTTCTCCACGTGGTTCCTGGTTTCACTGCAGCTCTGAAGAGAATGTTAGCAAAGAGGTAATCGGGACAGTGCAAACAGTACTCAAAGACAGGGAGAGCAAGCTCTCTCTTGGCACTTTGGATGTGGGACATACAGCGAGATGTTTGCTGCTTTTACATTTGGCTGTTGGGAAATTTACAGCACAAAGATATCTAGTTGATTTGAAGCAGTTCCGAGAAAGTCTAAACATAATCCTCACTTTTCCCTCCTGGCACTTTCCCTGTAGGAGATACCGCAAGACGTTTCTGTATATTGGGCGCAGCGCTCTGCAGGGTGTTAGCAGAGAGTTTCCCGGGACAGTGAAACCCTATATCAGAGACACTGAGAAGAAGCCCCAACGTTCCTTCCAGGCACTTTCAGTGTGGGTGCCTTCTCCACGTGGTTCCTGGTTTCACTGCAGCTCTGAAGAGAATGTTAGCAAAGAGGTAATCGGGACAGTGCAAACAGTACTCAAAGACAGGGAGAGCAAGCTCTCTCTTGGCACTTTGGATGTGGGACATACAGCGAGATGTTTGCTGCTTTTACATTTGGCTGTTGGGAGATTTACAGCACAAAGATATCTAGTTGATTTGAAGCAGTTCCGAGAAAGTCTAAACATAATCCTCACTTTTCCCTCCTGGCACTTTCCCTGTTTGGGATACCGCAAGACGTTTCTGTACATTGGGCACAGCGCTCTGCAGGGTGTTAGCAGAGAGTTTCCCGGGACAGTGAAACCCTATATCGGAGACACTGAGAAGAAGCCCCAATGTTCACTCCAGGCACTTTCAGTGTGGGTGCCTTCTCCACGTGGTTCCTGGTTTCACTGCAGCTCTGAAGAGAATGTTAGCAAAGAGGTAATCGGGACAGTGCAAACAGTACTCAAAGACAGGGAGAGCAAGCTCTCTCTCGGCACTTTGGATGTGGGACATACAGCGAGATGTTTGCTGCTTTTACATTTGGCTGTTGGGAGATTTACAGCACAAAGACATCTAGTTGATTTGAAGCAGTTCCGAGAAAGTCTAAACTTAATCCTCACTATTCCCTCCTGGCACTTTCCCTGTAGGAGATACCGCAAGACGTTTCTGTATATTGGGCACAGCGCTCTGCAGGGTGTTAGCAGAGAGTTTCCCGGGACAGTGAAACCCTATGTCAGAGACACTGAGAAGAAGCCCCAATGTTCCCTCCAGGCACTTTCAGTGTGGGTGCCTTCTCCACGTGGTTCCTGGTTTCACTGCAGCTCTGAAGAGAATGTTAGCAAAGAGATAATCGGGACAGTGCAAACAGTACTCAAAGACAGGGAGAGCAAGCTCTACATTACTCTCTTGGCACTTTGGATGTGGGACATACAGCGAGATGTTTGCTGCTTTTACATTTGGCTGTTGGGAGATTTACAGCACAAAGATATCTAGTTGATTTGAAGCAGTTCCGAGAAAGTCTAAACATAATCCTCACTTTTCCCTCCTGGCACTTTCCCTGTAGGGGATACCGCAAGACGTTTCTGTACATTGGGCACAGCGCTCTGCAGGGTGTTAGCAGAGAGTTTCCCGGGACAGTGAAACCCTATATCAGAGACACTGAGAAGAAGCCCCAATGTTCCCTCCAGGCACTTTCAGTGTGGGTGCCTTCTCCACGTGGTTCCTGGTTTCACTGCAGCTCTGAAGAGAATGTTAGCAAAGAGGTAATCGGGACAGTGCAAACAGTACTCAAAGACAGGGAGAGCAAGCTCTCTCTTGGCACTTTGGATGTGGGACATACAGCGAGATGTTTGCTGCTTTTACATTTGGCTGTTGGGAGATTTACAGCACAAAGATATCTAGTTGATTTGAAGCAGTTCCGAGAAAGTCTAAACATAATCCTCACTTTTCCCTCCTGGCACTTTCCCTGTAGGAGATACCGCAAGACGTTTCTGTACATTGGGCACAGCGCTCTGCAGGGTGTTAGCAGAGAGTTTCCCGGGACAGTGAAACCCTATATCGGAGACACTGAGAAGAAGCCCCAATGTTCCCTCCAGGCACTTTCAGTGTGGGTGCCTTCTCCACGTGGTTCCTGGTTTCACTGCAGCTCTGAAGAGAATGTTAGCAAAGAGGTAATCGGGACAGTGCAAACAGTACTCAAAGACAGGGAGAGCAAGCTCTCTCTTGGCACTTTGGATGTGGGACATACAGCGAGATGTTTGCTGCTTTTACATTTGACTGTTGGGAGATTTACAGCACAAAGATATCTAGTTGATTTGAAGCAGTTCCGAGAAAGTCTAAACATAATCCTCACTTTTCCCTCCTGGCACTTTCCCTGTAGGAGATACCGCAAGACGTTTCTGTATATTGGGCGCAGCGCTCTGCAGGGTGTTAGCAGAGAGTTTCCCGGGACAGTGAAACCCTATATCAGAGACACTGAGAAGAAGCCCCAACGTTCCTTCCAGGCACTTTCAGTGTGGGTGCCTTCTCCACGTGGTTCCTGGTTTCACTGCAGCTCTGAAGAGAATGTTAGCAAAGAGGTAATCGGGACAGTGCAAACAGTACTCAAAGACAGGGAGAGCAAGCTCTCTCTTGGCACTTTGGATGTGGGACATACAGCGAGATGTTTGCTGCTTTTACATTTGGCTGTTGGGAGATTTACAGCACAAAGATATCTAGTTGATTTGAAGCAGTTCCGAGAAAGTCTAAACATAATCCTCACTTTTCCCTCCTGGCACTTTCCCTGTAGGAGATACCGCAAGACGTTTCTGTACATTGGGCACAGCGCTCTGCAGGGTGTTAGCAGAGAGTTTCCCGGGACAGTGAAACCCTATGTCAGAGACACTGAGAAGAAGCCCCAATGTTCCCTCCAGGCACTTTCAGTGTGGGTGCCTTCTCCACGTGGTTCCTGGTTTCACTGCAGCTCTGAAGAGAATGTTAGCAAAGAGGTAATCGGGACAGTGCAAACAGTACTCAAAGACAGGGAGAGCAAGCTCTCTCTTGGCACTTTGGATGTGGGACATACAGCGAGATGTTTGCTGCTTTTACATTTGGCTGTTGGGAGATTTACAGCACAAAGATATCTAGTTGATTTGAAGCAGTTCCGAGAAAGTCTAAACATAATCCTCACTTTTCCCTCCTGGCACTTTCCCTGTAGGAGATACCGCAAGACGTTTCTGTACATTGGGCACAGCGCTCTGCAGGGTGTTAGCAGAGAGTTTCCCGGGACAGTGAAACCCTATATCGGAGACACTGAGAAGAAGCCCCAATGTTCCCTCCAGGCACTTTCAGTGTGGGTGCCTTCTCCACGTGGTTCCTGGTTTCACTGCAGCTCTGAAGAGAATGTTAGCAAAGAGGTAATCGGGACAGTGCAAACAGTACTCAAAGACAGGGAGAGCAAGCTCTCTCTTGGCACTTTGGATGTGGGACATACAGCGAGATGTTTGCTGCTTTTACATTTGACTGTTGGGAGATTTACAGCACAAAGATATCTAGTTGATTTGAAGCAGTTCCGAGAAAGTCTAAACATAATCCTCACTTTTCCCTCCTGGCACTTTCCCTGTAGGAGATACCGCAAGACGTTTCTGTATATTGGGCGCAGCGCTCTGCAGGGTGTTAGCAGAGAGTTTCCCGGGACAGTGAAACCCTATATCAGAGACACTGAGAAGAAGCCCCAACGTTCCTTCCAGGCACTTTCAGTGTGGGTGCCTTCTCCACGTGGTTCCTGGTTTCACTGCAGCTCTGAAGAGAATGTTAGCAAAGAGGTAATCGGGACAGTGCAAACAGTACTCAAAGACAGGGAGAGCAAGCTCTCTCTTGGCACTTTGGATGTGGGACATACAGCGAGATGTTTGCTGCTTTTACATTTGGCTGTTGGGAGATTTACAGCACAAAGATATCTAGTTGATTTGAAGCAGTTCCGAGAAAGTCTAAACATAATCCTCACTTTTCCCTCCTGGCACTTTCCCTGTAGGAGATACCGCAAGACGTTTCTGTACATTGGGCACAGCGCTCTGCAGGGTGTTAGCAGAGAGTTTCCCGGGACAGTGAAACCCTATGTCAGAGACACTGAGAAGAAGCCCCAATGTTCCCTCCAGGCACTTTCAGTGTGGGTGCCTTCTCCACGTGGTTCCTGGTTTCACTGCAGCTCTGAAGAGAATGTTAGCAAAGAGGTAATCGGGACAGTGCAAACAGTACTCAAAGACAGGGAGAGCAAGCTCTACATTACTCTCTTGGCACTTTGGATGTGGGACATACAGCGAGATGTTTGCTGCTTTTACATTTGGCTGTTGGGAGATTTACAGCACAAAGATATCTAGTTGATTTGAAGCAGTTCCGAGAAAGTCTAAACATAATCCTCACTTTTCCCTCCTGGCACTTTCCCTGTTTGGGATACCGCAAGACGTTTCTGTACATTGGGCACAGCGCTCTGCAGGGTGTTAGCAGAGAGTTTCCCGGGACAGTGAAACCCTATATCGGAGACACTGAGAAGAAGCCCCAATGTTCACTCCAGGCACTTTCAGTGTGGGTGCCTTCTCCACGTGGTTCCTGGTTTCACTGCAGCTCTGAAGAGAATGTTAGCAAAGAGGTAATCGGGACAGTGCAAACAGTACTCAAAGACAGGGAGAGCAAGCTCTCTCTCGGCACTTTGGATGTGGGACATACAGCGAGATGTTTGCTGCTTTTACATTTGGCTGTTGGGAGATTTACAGCACAAAGATATCTAGTTGATTTGAAGCAGTTCCGAGAAAGTCTAAACTTAATCCTCACTATTCCCTCCTGGCACTTTCCCTGTAGGAGATACCGCAAGACGTTTCTGTATATTGGGCACAGCGCTCTGCAGGGTGTTAGCAGAGAGTTTCCCGGGACAGTGAAACCCTATGTCAGAGACACTGAGAAGAAGCCCCAATGTTCCCTCCAGGCACTTTCAGTGTGGGTGCCTTCTCCACGTGGTTCCTGGTTTCACTGCAGCTCTGAAGAGAATGTTAGCAAAGAGGTAATCGGGACAGTGCAAACAGTACTCAAAGACAGGGAGAGCAAGCTCTACATTACTCTCTTGGCACTTTGGATGTGGGACATACAGCGAGATGTTTGCTGCTTTTACATTTGGCTGTTGGGAGATTTACAGCACAAAGATATCTAGTTGATTTGAAGCAGTTCCGAGAAAGTCTAAACATAATCCTCACTTTTCCCTCCTGGCACTTTCCCTGTAGGGGATACCGCAAGACGTTTCTGTACATTGGGCACAGCGCTCTGCAGGGTGTTAACAGAGAGTTTCCCGGGACAGTGAAACCCTATATCAGAGACACTGAGAAGAAGCCCCAATGTTCCCTCCAGGCACTTTCAGTGTGGGTGCCTTCTCCACGTGGTTCCTGGTTTCACTGCAGCTCTGAAGAGAATGTTAGCAAAGAGGTAATCGGGACAGTGCAAACAGTACTCAAAGACAGGGAGAGCAAGCTCTCTCTTGGCACTTTGGATGTGGGACATACAGCGAGATGTTTGCTGCTTTTACATTTGGCTGTTGGGAGATTTACAGCACAAAGAGATCTAGTTGATTTGAAGCAGTTCCGAGAAAGTCTAAACATAATCCTCACTTTTCCCTCCTGGCACTTTCCCTGTAGGGGATACCGCAAGACGTTTCTGTATATTGGGCACAGCGCTCTGCAGGGTGTTAGCAGAGACTTTCCCGGGACAGTGAAACCCTATATCAGAGACACTGAGAAGAAGCCCCGATGTTCCCTCCAGGCACTTTCAGTGTGGGTGCCTTCTCCACGTGGTTCCTGGTTTCACTGCAGCTCTGAAGAGAATGTTAGCAAAGAGGTAATCGGGACAGTGCAAACAGTACTCAAAGACAGGGAGAGCAAGCTCTCTCTCGGCACTTTGGATGTGGGACATACAGCGAGATGTTTGCTGCTTTTACATTTGGCTGTTGGGAGATTTACAGCACAAAGATATCTAGTTGATTTGAAGCAGTTCCGAGAAAGTCTAAACTTAATCCTCACTATTCCCTCCTGGCACTTTCCCTGTAGGAGATACCGCAAGACGTTTCTGTATATTGGGCACAGCGCTCTGCAGGGTGTTAGCAGAGAGTTTCCCGGGACAGTGAAACCCTATGTCAGAGACACTGAGAAGAAGCCCCAATGTTCCCTCCAGGCACTTTCAGTGTGGGTGCCTTCTCCACGTGGTTCCTGGTTTCACTGCAGCTCTGAAGAGAATGTTAGCAAAGAGGTAATCGGGACAGTGCAAACAGTACTCAAAGACAGGGAGAGCAAGCTCTACATTACTCTCTTGGCACTTTGGATGTGGGACATACAGCGAGATGTTTGCTGCTTTTACATTTGGCTGTTGGGAGATTTACAGCACAAAGATATCTAGTTGATTTGAAGCAGTTCCGAGAAAGTCTAAACATAATCCTCACTTTTCCCTCCTGGCACTTTCCCTGTAGGGGATACCGCAAGACGTTTCTGTACATTGGGCACAGCGCTCTGCAGGGTGTTAGCAGAGAGTTTCCCGGGACAGTGAAACCCTATATCAGAGACACTGAGAAGAAGCCCCAATGTTCCCTCCAGGCACTTTCAGTGTGGGTGCCTTCTCCACGTGGTTCCTGGTTTCACTGCAGCTCTGAAGAGAATGTTAGCAAAGAGGTAATCGGGACAGTGCAAACAGTACTCAAAGACAGGGAGAGCAAGCTCTCTCTTGGCACTTTGGATGTGGGACATACAGCGAGATGTTTGCTGCTTTTACATTTGGCTGTTGGGAGATTTACAGCACAAAGATATCTAGTTGATTTGAAGCAGTTCCGAGAAAGTCTAAACATAATCCTCACTTTTCCCTCCTGGCACTTTCCCTGTAGGAGATACCGCAAGACGTTTCTGTACATTGGGCACAGCGCTCTGCAGGGTGTTAGCAGAGAGTTTCCCGGGACAGTGAAACCCTATATCGGAGACACTGAGAAGAAGCCCCAATGTTCCCTCCAGGCACTTTCAGTGTGGGTGCCTTCTCCACGTGGTTCCTGGTTTCACTGCAGCTCTGAAGAGAATGTTAGCAAAGAGGTAATCGGGACAGTGCAAACAGTACTCAAAGACAGGGAGAGCAAGCTCTACATTACTCTCTTGGCACTTTGGATGTGGGACATACAGCGAGATGTTTGCTGCTTTTACGTTTGGCTGTTGGGTGATTTACAGCACAAAGATATCTAGTTGATTTGAAGCAGTTCCGAGAAAGTCTAAACATAATCCTCACTTTTCCCTCCTGGCACTTTCCCTGTAGGGGATACCGCAAGACGTTTCTGTATATTGGGCACAGCGCTCTGCAGGGTGTTAGCAGAGACTTTCCCGGGACAGTGAAACCCTATATCAGAGACACTGAGAAGAAGCCCCGATGTTCCCTCCAGGCACTTTCAGTGTGGGTGCCTTCTCCACGTGGTTCCTGGTTTCACTGCAGCTCTGAAGAGAATGTTAGCAAAGAGGAGCGCTGTGCCCAATATACAGAAACGTCTTGCGGTATCCCCTACAGTGAAAGTGCCAGGAGGGAAAAGTGAGGATTATGCTTAGACTTTCTCGGAACTGCTTCAAATCAACTAGATATCTTTGTGCTGTAAATCTCCCAACAGCCAAATGTAAAAGCAGCAAACATCTTGCTGTATGTCCCACATCCAAAGTGCCGAGAGAGTAATGTAGAGCTTGCTCTCCCTGTCTTTGAGTACTGTTTGCACTGTCCCGATTACCTCTTTGCTAACATTCTCTTCAGAGCTGCAGTGAAACCAGGAACCACGTGGAGAAGGCACCCACACTGAAAGTGCCTGGAGGGAACATTGGGGCTTCTTCTCAGTGTCTTTGACATAAGGTTTCACTGTCCCGGGAAACTCTCTGCTAACACCCTGCAGAGCGCTGTGCCCAATATACAGAAACGTCTTGCGGTATCTCCTACAGGGAAAGTGCCAGGAGGGAATAGTGAGGATTAAGTTTAGACTTTCTCGGAACTGCTTCAAATCAACTAGATATCTTTGTGCTGTAAATCTCCCAACAGCCAAATGTAAAAGCAGCAAACATCTCGCTGTATGTCCCACATCCAAAGTGCCAAGAGAGAGCTTGCTCTCCCTGTCTTTGAGTACTGTTTGCACTGTCCCGATTACCTCTTTGCTAACATTCTCTTCAGAGCTGCAGTGAAACCAGGAACCACGTGGAGAAGGCACCCACACTGAAAGTGCCTAGAGGGAACATTGGGGCTTCTTCTCAGTGTCTCTGACATAGGGTTTCACTGTCCCGGGAAACTCTCTGCTAGCACCCTGCAGAGCGCTGCGCCCAATATACAGAAACGTCTTGCGGTATCTCCTACAGGGAAAGTGCCAGGAGGAATTGTGGAGCTTGGTCTCAGTGTCTCTGCGAATTGCTCTGATTATCCGTGTGACCTCTTTGCTAAGACACTCCAGAAAGCTGTCCTCAAAACCAACACACATCTTGACATATCTCCCACATTGATCGCAGTGTCTCCAGAAACGGCATTCAAGGAGCCAGGAACTTTTCTCCCTACAATGTCCATTGAGTTGTCCTCAAAACCAATATACATCCTGCTATATCTCCCACATGGAAAGTGCCAGGAGGGAAAAGTGAGGATTATGCTTAGACTTTCTCGGAACTGCTTCAAATCAACTAGATATCTTTGTGCTGTAAATCTCCCAACAGCCAAACGCAAAAGCAGCAAACATCTCGCTGTATGTCCCACATCCAAAGTGCCAAGAGAGAGCTTGCTCTCCCTGTCTTTGAGTACTGTTTGCACTGTCCCGATTACCTCTTTGCTAACATTCTCTTCAGAGCTGCAGTGAAACCAGGAACCACGTGGAGAAGGCACCCACACTGAAAGTGCCTGGAGGGAACATTGGGGCTTCTTCTCAGTGTCTCTGACATAGGGTTTCACTGTCCCGGGAAACTCTCTGCTAACACCCTGCAGAGCGCTGTGCCCAATATACAGAAACGTCTTGCGGTATCTCCTACAGGGAAAGTGCCAGGAGGGAAAAGTGAGGATTAAGTTTAGACTTTCTCGGAACTGCTTCAAATCAACTAGATATCTTTGTGCTGTAAATCTCCCAACAGCCAAACGTAAAAGCAGCAAACATCTCGCTGTATGTCCCACATCCAAAGTGCCAAGAGAGAGCTTGCTCTCCCTGTCTTTGAGTACTGTTTGCACTGTCCCGATTACCTCTTTGCTAACATTCTCTTCAGAGCTGCAGTGAAACCAGGAACCACGTGGAGAAGGCACCCACACTGAAAGTGCCTGGAGGGAACATTGGGGCTTCTTCTCAGTGTCTTTGACATAAGGTTTCACTGTCCCGGGAAACTCTCTGCTAACACCCTGCAGAGCGCTGTGCCCAATATACAGAAACGTCTTGCGGTATCTCCTACAGGGAAAGTGCCAGGAGGGAATAGTGAGGATTAAGTTTAGACTTTCTCGGAACTGCTTCAAATCAACTAGATATCTTTGTGCTGTAAATCTCCCAACAGCCAAATGTAAAAGCAGCAAACATCTCGCTGTATGTCCCACATCCAAAGTGCCAAGAGAGAGCTTGCTCTCCCTGTCTTTGAGTACTGTTTGCACTGTCCCGATTACCTCTTTGCTAACATTCTCTTCAGAGCTGCAGTGAAACCAGGAACCACGTGGAGAAGGCACCCACACTGAAAGTGCCTAGAGGGAACATTGGGGCTTCTTCTCAGTGTCTCTGACATAGGGTTTCACTGTCCCGGGAAACTCTCTGCTAGCACCCTGCAGAGCGCTGCGCCCAATATACAGAAACGTCTTGCGGTATCTCCTACAGGGAAAGTGCCAGGAGGAATTGTGGAGCTTGGTCTCAGTGTCTCTGCGAATTGCTCTGATTATCCGTGTGACCTCTTTGCTAAGACACTCCAGAAAGCTGTCCTCAAAACCAACACACATCTTGACATATCTCCCACATTGATCGCAGTGTCTCCAGAAACGGCATTCAAGGAGCCAGGAACTTTTCTCCCTACAATGTCCATTGAGTTGTCCTCAAAACCAATATACATCCTGCTATATCTCCCACATGGAAAGTGCCAGGAGGGAAAAGTGAGGATTATGCTTAGACTTTCTCGGAACTGCTTCAAATCAACTAGATATCTTTGTGCTGTAAATCTCCCAACAGCCAAACGCAAAAGCAGCAAACATCTCGCTGTATGTCCCACATCCAAAGTGCCAAGAGAGAGCTTGCTCTCCCTGTCTTTGAGTACTGTTTGCACTGTCCCGATTACCTCTTTGCTAACATTCTCTTCAGAGCTGCAGTGAAACCAGGAACCACGTGGAGAAGGCACCCACACTGAAAGTGCCTGGAGGGAACATTGGGGCTTCTTCTCAGTGTCTCTGACATAGGGTTTCACTGTCCCGGGAAACTCTCTGCTAACACCCTGCAGAGCGCTGTGCCCAATATACAGAAACGTCTTGCGGTATCTCCTACAGGGAAAGTGCCAGGAGGGAAAAGTGAGGATTAAGTTTAGACTTTCTCGGAACTGCTTCAAATCAACTAGATATCTTTGTGCTGTAAATCTCCCAACAGCCAAACGTAAAAGCAGCAAACATCTCGCTGTATGTCCCACATCCAAAGTGCCAAGAGAGAGCTTGCTCTCCCTGTCTTTGAGTACTGTTTGCACTGTCCCGATTACCTCTTTGCTAACATTCTCTTCAGAGCTGCAGTGAAACCAGGAACCACGTGGAGAAGGCACCCACACTGAAAGTGCCTGGAGGGAACATTGGGGCTTCTTCTCAGTGTCTCTGACATAGGGTTTCACTGTCCCGGGAAACTTTCTGCTAACACCCTGCAGAGCGCTGTGCCCAATGTACAGAAACGTCTTGCGGTATCCCCTACAGGGAAAGTGCCAGGAGGGAAAAGTGAGGATTATGCTTAGACTTTCTCGGAACTGCTTCAAATCAACTAGATATCTTTGTGCTGTAAATCTCCCAACAGCCAAACGTAAAAGCAGCAAACATCTCGCTGTATGTCCCACATCCAAAGTGCCGAGAGAGTAATGTAGAGCTTGCTCTCCCTGTCTTTGAGTACTGTTTGCACTGTCCCGATTACCTCTTTGCTAACATTCTCTTCAGAGCTGCAGTGTAACCAGGAACCACGTGGAGAAGGCACCCACACTGAAAGTGCCTGGAGGGAACATTGGGGCTTCTTCTCAGTGTCTCTGACATAGGGTTTCACTGTCCCGGGAAACTCTCTGCTAACACCCTGCAGAGCGCTGTGCCCAATATACAGAAACGTCTTGCGGTATCTCCTACAGGGAAAGTGCCAGGAGGGAAAAGTGAGGATTAAGTTTAGACTTTCTCGGAACTGCTTCAAATCAACTAGATATCTTTGTGCTGTAAATCTCCCAACAGCCAAACGTAAAAGCAGCAAACATCTCGCTGTATGTCCCACATCCAAAGTGCCAAGAGAGAGCTTGCTCTCCCTGTCTTTGAGTACTGTTTGCACTGTCCCGATTACCTCTTTGCTAACATTCTCTTCAGAGCTGCAGTGAAACCAGGAACCACGTGGAGAAGGCACCCACACTGAAAGTGCCTGGAGGGAACATTGGGGCTTCTTCTCAGTGTCTCTGACATAGGGTTTCACTGTCCCGGGAAACTCTCTGCTAACACCCTGCAGAGCGCTGTGCCCAATATACAGAAACGTCTTGCGGTATCTCCTACAGGGAAAGTGCCAGGAGGGAAAAGTGAGGATTAAGTTTAGACTTTCTCGGAACTGCTTCAAATCAACTAGATATCTTTGTGCTGTAAATCTCCCAACAGCCAAATGTAAAAGCAGCAAACATCTCGCTGTATGTCCCACATCCAAAGTGCCAAGAGAGAGCTTGCTCTCCCTGTCTTTGAGTACTGTTTGCACTGTCCCGATTACCTCTTTGCTAACATTCTCTTCAGAGCTGCAGTGAAACCAGGAACCACGTGGAGAAGGCACCCACACTGAAAGTGCCTGGAGGGAACATTGGGGCTTCTTCTCAGTGTCTCTGACATAGGGTTTCACTGTCCCGGGAAACTTTCTGCTAACACCCTGCAGAGCGCTGTGCCCAATGTACAGAAACGTCTTGCGGTATCCCCTACAGGGAAAGTGCCAGGAGGGAAAAGTGAGGATTATGCTTAGACTTTCTCGGAACTGCTTCAAATCAACTAGATATCTTTGTGCTGTAAATCTCCCAACAGCCAAACGTAAAAGCAGCAAACATCTCGCTGTATGTCCCACATCCAAAGTGCCGAGAGAGTAATGTAGAGCTTGCTCTCCCTGTCTTTGAGTACTGTTTGCACTGTCCCGATTACCTCTTTGCTAACATTCTCTTCAGAGCTGCAGTGTAACCAGGAACCACGTGGAGAAGGCACCCACACTGAAAGTGCCTGGAGGGAACATTGGGGCTTCTTCTCAGTGTCTCTGACATAGGGTTTCACTGTCCCGGGAAACTCTCTGCTAACACCCTGCAGAGCGCTGTGCCCAATATACAGAAACGTCTTGCGGTATCTCCTACAGGGAAAGTGCCAGGAGGGAAAAGTGAGGATTATGTTTAGACTTTCTCGGAACTGCTTCAAATCAACTAGATATCTTTGTGCTGTAAATCTCCCAACAGCCAAATGTAAAAGCAGCAAACATCTCGCTGTATGTCCCACATCCAAAGTGCCAAGAGAGAGCTTGCTCTCCCTGTCTTTGAGTACTGTTTGCACTGTCCCGATTACCTCTTTGCTAACATTCTCTTCAGAGCTGCAGTGAAACCAGGAACCACGTGGAGAAGGCACCCACACTGAAAGTGCCTGGAGGGAACATTGGGGTTTCTTCTCAGTGTCTCTGACATAGGGTTTCACTGTCCCGGGAAACTCTCTGCTAACACCCTGCAGAGCGCTGTGCCCAATGTACAGAAACGTCTTGCGGTATCCCAAACAGGGAAAGTGCCAGGAGGGAAAAGTGAGGATTATGTTTAGACTTTCTCGGAACTGCTTCAAATCAACTAGATATCTTTGTGCTGTAAATCTCCCAACAGCCAAATGTAAAAGCAGCAAACATCTCGCTGTATGTCCCACATCCAAAGTGCCAAGAGAGTAATGTAGAGCTTGCTCTCCCTGTCTTTGAGCACTGTTTGCACTGTCCCGATTACCTCTTTGCTAACATTCTCTTCAGAGCTGCAGTGAAACCAGGAACCACGTGGAGAAGGCACCCACACTGAAAGTGCCTGGAGGGAACATTGGGGCTTCTTCTCAGTGTCTCTGACATAGGGTTTCACTGTCCCGGGAAACTCTCTGCTAACACCCTGCAGAGCGCTGTGCCCAATGTACAGAAACGTCTTGCGGTATCCCCTACAGGGAAAGTGCCAGGAGGGAAAAGTGAGGATTATGTTTAGACTTTCTCGGAACTGCTTCAAATCAACTAGATATCTTTGTGCTGTAAATCTCCCAACAGCCAAATGTAAAAGCAGCAAACATCTCGCTGTATGTCCCACATCCAAAGTGCCAAGAGAGAGCTTGCTCTCCCTGTCTTTGAGTACTGTTTGCACTGTCCCAATTACCTCTTTGCTAACATTCTCTTCAGAGCTGCAGTGAAACCAGGAACCACGTGGAGAAGGCACCCACACTGAAAGTGCCTGGAAGGAACGTTGGGGCTTCTTCTCAGTGTCTCTGATATAGGGTTTCACTGTCCCGGGAAACTCTCTGCTAACACCCTGCAGAGCGCTGCGCCCAATATACAGAAACGTCTTGCGGTGTCTCCTACAGGGAAAGTGCCAGGAGGAATTGTGGAGCTTGGTCTCAGTGTCTCTGAGAATTGCTCTGATTATGCGTGTGACCTCTTTGCTAAGACACTCCAGAAAGCTGTCCTCAAAACCAACACACATCTTGACATATCTCCCACATTGATCGCAGTGTCTCCAGAAACGGCATTCAAGGAGCCAGGAACTTTTCTCCCTACAATGTCCATTGAGTTGTCCTCAAAACCAATATACATCCTGCTATATCTGCCACATGGAAAGTGCCAGGAGGGAAAAGTGAGGATTATGCTTAGACTTTCTCGGAACTGCTTCAAATCAACTAGATATCTTTGTGCTGTAAATCTCCCAACAGCCAAACGCAAAAGCAGCAAACATCTCGCTGTATGTCCCACATCCAAAGTGCCAAGAGAGAGCTTGCTCTCCCTGTCTTTGAGTACTGTTTGCACTGTCCCGATTACCTCTTTGCTAACATTCTCTTCAGAGCTGCAGTGAAACCAGGAACCACGTGGAGAAGGCACCCACACTGAAAGTGCCTGGAGGGAACATTGGGGCTTCTTCTCAGTGTCTCTGACATAGGGTTTCACTGTCCCGGGAAACTCTCTGCTAACACCCTGCAGAGCGCTGTGCCCAATATACAGAAACGTCTTGCGGTATCTCCTACAGGGAAAGTGCCAGGAGGGAAAAGTGAGGATTATGTTTAGACTTTCTCGGAACTGCTTCAAATCAACTAGATATCTTTGTGCTGTAAATCTCCCAACAGCCAAATGTAAAAGCAGCAAACATCTCGCTGTATGTCCCACATCCAAAGTGCCAAGAGAGAGCTTGCTCTCCCTGTCTTTGAGTACTGTTTGCACTGTCCCGATTACCTCTTTGCTAACATTCTCTTCAGAGCTGCAGTGAAACCAGGAACCACGTGGAGAAGGCACCCACACTGAAAGTGCCTGGAGGGAACATTGGGGCTTCTTCTCAGTGTCTCTGACATAGGGTTTCACTGTCCCGGGAAACTTTCTGCTAACACCCTGCAGAGCGCTGTGCCCAATGTACAGAAACGTCTTGCGGTATCCCAAACAGGGAAAGTGCCAGGAGGGAAAAGTGAGGATTATGCTTAGACTTTCTCGGAACTGCTTCAAATCAACTAGATATCTTTGTGCTGTAAATCTCCCAACAGCCAAACGTAAAAGCAGCAAACATCTCGCTGTATGTCCCACATCCAAAGTGCCGAGAGAGTAATGTAGAGCTTGCTCTCCTTGTCTTTGAGTACTGTTTGCACTGTCCCGATTACCTCTTTGCTAACATTCTCTTCAGAGCTGCAGTGTAACCAGGAACCACGTGGAGAAGGCACCCACACTGAAAGTGCCTGGAGGGAACATTGGGGCTTCTTCTCAGTGTCTTTGACATAAGGTTTCACTGTCCCGGGAAACTCTCTGCTAACACCCTGCAGAGCGCTGTGCCCAATATACAGAAACGTCTTGCGGTATCTCCTACAGGGAAAGTGCCAGGAGGGAATAGTGAGGATTAAGTTTAGACTTTCTCGGAACTGCTTCAAATCAACTAGATATCTTTGTGCTGTAAATCTCCCAACAGCCAAATGTAAAAGCAGCAAACATCTCGCTGTATGTCCCACATCCAAAGTGCCAAGAGAGAGCTTGCTCTCCCTGTCTTTGAGTACTGTTTGCACTGTCCCGATTACCTCTTTGCTAACATTCTCTTCAGAGCTGCAGTGAAACCAGGAACCACGTGGAGAAGGCACCCACACTGAAAGTGCCTAGAGGGAACATTGGGGCTTCTTCTCAGTGTCTCTGACATAGGGTTTCACTGTCCCGGGAAACTCTCTGCTAGCACCCTGCAGAGCGCTGCGCCCAATATACAGAAACGTCTTGCGGTATCTCCTACAGGGAAAGTGCCAGGAGGAATTGTGGAGCTTGGTCTCAGTGTCTCTGCGAATTGCTCTGATTATCCGTGTGACCTCTTTGCTAAGACACTCCAGAAAGCTGTCCTCAAAACCAACACACATCTTGACATATCTCCCACATTGATCGCAGTGTCTCCAGAAACGGCATTCAAGGAGCCAGGAACTTTTCTCCCTACAATGTCCATTGAGTTGTCCTCAAAACCAATATACATCCTGCTATATCTCCCACATGGAAAGTGCCAGGAGGGAAAAGTGAGGATTATGCTTAGACTTTCTCGGAACTGCTTCAAATCAACTAGATATCTTTGTGCTGTAAATCTCCCAACAGCCAAACGCAAAAGCAGCAAACATCTCGCTGTATGTCCCACATCCAAAGTGCCAAGAGAGAGCTTGCTCTCCCTGTCTTTGAGTACTGTTTGCACTGTCCCGATTACCTCTTTGCTAACATTCTCTTCAGAGCTGCAGTGAAACCAGGAACCACGTGGAGAAGGCACCCACACTGAAAGTGCCTGGAGGGAACATTGGGGCTTCTTCTCAGTGTCTCTGACATAGGGTTTCACTGTCCCGGGAAACTCTCTGCTAACACCCTGCAGAGCGCTGTGCCCAATATACAGAAACGTCTTGCGGTATCTCCTACAGGGAAAGTGCCAGGAGGGAAAAGTGAGGATTAAGTTTAGACTTTCTCGGAACTGCTTCAAATCAACTAGATATCTTTGTGCTGTAAATCTCCCAACAGCCAAACGTAAAAGCAGCAAACATCTCGCTGTATGTCCCACATCCAAAGTGCCAAGAGAGAGCTTGCTCTCCCTGTCTTTGAGTACTGTTTGCACTGTCCCGATTACCTCTTTGCTAACATTCTCTTCAGAGCTGCAGTGAAACCAGGAACCACGTGGAGAAGGCACCCACACTGAAAGTGCCTGGAGGGAACATTGGGGCTTCTTCTCAGTGTCTTTGACATAAGGTTTCACTGTCCCGGGAAACTCTCTGCTAACACCCTGCAGAGCGCTGTGCCCAATATACAGAAACGTCTTGCGGTATCTCCTACAGGGAAAGTGCCAGGAGGGAATAGTGAGGATTAAGTTTAGACTTTCTCGGAACTGCTTCAAATCAACTAGATATCTTTGTGCTGTAAATCTCCCAACAGCCAAATGTAAAAGCAGCAAACATCTCGCTGTATGTCCCACATCCAAAGTGCCAAGAGAGAGCTTGCTCTCCCTGTCTTTGAGTACTGTTTGCACTGTCCCGATTACCTCTTTGCTAACATTCTCTTCAGAGCTGCAGTGAAACCAGGAACCACGTGGAGAAGGCACCCACACTGAAAGTGCCTAGAGGGAACATTGGGGCTTCTTCTCAGTGTCTCTGACATAGGGTTTCACTGTCCCGGGAAACTCTCTGCTAGCACCCTGCAGAGCGCTGCGCCCAATATACAGAAACGTCTTGCGGTATCTCCTACAGGGAAAGTGCCAGGAGGAATTGTGGAGCTTGGTCTCAGTGTCTCTGCGAATTGCTCTGATTATCCGTGTGACCTCTTTGCTAAGACACTCCAGAAAGCTGTCCTCAAAACCAACACACATCTTGACATATCTCCCACATTGATCGCAGTGTCTCCAGAAACGGCATTCAAGGAGCCAGGAACTTTTCTCCCTACAATGTCCATTGAGTTGTCCTCAAAACCAATATACATCCTGCTATATCTCCCACATGGAAAGTGCCAGGAGGGAAAAGTGAGGATTATGCTTAGACTTTCTCGGAACTGCTTCAAATCAACTAGATATCTTTGTGCTGTAAATCTCCCAACAGCCAAACGCAAAAGCAGCAAACATCTCGCTGTATGTCCCACATCCAAAGTGCCAAGAGAGAGCTTGCTCTCCCTGTCTTTGAGTACTGTTTGCACTGTCCCGATTACCTCTTTGCTAACATTCTCTTCAGAGCTGCAGTGAAACCAGGAACCACGTGGAGAAGGCACCCACACTGAAAGTGCCTGGAGGGAACATTGGGGCTTCTTCTCAGTGTCTCTGACATAGGGTTTCACTGTCCCGGGAAACTCTCTGCTAACACCCTGCAGAGCGCTGTGCCCAATATACAGAAACGTCTTGCGGTATCTCCTACAGGGAAAGTGCCAGGAGGGAAAAGTGAGGATTAAGTTTAGACTTTCTCGGAACTGCTTCAAATCAACTAGATATCTTTGTGCTGTAAATCTCCCAACAGCCAAACGTAAAAGCAGCAAACATCTCGCTGTATGTCCCACATCCAAAGTGCCAAGAGAGAGCTTGCTCTCCCTGTCTTTGAGTACTGTTTGCACTGTCCCGATTACCTCTTTGCTAACATTCTCTTCAGAGCTGCAGTGAAACCAGGAACCACGTGGAGAAGGCACCCACACTGAAAGTGCCTGGAGGGAACATTGGGGCTTCTTCTCAGTGTCTCTGACATAGGGTTTCACTGTCCCGGGAAACTTTCTGCTAACACCCTGCAGAGCGCTGTGCCCAATGTACAGAAACGTCTTGCGGTATCCCAAACAGGGAAAGTGCCAGGAGGGAAAAGTGAGGATTATGCTTAGACTTTCTCGGAACTGCTTCAAATCAACTAGATATCTTTGTGCTGTAAATCTCCCAACAGCCAAACGTAAAAGCAGCAAACATCTCGCTGTATGTCCCACATCCAAAGTGCCGAGAGAGTAATGTAGAGCTTGCTCTCCCTGTCTTTGAGTACTGTTTGCACTGTCCCGATTACCTCTTTGCTAACATTCTCTTCAGAGCTGCAGTGTAACCAGGAACCACGTGGAGAAGGCACCCACACTGAAAGTGCCTGGAGGGAACATTGGGGCTTCTTCTCAGTGTCTCTGACATAGGGTTTCACTGTCCCGGGAAACTCTCTGCTAACACCCTGCAGAGCGCTGTGCCCAATATACAGAAACGTCTTGCGGTATCTCCTACAGGGAAAGTGCCAGGAGGGAAAAGTGAGGATTATGTTTAGATTTTCTCGGAACTGCTTCAAATCAACTAGATATCTTTGTGCTGTAAATCTCCCAACAGCCAAATGTAAAAGCAACAAACATCTCGCTGTATGTCCCACATCCAAAGTGCCAAGAGAGAGCTTGCTCTCCCTGTCTTTGAGTACTGTTTGCACTGTCCCGATTACCTCTTTGCTAACATTCTCTTCAGAGCTGCAGTGAAACCAGGAACCACGTGGAGAAGGCACCCACACTGAAAGTGCCTGGAGGGAACATTGGGGCTTCTTCTCAGTGTCTCTGACATAGGGTTTCACTGTCCCGGGAAACTCTCTGCTAACACCCTGCAGAGCGCTGTGCCCAATGTACAGAAACGTCTTGCGGTATCCCAAACAGGGAAAGTGCCAGGAGGGAAAAGTGAGGATTATGTTTAGACTTTCTCGGAACTGCTTCAAATCAACTAGATATCTTTGTGCTGTAAATCTCCCAACAGCCAAATGTAAAAGCAGCAAACATCTCGCTGTATGTCCCACATCCAAAGTGCCAAGAGAGTAATGTAGAGCTTGCTCTCCCTGTCTTTGAGCACTGTTTGCACTGTCCCGATTACCTCTTTGCTAACATTCTCTTCAGAGCTGCAGTGAAACCAGGAACCACGTGGAGAAGGCACCCACACTGAAAGTGCCTGGAAGGAACGTTGGGGCTTCTTCTCAGTGTCTCTGATATAGGGTTTCACTGTCCCGGGAAACTCTCTGCTAGCACCCTGCAGAGCGCTGCGCCCAATATACAGAAACGTCTTGCGGTATCTCCTACAGGGAAAGTGCCAGGAGGAATTGTGGAGCTTGGTCTCAGTGTCTCTGCGAATTGCTCTGATTATCCGTGTGACCTCTTTGCTAAGACACTCCAGAAAGCTGTCCTCAAAACCAACACACATCTTGACATATCTCCCACATTGATCGCAGTGTCTCCAGAAACGGCATTCAAGGAGCCAGGAACTTTTCTCCCTACAATGTCCATTGAGTTGTCCTCAAAACCAATATACATCCTGCTATATCTCCCACATGGAAAGTGCCAGGAGGGAAAAGTGAGGATTATGCTTAGACTTTCTCGGAACTGCTTCAAATCAACTAGATATCTTTGTGCTGTAAATCTCCCAACAGCCAAACGCAAAAGCAGCAAACATCTCGCTGTATGTCCCACATCCAAAGTGCCAAGAGAGAGCTTGCTCTCCCTGTCTTTGAGTACTGTTTGCACTGTCCCGATTACCTCTTTGCTAACATTCTCTTCAGAGCTGCAGTGAAACCAGGAACCACGTGGAGAAGGCACCCACACTGAAAGTGCCTGGAGGGAACATTGGGGCTTCTTCTCAGTGTCTCTGACATAGGGTTTCACTGTCCCGGGAAACTCTCTGCTAACACCCTGCAGAGCGCTGTGCCCAATATACAGAAACGTCTTGCGGTATCTCCTACAGGGAAAGTGCCAGGAGGGAAAAGTGAGGATTATGCTTAGACTTTCTCGGAACTGCTTCAAATCAACTAGATATCTTTGTGCTGTAAATCTCCCAACAGCCAAACGCAAAAGCAGCAAACATCTCGCTGTATGTCCCACATCCAAAGTGCCGAGAGAGTAATGTAGAGCTTGCTCTCCCTGTCTTTGAGCACTGTTTGCACTGTCCCGATTACCTCTTTGCTAACATTCTCTTCAGAGCTGCAGTGAAACCAGGAACCACGTGGAGAAGGCACCCACACTGAAAGTGCCTGGAGGGAACATTGGGGCTTCTTCTCAGTGTCTCTGACATAGGGTTTCACTGTCCCGGGAAACTCTCTGCTAACACCCTGCAGAGCGCTGTGCCCAATATACAGAAACGTCTTGCGGTATCTCCTACAGGGAAAGTGCCAGGAGGGAAAAGTGAGGATTATGTTTAGACTTTCTCGGAACTGCTTCAAATCAACTAGATATCTTTGTGCTGTAAATCTCCCAACAGCCAAATGTAAAAGCAGCAAACATCTCGCTGTATGTCCCACATCCAAAGTGCCAAGAGAGAGCTTGCTCTCCCTGTCTTTGAGTACTGTTTGCACTGTCCCGATTACCTCTTTGCTAACATTCTCTTCAGAGCTGCAGTGAAACCAGGAACCACGTGGAGAAGGCACCCACACTGAAAGTGCCTGGAGGGAACATTGGGGCTTCTTCTCAGTGTCTCTGACATAGGGTTTCACTGTCCCGGGAAACTCTCTGCTAACACCCTGCAGAGCGCTGTGCCCAATGTACAGAAACGTCTTGCGGTATCCCAAACAGGGAAAGTGCCAGGAGGGAAAAGTGAGGATTATGTTTAGACTTTCTCGGAACTGCTTCAAATCAACTAGATATCTTTGTGCTGTAAATCTCCCAACAGCCAAATGTAAAAGCAGCAAACATCTCGCTGTATGTCCCACATCCAAAGTGCCAAGAGAGTAATGTAGAGCTTGCTCTCCCTGTCTTTGAGTACTGTTTGCACTGTCCCGATTACCTCTTTGCTAACATTCTCTTCAGAGCTGCAGTGAAACCAGGAACCACGTGGAGAAGGCACCCACACTGAAAGTGCCTGGAAGGAACGTTGGGGCTTCTTCTCAGTGTCTCTGATATAGGGTTTCACTGTCCCGGGAAACTCTCTGCTAACACCCTGCAGAGCGCTGCGCCCAATGTACAGAAACGTCTTGCGGTGTCTCCTACAGGGAAAGTGCCAGGAGGAATTGTGGAGCTTGGTCTCAGTGTCTCTGAGAATTGCTCTGATTATCCGTGTGACCTCTTTGCTAAGACACTCCAGAAAGCTGTCCTCAAAACCAACACACATCTTGACATATCTCCCACATTGATCGCAGTGTCTCCAGAAACGGCATTCAAGGAGCCAGGAACTTTTCTCCCTACAATGTCCATTGAGTTGTCCTCAAAACCAATATACATCCTGCTATATCTCCCACATGGAAAGTGCCAGGAGGGAAAAGTGAGGATTATGCTTAGACTTTCTCGGAACTGCTTCAAATCAACTAGATATCTTTGTGCTGTAAATCTCCCAACAGCCAAACGCAAAAGCAGCAAACATCTCGCTGTATGTCCCACATCCAAAGTGCCAAGAGAGAGCTTGCTCTCCCTGTCTTTGAGTACTGTTTGCACTGTCCCGATTACCTCTTTGCTAACATTCTCTTCAGAGCTGCAGTGAAACCAGGAACCACGTGGAGAAGGCACCCACACTGAAAGTGCCTGGAGGGAACATTGGGGCTTCTTCTCAGTGTCTCTGACATAGGGTTTCACTGTCCCGGGAAACTCTCTGCTAACACCCTGCAGAGCGCTGTGCCCAATATACAGAAACGTCTTGCGGTATCTCCTACAGGGAAAGTGCCAGGAGGGAAAAGTGAGGATTATGTTTAGACTTTCTCGGAACTGCTTCAAATCAACTAGATATCTTTGTGCTGTAAATCTCCCAACAGCCAAATGTAAAAGCAGCAAACATCTCGCTGTATGTCCCACATCCAAAGTGCCAAGAGAGAGCTTGCTCTCCCTGTCTTTGAGTACTGTTTGCACTGTCCCGATTACCTCTTTGCTAACATTCTCTTCAGAGCTGCAGTGAAACCAGGAACCACGTGGAGAAGGCACCCACACTGAAAGTGCCTGGAGGGAACATTGGGGCTTCTTCTCAGTGTCTCTGACATAGGGTTTCACTGTCCCGGGAAACTCTCTGCTAACACCCTGCAGAGCGCTGTGCCCAATATACAGAAACGTCTTGCGGTATCTCCTACAGGGAAAGTGCCAGGAGGGAAAAGTGAGGATTATGTTTAGACTTTCTCGGAACTGCTTCAAATCAACTAGATATCTTTGTGCTGTAAATCTCCCAACAGCCAAATGTAAAAGCAGCAAACATCTCGCTGTATGTCCCACATCCAAAGTGCCAAGAGAGAGCTTGCTCTCCCTGTCTTTGAGTACTGTTTGCACTGTCCCGATTACCTCTTTGCTAACATTCTCTTCAGAGCTGCAGTGAAACCAGGAACCACGTGGAGAAGGCACCCACACTGAAAGTGCCTGGAGTGAACATTGGGGCTTCTTCTCAGTGTCTCCGATATAGGGTTTCACTGTCCCGGGAAACTCTCTGCTAACACCCTGCAGAGCGCTGTGCCCAATGTACAGAAACGTCTTGCGGTATCCCAAACAGGGAAAGTGCCAGGAGGGAAAAGTGAGGATTATGTTTAGACTTTCTCGGAACTGCTTCAAATCAACTAGATATCTTTGTGCTGTAAATCTCCCAACAGCCAAATGTAAAAGCAGCAAACATCTCGCTGTATGTCCCACATCCAAAGTGCCAAGAGAGAGCTTGCTCTCCCTGTCTTTGAGTACTGTTTGCACTGTCCCGATTACCTCTTTGCTAACATTCTCTTCAGAGCTGCAGTGAAACCAGGAACCACGTGGAGAAGGCACCCACACTGAAAGTGCCTGGAAGGAACGTTGGGGCTTCTTCTCAGTGTCTCTGATATAGGGTTTCACTGTCCCGGGAAACTCTCTGCTAACACCCTGCAGAGCGCTGCGCCCAATGTACAGAAACGTCTTGCGGTGTCTCCTACAGGGAAAGTGCCAGGAGGAATTGTGGAGCTTGGTCTCAGTGTCTCTGAGAATTGCTCTGATTATCCGTGTGACCTCTTTGCTAAGACACTCCAGAAAGCTGTCCTCAAAACCAACACACATCTTGACATATCTCCCACATTGATCGCAGTGTCTCCAGAAACGGCATTCAAGGAGCCAGGAACTTTTCTCCCTACAATGTCCATTGAGTTGTCCTCAAAACCAATATACATCCTGCTATATCTCCCACATGGAAAGTGCCAGGAGGGAAAAGTGAGGATTATGCTTAGACTTTCTCGGAACTGCTTCAAATCAACTAGATATCTTTGTGCTGTAAATCTCCCAACAGCCAAACGCAAAAGCAGCAAACATCTCGCTGTATGTCCCACATCCAAAGTGCCAAGAGAGAGCTTGCTCTCCCTGTCTTTGAGTACTGTTTGCACTGTCCCGATTACCTCTTTGCTAACATTCTCTTCAGAGCTGCAGTGAAACCAGGAACCACGTGGAGAAGGCACCCACACTGAAAGTGCCTGGAGGGAACATTGGGGCTTCTTCTCAGTGTCTCTGACATAGGGTTTCACTGTCCCGGGAAACTCTCTGCTAACACCCTGCAGAGCGCTGTGCCCAATATACAGAAACGTCTTGCGGTATCTCCTACAGGGAAAGTGCCAGGAGGGAAAAGTGAGGATTATGTTTAGACTTTCTCGGAACTGCTTCAAATCAACTAGATATCTTTGTGCTGTAAATCTCCCAACAGCCAAATGTAAAAGCAGCAAACATCTCGCTGTATGTCCCACATCCAAAGTGCCAAGAGAGAGCTTGCTCTCCCTGTCTTTGAGTACTGTTTGCACTGTCCCGATTACCTCTTTGCTAACATTCTCTTCAGAGCTGCAGTGAAACCAGGAACCACGTGGAGAAGGCACCCACACTGAAAGTGCCTGGAGGGAACATTGGGGCTTCTTCTCAGTGTCTCTGACATAGGGTTTCACTGTCCCGGGAAACTCTCTGCTAACACCCTGCAGAGCGCTGTGCCCAATATACAGAAACGTCTTGCGGTATCTCCTACAGGGAAAGTGCCAGGAGGGAAAAGTGAGGATTATGTTTAGACTTTCTCGGAACTGCTTCAAATCAACTAGATATCTTTGTGCTGTAAATCTCCCAACAGCCAAATGTAAAAGCAGCAAACATCTCGCTGTATGTCCCACATCCAAAGTGCCAAGAGAGAGCTTGCTCTCCCTGTCTTTGAGTACTGTTTGCACTGTCCCGATTACCTCTTTGCTAACATTCTCTTCAGAGCTGCAGTGAAACCAGGAACCACGTGGAGAAGGCACCCACACTGAAAGTGCCTGGAGTGAACATTGGGGCTTCTTCTCAGTGTCTCCGATATAGGGTTTCACTGTCCCGGGAAACTCTCTGCTAACACCCTGCAGAGCGCTGTGCCCAATGTACAGAAACGTCTTGCGGTATCCCAAACAGGGAAAGTGCCAGGAGGGAAAAGTGAGGATTATGTTTAGACTTTCTCGGAACTGCTTCAAATCAACTAGATATCTTTGTGCTGTAAATCTCCCAACAGCCAAATGTAAAAGCAGCAAACATCTCGCTGTATGTCCCACATCCAAAGTGCCAAGAGAGAGCTTGCTCTCCCTGTCTTTGAGTACTGTTTGCACTGTCCCGATTACCTCTTTGCTAACATTCTCTTCAGAGCTGCAGTGAAACCAGGAACCACGTGGAGAAGGCACCCACACTGAAAGTGCCTGGAAGGAACGTTGGGGCTTCTTCTCAGTGTCTCTGATATAGGGTTTCACTGTCCCGGGAAACTCTCTGCTAACACCCTGCAGAGCGCTGCGCCCAATGTACAGAAACGTCTTGCGGTGTCTCCTACAGGGAAAGTGCCAGGAGGAATTGTGGAGCTTGGTCTCAGTGTCTCTGAGAATTGCTCTGATTATCCGTGTGACCTCTTTGCTAAGACACTCCAGAAAGCTGTCCTCAAAACCAACACACATCTTGACATATCTCCCACATTGATCGCAGTGTCTCCAGAAACGGCATTCAAGGAGCCAGGAACTTTTCTCCCTACAATGTCCATTGAGTTGTCCTCAAAACCAATATACATCCTGCTATATCTCCCACATGGAAAGTGCCAGGAGGGAAAAGTGAGGATTATGCTTAGACTTTCTCGGAACTGCTTCAAATCAACTAGATATCTTTGTGCTGTAAATCTCCCAACAGCCAAACGCAAAAGCAGCAAACATCTCGCTGTATGTCCCACATCCAAAGTGCCAAGAGAGAGCTTGCTCTCCCTGTCTTTGAGTACTGTTTGCACTGTCCCGATTACCTCTTTGCTAACATTCTCTTCAGAGCTGCAGTGAAACCAGGAACCACGTGGAGAAGGCACCCACACTGAAAGTGCCTGGAGGGAACATTGGGGCTTCTTCTCAGTGTCTCTGACATAGGGTTTCACTGTCCCGGGAAACTCTCTGCTAACACCCTGCAGAGCGCTGTGCCCAATATACAGAAACGTCTTGCGGTATCTCCTACAGGGAAAGTGCCAGGAGGGAAAAGTGAGGATTATGTTTAGACTTTCTCGGAACTGCTTCAAATCAACTAGATATCTTTGTGCTGTAAATCTCCCAACAGCCAAATGTAAAAGCAGCAAACATCTCGCTGTATGTCCCACATCCAAAGTGCCAAGAGAGAGCTTGCTCTCCCTGTCTTTGAGTACTGTTTGCACTGTCCCGATTACCTCTTTGCTAACATTCTCTTCAGAGCTGCAGTGAAACCAGGAACCACGTGGAGAAGGCACCCACACTGAAAGTGCCTGGAGGGAACATTGGGGCTTCTTCTCAGTGTCTCTGACATAGGGTTTCACTGTCCCGGGAAACTCTCTGCTAACACCCTGCAGAGCGCTGTGCCCAATATACAGAAACGTCTTGCGGTATCTCCTACAGGGAAAGTGCCAGGAGGGAAAAGTGAGGATTATGTTTAGACTTTCTCGGAACTGCTTCAAATCAACTAGATATCTTTGTGCTGTAAATCTCCCAACAGCCAAATGTAAAAGCAGCAAACATCTCGCTGTATGTCCCACATCCAAAGTGCCAAGAGAGAGCTTGCTCTCCCTGTCTTTGAGTACTGTTTGCACTGTCCCGATTACCTCTTTGCTAACATTATCTTCAGAGCTGCAGTGAAACCAGGAACCACGTGGAGAAGGCACCCACACTGAAAGTGCCTGGAGTGAACATTGGGGCTTCTTCTCAGTGTCTCCGATATAGGGTTTCACTGTCCCGGGAAACTCTCTGCTAACACCCTGCAGAGCGCTGTGCCCAATGTAGAGAAACGTCTTGCGGTATCCCAAACAGGGAAAGTGCCAGGAGGGAAAAGTGAGGATTATGTTTAGACTTTCTCGGAACTGCTTCAAATCAACTAGATATCTTTGTGCTGTAAATCTCCCAACAGCCAAATGTAAAAGCAGCAAACATCTCGCTGTATGTCCCACATCCAAAGTGCCAAGAGAGAGCTTGCTCTCCCTGTCTTTGAGTACTGTTTGCACTGTCCCGATTACCTCTTTGCTAACATTCTCTTCAGAGCTGCAGTGAAACCAGGAACCACGTGGAGAAGGCACCCACACTGAAAGTGCCTGGAAGGAACGTTGGGGCTTCTTCTCAGTGTCTCTGATATAGGGTTTCACTGTCCCGGGAAACTCTCTGCTAACACCCTGCAGAGCGCTGCGCCCAATATACAGAAACGTCTTGCGGTATCTCCTACAGGGAAAGTGCCAGGAGGAATTGTGGAGCTTGGTCTCAGTGTCTCTGAGAATTGCTCTGATTATCCGTGTGACCTCTTTGCTAAGACACTCCAGAAAGCTGTCCTCAAAACCAACACACATCTTGACATATCTCCCACATTGATCGCAGTGTCTCCAGAAACGGCATTCAAGGAGCCAGGAACTTTTCCCCCTACAATGTCCATTGAGTTGTCCTCAAAACCAATATACATCCTGCTATATCTCCCACATGGAAAGTGCCAGGAGGGAAAAGTGAGGATTATGCTTAGACTTTCTCGGAACTGCTTCAAATCAACTAGATATCTTTGTGCTGTAAATCTCCCAACAGCCAAACGCAAAAGCAGCAAACATCTCGCTGTATGTCCCACATCCAAAGTGCCAAGAGAGAGCTTGCTCTCCCTGTCTTTGAGTACTGTTTGCACTGTCCCGATTACCTCTTTGCTAACATTCTCTTCAGAGCTGCAGTGAAACCAGGAACCACGTGGAGAAGGCACCCACACTGAAAGTGCCTGGAGGGAACATTGGGGCTTCTTCTCAGTGTCTCTGACATAGGGTTTCACTGTCCCGGGAAACTCTCTGCTAACACCCTGCAGAGCGCTGTGCCCAATATACAGAAACGTCTTGCGGTATCTCCTACAGGGAAAGTGCCAGGAGGGAAAAGTGAGGATTATGTTTAGACTTTCTCGGAACTGCTTCAAATCAACTAGATATCTTTGTGCTGTAAATCTCCCAACAGCCAAATGTAAAAGCAGCAAACATCTCGCTGTATGTCCCACATCCAAAGTGCCAAGAGAGAGCTTGCTCTCCCTGTCTTTGAGTACTGTTTGCACTGTCCCGATTACCTCTTTGCTAACATTCTCTTCAGAGCTGCAGTGAAACCAGGAACCACGTGGAGAAGGCACCCACACTGAAAGTGCCTGGAGTGAACATTGGGGCTTCTTCTCAGTGTCTCCGATATAGGGTTTCACTGTCCCGGGAAACTCTCTGCTAACACCCTGCAGAGCGCTGTGCCCAATGTACAGAAACGTCTTGCGGTATCCCAAACAGGGAAAGTGCCAGGAGGGAAAAGTGAGGATTATGTTTAGACTTTCTCGGAACTGCTTCAAATCAACTAGATATCTTTGTGCTGTAAATCTCCCAACAGCCAAATGTAAAAGCAGCAAACATCTCGCTGTATGTCCCACATCCAAAGTGCCAAGAGAGAGCTTGCTCTCCCTGTCTTTGAGTACTGTTTGCACTGTCCCGATTACCTCTTTGCTAACATTCTCTTCAGAGCTGCAGTGAAACCAGGAACCACGTGGAGAAGGCACCCACACTGAAAGTGCCTGGAAGGAACGTTGGGGCTTCTTCTCAGTGTCTCTGATATAGGGTTTCACTGTCCCGGGAAACTCTCTGCTAACACCCTGCAGAGCGCTGCGCCCAATGTACAGAAACGTCTTGCGGTGTCTCCTACAGGGAAAGTGCCAGGAGGAATTGTGGAGCTTGGTCTCAGTGTCTCTGAGAATTGCTCTGATTATCCGTGTGACCTCTTTGCTAAGACACTCCAGAAAGCTGTCCTCAAAACCAACACACATCTTGACATATCTCCCACATTGATCGCAGTGTCTCCAGAAACGGCATTCAAGGAGCCAGGAACTTTTCTCCCTACAATGTCCATTGAGTTGTCCTCAAAACCAATATACATCCTGCTATATCTCCCACATGGAAAGTGCCAGGAGGGAAAAGTGAGGATTATGCTTAGACTTTCTCGGAACTGCTTCAAATCAACTAGATATCTTTGTGCTGTAAATCTCCCAACAGCCAAACGCAAAAGCAGCAAACATCTCGCTGTATGTCCCACATCCAAAGTGCCAAGAGAGAGCTTGCTCTCCCTGTCTTTGAGTACTGTTTGCACTGTCCCGATTACCTCTTTGCTAACATTCTCTTCAGAGCTGCAGTGAAACCAGGAACCACGTGGAGAAGGCACCCACACTGAAAGTGCCTGGAGGGAACATTGGGGCTTCTTCTCAGTGTCTCTGACATAGGGTTTCACTGTCCCGGGAAACTCTCTGCTAACACCCTGCAGAGCGCTGTGCCCAATATACAGAAACGTCTTGCGGTATCTCCTACAGGGAAAGTGCCAGGAGGGAAAAGTGAGGATTATGTTTAGACTTTCTCGGAACTGCTTCAAATCAACTAGATATCTTTGTGCTGTAAATCTCCCAACAGCCAAACGCAAAAGCAGCAAACATCTCGCTGTATGTCCCACATCCAAAGTGCCGAGAGAGTAATGTAGAGCTTGCTCTCCCTGTCTTTGAGCACTGTTTGCACTGTCCCGATTACCTCTTTGCTAACATTCTCTTCAGAGCTGCAGTGAAACCAGGAACCACGTGGAGAAGGCACCCACACTGAAAGTGCCTGGAGGGAACATTGGGGCTTCTTCTCAGTGTCTCTGACATAGGGTTTCACTGTCCCGGGAAACTCTCTGCTAACACCCTGCAGAGCGCTGTGCCCAATATACAGAAACGTCTTGCGGTATCTCCTACAGGGAAAGTGCCAGGAGGGAAAAGTGAGGATTATGTTTAGACTTTCTCGGAACTGCTTCAAATCAACTAGATATCTTTGTGCTGTAAATCTCCCAACAGCCAAATGTAAAAGCAGCAAACATCTCGCTGTATGTCCCACATCCAAAGTGCCAAGAGAGAGCTTGCTCTCCCTGTCTTTGAGTACTGTTTGCACTGTCCCGATTACCTCTTTGCTAACATTCTCTTCAGAGCTGCAGTGAAACCAGGAACCACGTGGAGAAGGCACCCACACTGAAAGTGCCTGGAGGGAACATTGGGGCTTCTTCTCAGTGTCTCTGACATAGGGTTTCACTGTCCCGGGAAACTCTCTGCTAACACCCTGCAGAGCGCTGTGCCCAATGTACAGAAACGTCTTGCGGTATCCCAAACAGGGAAAGTGCCAGGAGGGAAAAGTGAGGATTATGTTTAGACTTTCTCGGAACTGCTTCAAATCAACTAGATATCTTTGTGCTGTAAATCTCCCAACAGCCAAATGTAAAAGCAGCAAACATCTCGCTGTATGTCCCACATCCAAAGTGCCAAGAGAGTAATGTAGAGCTTGCTCTCCCTGTCTTTGAGTACTGTTTGCACTGTCCCGATTACCTCTTTGCTAACATTCTCTTCAGAGCTGCAGTGAAACCAGGAACCACGTGGAGAAGGCACCCACACTGAAAGTGCCTGGAAGGAACGTTGGGGCTTCTTCTCAGTGTCTCTGATATAGGGTTTCACTGTCCCGGGAAACTCTCTGCTAACACCCTGCAGAGCGCTGCGCCCAATGTACAGAAACGTCTTGCGGTGTCTCCTACAGGGAAAGTGCCAGGAGGAATTGTGGAGCTTGGTCTCAGTGTCTCTGAGAATTGCTCTGATTATCCGTGTGACCTCTTTGCTAAGACACTCCAGAAAGCTGTCCTCAAAACCAACACACATCTTGACATATCTCCCACATTGATCGCAGTGTCTCCAGAAACGGCATTCAAGGAGCCAGGAACTTTTCTCCCTACAATGTCCATTGAGTTGTCCTCAAAACCAATATACATCCTGCTATATCTCCCACATGGAAAGTGCCAGGAGGGAAAAGTGAGGATTATGTTTAGACTTTCTCGGAACTGCTTCAAATCAACTAGATATCTTTGTGCTGTAAATCTCCCAACAGCCAAATGTAAAAGCAGCAAACATCTCGCTGTATGTCCCACATCCAAAGTGCCAAGAGAGAGCTTGCTCTCCCTGTCTTTGAGTACTGTTTGCACTGTCCCGATTACCTCTTTGCTAACATTCTCTTCAGAGCTGCAGTGAAACCAGGAACCACGTGGAGAAGGCACCCACACTGAAAGTGCCTGGAGTGAACATTGGGGCTTCTTCTCAGTGTCTCCGATATAGGGTTTCACTGTCCCGGGAAACTCTCTGCTAACACCCTGCAGAGCGCTGTGCCCAATGTACAGAAACGTCTTGCGGTATCCCAAACAGGGAAAGTGCCAGGAGGGAAAAGTGAGGATTATGTTTAGACTTTCTCGGAACTGCTTCAAATCAACTAGATATCTTTGTGCTGTAAATCTCCCAACAGCCAAATGTAAAAGCAGCAAACATCTCGCTGTATGTCCCACATCCAAAGTGCCAAGAGAGAGCTTGCTCTCCCTGTCTTTGAGTACTGTTTGCACTGTCCCGATTACCTCTTTGCTAACATTCTCTTCAGAGCTGCAGTGAAACCAGGAACCACGTGGAGAAGGCACCCACACTGAAAGTGCCTGGAAGGAACGTTGGGGCTTCTTCTCAGTGTCTCTGATATAGGGTTTCACTGTCCCGGGAAACTCTCTGCTAACACCCTGCAGAGCGCTGCGCCCAATGTACAGAAACGTCTTGCGGTGTCTCCTACAGGGAAAGTGCCAGGAGGAATTGTGGAGCTTGGTCTCAGTGTCTCTGAGAATTGCTCTGATTATCCGTGTGACCTCTTTGCTAAGACACTCCAGAAAGCTGTCCTCAAAACCAACACACATCTTGACATATCTCCCACATTGATCGCAGTGTCTCCAGAAACGGCATTCAAGGAGCCAGGAACTTTTCTCCCTACAATGTCCATTGAGTTGTCCTCAAAACCAATATACATCCTGCTATATCTCCCACATGGAAAGTGCCAGGAGGGAAAAGTGAGGATTATGCTTAGACTTTCTCGGAACTGCTTCAAATCAACTAGATATCTTTGTGCTGTAAATCTCCCAACAGCCAAACGCAAAAGCAGCAAACATCTCGCTGTATGTCCCACATCCAAAGTGCCAAGAGAGAGCTTGCTCTCCCTGTCTTTGAGTACTGTTTGCACTGTCCCGATTACCTCTTTGCTAACATTCTCTTCAGAGCTGCAGTGAAACCAGGAACCACGTGGAGAAGGCACCCACACTGAAAGTGCCTGGAGGGAACATTGGGGCTTCTTCTCAGTGTCTCTGACATAGGGTTTCACTGTCCCGGGAAACTCTCTGCTAACACCCTGCAGAGCGCTGTGCCCAATATACAGAAACGTCTTGCGGTATCTCCTACAGGGAAAGTGCCAGGAGGGAAAAGTGAGGATTATGTTTAGACTTTCTCGGAACTGCTTCAAATCAACTAGATATCTTTGTGCTGTAAATCTCCCAACAGCCAAATGTAAAAGCAGCAAACATCTCGCTGTATGTCCCACATCCAAAGTGCCAAGAGAGAGCTTGCTCTCCCTGTCTTTGAGTACTGTTTGCACTGTCCCGATTACCTCTTTGCTAACATTCTCTTCAGAGCTGCAGTGAAACCAGGAACCACGTGGAGAAGGCACCCACACTGAAAGTGCCTGGAGGGAACATTGGGGCTTCTTCTCAGTGTCTCTGACATAGGGTTTCACTGTCCCGGGAAACTCTCTGCTAACACCCTGCAGAGCGCTGTGCCCAATATACAGAAACGTCTTGCGGTATCTCCTACAGGGAAAGTGCCAGGAGGGAAAAGTGAGGATTATGTTTAGACTTTCTCGGAACTGCTTCAAATCAACTAGATATCTTTGTGCTGTAAATCTCCCAACAGCCAAATGTAAAAGCAGCAAACATCTCGCTGTATGTCCCACATCCAAAGTGCCAAGAGAGAGCTTGCTCTCCCTGTCTTTGAGTACTGTTTGCACTGTCCCGATTACCTCTTTGCTAACATTCTCTTCAGAGCTGCAGTGAAACCAGGAACCACGTGGAGAAGGCACCCACACTGAAAGTGCCTGGAGTGAACATTGGGGCTTCTTCTCAGTGTCTCCGATATAGGGTTTCACTGTCCCGGGAAACTCTCTGCTAACACCCTGCAGAGCGCTGTGCCCAATGTACAGAAACGTCTTGCGGTATCCCAAACAGGGAAAGTGCCAGGAGGGAAAAGTGAGGATTATGTTTAGACTTTCTCGGAACTGCTTCAAATCAACTAGATATCTTTGTGCTGTAAATCTCCCAACAGCCAAATGTAAAAGCAGCAAACATCTCGCTGTATGTCCCACATCCAAAGTGCCAAGAGAGAGCTTGCTCTCCCTGTCTTTGAGTACTGTTTGCACTGTCCCGATTACCTCTTTGCTAACATTCTCTTCAGAGCTGCAGTGAAACCAGGAACCACGTGGAGAAGGCACCCACACTGAAAGTGCCTGGAAGGAACGTTGGGGCTTCTTCTCAGTGTCTCTGATATAGGGTTTCACTGTCCCGGGAAACTCTCTGCTAACACCCTGCAGAGCGCTGCGCCCAATGTACAGAAACGTCTTGCGGTGTCTCCTACAGGGAAAGTGCCAGGAGGAATTGTGGAGCTTGGTCTCAGTGTCTCTGAGAATTGCTCTGATTATCCGTGTGACCTCTTTGCTAAGACACTCCAGAAAGCTGTCCTCAAAACCAACACACATCTTGACATATCTCCCACATTGATCGCAGTGTCTCCAGAAACGGCATTCAAGGAGCCAGGAACTTTTCTCCCTACAATGTCCATTGAGTTGTCCTCAAAACCAATATACATCCTGCTATATCTCCCACATGGAAAGTGCCAGGAGGGAAAAGTGAGGATTATGCTTAGACTTTCTCGGAACTGCTTCAAATCAACTAGATATCTTTGTGCTGTAAATCTCCCAACAGCCAAACGCAAAAGCAGCAAACATCTCGCTGTATGTCCCACATCCAAAGTGCCAAGAGAGAGCTTGCTCTCCCTGTCTTTGAGTACTGTTTGCACTGTCCCGATTACCTCTTTGCTAACATTCTCTTCAGAGCTGCAGTGAAACCAGGAACCACGTGGAGAAGGCACCCACACTGAAAGTGCCTGGAGGGAACATTGGGGCTTCTTCTCAGTGTCTCTGACATAGGGTTTCACTGTCCCGGGAAACTCTCTGCTAACACCCTGCAGAGCGCTGTGCCCAATATACAGAAACGTCTTGCGGTATCTCCTACAGGGAAAGTGCCAGGAGGGAAAAGTGAGGATTATGTTTAGACTTTCTCGGAACTGCTTCAAATCAACTAGATATCTTTGTGCTGTAAATCTCCCAACAGCCAAATGTAAAAGCAGCAAACATCTCGCTGTATGTCCCACATCCAAAGTGCCAAGAGAGAGCTTGCTCTCCCTGTCTTTGAGTACTGTTTGCACTGTCCCGATTACCTCTTTGCTAACATTCTCTTCAGAGCTGCAGTGAAACCAGGAACCACGTGGAGAAGGCACCCACACTGAAAGTGCCTGGAGGGAACATTGGGGCTTCTTCTCAGTGTCTCTGACATAGGGTTTCACTGTCCCGGGAAACTCTCTGCTAACACCCTGCAGAGCGCTGTGCCCAATATACAGAAACGTCTTGCGGTATCTCCTACAGGGAAAGTGCCAGGAGGGAAAAGTGAGGATTATGTTTAGACTTTCTCGGAACTGCTTCAAATCAACTAGATATCTTTGTGCTGTAAATCTCCCAACAGCCAAATGTAAAAGCAGCAAACATCTCGCTGTATGTCCCACATCCAAAGTGCCAAGAGAGAGCTTGCTCTCCCTGTCTTTGAGTACTGTTTGCACTGTCCCGATTACCTCTTTGCTAACATTCTCTTCAGAGCTGCAGTGAAACCAGGAACCACGTGGAGAAGGCACCCACACTGAAAGTGCCTGGAGTGAACATTGGGGCTTCTTCTCAGTGTCTCCGATATAGGGTTTCACTGTCCCGGGAAACTCTCTGCTAACACCCTGCAGAGCGCTGTGCCCAATGTACAGAAACGTCTTGCGGTATCCCAAACAGGGAAAGTGCCAGGAGGGAAAAGTGAGGATTATGTTTAGACTTTCTCGGAACTGCTTCAAATCAACTAGATATCTTTGTGCTGTAAATCTCCCAACAGCCAAATGTAAAAGCAGCAAACATCTCGCTGTATGTCCCACATCCAAAGTGCCAAGAGAGAGCTTGCTCTCCCTGTCTTTGAGTACTGTTTGCACTGTCCCGATTACCTCTTTGCTAACATTCTCTTCAGAGCTGCAGTGAAACCAGGAACCACGTGGAGAAGGCACCCACACTGAAAGTGCCTGGAAGGAACGTTGGGGCTTCTTCTCAGTGTCTCTGATATAGGGTTTCACTGTCCCGGGAAACTCTCTGCTAACACCCTGCAGAGCGCTGCGCCCAATATACAGAAACGTCTTGCGGTATCTCCTACAGGGAAAGTGCCAGGAGGAATTGTGGAGCTTGGTCTCAGTGTCTCTGAGAATTGCTCTGATTATCCGTGTGACCTCTTTGCTAAGACACTCCAGAAAGCTGTCCTCAAAACCAACACACATCTTGACATATCTCCCACATTGATCGCAGTGTCTCCAGAAACGGCATTCAAGGAGCCAGGAACTTTTCCCCCTACAATGTCCATTGAGTTGTCCTCAAAACCAATATACATCCTGCTATATCTCCCACATGGAAAGTGCCAGGAGGGAAAAGTGAGGATTATGCTTAGACTTTCTCGGAACTGCTTCAAATCAACTAGATATCTTTGTGCTGTAAATCTCCCAACAGCCAAACGCAAAAGCAGCAAACATCTCGCTGTATGTCCCACATCCAAAGTGCCAAGAGAGAGCTTGCTCTCCCTGTCTTTGAGTACTGTTTGCACTGTCCCGATTACCTCTTTGCTAACATTCTCTTCAGAGCTGCAGTGAAACCAGGAACCACGTGGAGAAGGCACCCACACTGAAAGTGCCTGGAGGGAACATTGGGGCTTCTTCTCAGTGTCTCTGACATAGGGTTTCACTGTCCCGGGAAACTCTCTGCTAACACCCTGCAGAGCGCTGTGCCCAATATACAGAAACGTCTTGCGGTATCTCCTACAGGGAAAGTGCCAGGAGGGAAAAGTGAGGATTATGTTTAGACTTTCTCGGAACTGCTTCAAATCAACTAGATATCTTTGTGCTGTAAATCTCCCAACAGCCAAATGTAAAAGCAGCAAACATCTCGCTGTATGTCCCACATCCAAAGTGCCAAGAGAGAGCTTGCTCTCCCTGTCTTTGAGTACTGTTTGCACTGTCCCGATTACCTCTTTGCTAACATTCTCTTCAGAGCTGCAGTGAAACCAGGAACCACGTGGAGAAGGCACCCACACTGAAAGTGCCTGGAGGGAACATTGGGGCTTCTTCTCAGTGTCTCCGATATAGGGTTTCACTGTCCCGGGAAACTCTCTGCTAACACCCTGCAGAGCGCTGTGCCCAATGTACAGAAACGTCTTGCGGTATCCCAAACAGGGAAAGTGCCAGGAGGGAAAAGTGAGGATTATGTTTAGACTTTCTCGGAACTGCTTCAAATCAACTAGATATCTTTGTGCTGTAAATCTCCCAACAGCCAAATGTAAAAGCAGCAAACATCTCGCTGTATGTCCCACATCCAAAGTGCCAAGAGAGAGCTTGCTCTCCCTGTCTTTGAGTACTGTTTGCACTGTCCCGATTACCTCTTTGCTAACATTCTCTTCAGAGCTGCAGTGAAACCAGGAACCACGTGGAGAAGGCACCCACACTGAAAGTGCCTGGAAGGAACGTTGGGGCTTCTTCTCAGTGTCTCTGATATAGGGTTTCACTGTCCCGGGAAACTCTCTGCTAACACCCTGCAGAGCGCTGCGCCCAATATACAGAAACGTCTTGCGGTATCTCCTACAGGGAAAGTGCCAGGAGGAATTGTGGAGCTTGGTCTCAGTGTCTCTGAGAATTGCTCTGATTATCCGTGTGACCTCTTTGCTAAGACACTCCAGAAAGCTGTCCTCAAAACCAACACACATCTTGACATATCTCCCACATTGATCGCAGTGTCTCCAGAAACGGCATTCAAGGAGCCAGGAACTTTTCCCCCTACAATGTCCATTGAGTTGTCCTCAAAACCAATATACATCCTGCTATATCTCCCACATGGAAAGTGCCAGGAGGGAAAAGTGAGGATTATGCTTAGACTTTCTCGGAACTGCTTCAAATCAACTAGATATCTTTGTGCTGTAAATCTCCCAACAGCCAAACGCAAAAGCAGCAAACATCTCGCTGTATGTCCCACATCCAAAGTGCCAAGAGAGAGCTTGCTCTCCCTGTCTTTGAGTACTGTTTGCACTGTCCCGATTACCTCTTTGCTAACATTCTCTTCAGAGCTGCAGTGAAACCAGGAACCACGTGGAGAAGGCACCCACACTGAAAGTGCCTGGAGGGAACATTGGGGCTTCTTCTCAGTGTCTCTGACATAGGGTTTCACTGTCCCGGGAAACTCTCTGCTAACACCCTGCAGAGCGCTGTGCCCAATATACAGAAACGTCTTGCGGTATCTCCTACAGGGAAAGTGCCAGGAGGGAAAAGTGAGGATTATGTTTAGACTTTCTCGGAACTGCTTCAAATCAACTAGATATCTTTGTGCTGTAAATCTCCCAACAGCCAAATGTAAAAGCAGCAAACATCTCGCTGTATGTCCCACATCCAAAGTGCCAAGAGAGAGCTTGCTCTCCCTGTCTTTGAGTACTGTTTGCACTGTCCCGATTACCTCTTTGCTAACATTCTCTTCAGAGCTGCAGTGAAACCAGGAACCACGTGGAGAAGGCACCCACACTGAAAGTGCCTGGAGGGAACATTGGGGCTTCTTCTCAGTGTCTCTGACATAGGGTTTCACTGTCCCGGGAAACTTTCTGCTAACACCCTGCAGAGCGCTGTGCCCAATGTACAGAAACGTCTTGCGGTATCCCAAACAGGGAAAGTGCCAGGAGGGAAAAGTGAGGATTATGCTTAGACTTTCTCGGAACTGCTTCAAATCAACTAGATATCTTTGTGCTGTAAATCTCCCAACAGCCAAACGTAAAAGCAGCAAACATCTCGCTGTATGTCCCACATCCAAAGTGCCAAGAGAGAGCTTGCTCTCCCTGTCTTTGAGTACTGTTTGCACTGTCCCGATTACCTCTTTGCTAACATTCTCTTCAGAGCTGCAGTGAAACCAGGAACCACGTGGAGAAGGCACCCACACTGAAAGTGCCTGGAAGGAACGTTGGGGCTTCTTCTCAGTGTCTCTGATATAGGGTTTCACTGTCCCGGGAAACTCTCTGCTAGCACCCTGCAGAGCGCTGCGCCCAATATACAGAAACGTCTTGCGGTATCTCCTACAGGGAAAGTGCCAGGAGGAATTGTGGAGCTTGGTCTCAGTGTCTCTGCGAATTGCTCTGATTATCCGTGTGACCTCTTTGCTAAGACACTCCAGAAAGCTGTCCTCAAAACCAACACACATCTTGACATATCTCCCACATTGATCGCAGTGTCTCCAGAAACGGCATTCAAGGAGCCAGGAACTTTTCTCCCTACAATGTCCATTGAGTTGTCCTCAAAACCAATATACATCCTGCTATATCTCCCACATGGAAAGTGCCAGGAGGGAAAAGTGAGGATTATGCTTAGACTTTCTCGGAACTGCTTCAAATCAACTAGATATCTTTGTGCTGTAAATCTCCCAACAGCCAAACGCAAAAGCAGCAAACATCTCGCTGTATGTCCCACATCCAAAGTGCCAAGAGAGAGCTTGCTCTCCCTGTCTTTGAGTACTGTTTGCACTGTCCCGATTACCTCTTTGCTAACATTCTCTTCAGAGCTGCAGTGAAACCAGGAACCACGTGGAGAAGGCACCCACACTGAAAGTGCCTGGAGGGAACATTGGGGCTTCTTCTCAGTGTCTCTGACATAGGGTTTCACTGTCCCGGGAAACTCTCTGCTAACACCCTGCAGAGCGCTGTGCCCAATATACAGAAACGTCTTGCGGTATCTCCTACAGGGAAAGTGCCAGGAGGGAAAAGTGAGGATTATGCTTAGACTTTCTCGGAACTGCTTCAAATCAACTAGATATCTTTGTGCTGTAAATCTCCCAACAGCCAAACGCAAAAGCAGCAAACATCTCGCTGTATGTCCCACATCCAAAGTGCCGAGAGAGTAATGTAGAGCTTGCTCTCCCTGTCTTTGAGTACTGTTTGCACTGTCCCGATTACCTCTTTGCTAACATTCTCTTCAGAGCTGCAGTGAAACCAGGAACCACGTGGAGAAGGCACCCACACTGAAAGTGCCTGGAGGGAACATTGGGGCTTCTTCTCAGTGTCTCTGACATAGGGTTTCACTGTCCCGGGAAACTCTCTGCTAACACCCTGCAGAGCGCTGTGCCCAATATACAGAAACGTCTTGCGGTATCTCCTACAGGGAAAGTGCCAGGAGGGAAAAGTGAGGATTATGTTTAGACTTTCTCGGAACTGCTTCAAATCAACTAGATATCTTTGTGCTGTAAATCTCCCAACAGCCAAATGTAAAAGCAGCAAACATCTCGCTGTATGTCCCACATCCAAAGTGCCAAGAGAGAGCTTGCTCTCCCTGTCTTTGAGTACTGTTTGCACTGTCCCGATTACCTCTTTGCTAACATTCTCTTCAGAGCTGCAGTGAAACCAGGAACCACGTGGAGAAGGCACCCACACTGAAAGTGCCTGGAGGGAACATTGGGGCTTCTTCTCAGTGTCTCTGACATAGGGTTTCACTGTCCCGGGAAACTCTCTGCTAACACCCTGCAGAGCGCTGTGCCCAATGTACAGAAACGTCTTGCGGTATCCCAAACAGGGAAAGTGCCAGGAGGGAAAAGTGAGGATTATGTTTAGACTTTCTCGGAACTGCTTCAAATCAACTAGATATCTTTGTGCTGTAAATCTCCCAACAGCCAAATGTAAAAGCAGCAAACATCTCGCTGTATGTCCCACATCCAAAGTGCCAAGAGAGTAATGTAGAGCTTGCTCTCCCTGTCTTTGAGTACTGTTTGCACTGTCCCGATTACCTCTTTGCTAACATTCTCTTCAGAGCTGCAGTGAAACCAGGAACCACGTGGAGAAGGCACCCACACTGAAAGTGCCTGGAAGGAACGTTGGGGCTTCTTCTCAGTGTCTCTGATATAGGGTTTCACTGTCCCGGGAAACTCTCTGCTAACACCCTGCAGAGCGCTGCGCCCAATGTACAGAAACGTCTTGCGGTGTCTCCTACAGGGAAAGTGCCAGGAGGAATTGTGGAGCTTGGTCTCAGTGTCTCTGAGAATTGCTCTGATTATCCGTGTGACCTCTTTGCTAAGACACTCCAGAAAGCTGTCCTCAAAACCAACACACATCTTGACATATCTCCCACATTGATCGCAGTGTCTCCAGAAACGGCATTCAAGGAGCCAGGAACTTTTCTCCCTACAATGTCCATTGAGTTGTCCTCAAAACCAATATACATCCTGCTATATCTCCCACATGGAAAGTGCCAGGAGGGAAAAGTGAGGATTATGCTTAGACTTTCTCGGAACTGCTTCAAATCAACTAGATATCTTTGTGCTGTAAATCTCCCAACAGCCAAACGCAAAAGCAGCAAACATCTCGCTGTATGTCCCACATCCAAAGTGCCAAGAGAGAGCTTGCTCTCCCTGTCTTTGAGTACTGTTTGCACTGTCCCGATTACCTCTTTGCTAACATTCTCTTCAGAGCTGCAGTGAAACCAGGAACCACGTGGAGAAGGCACCCACACTGAAAGTGCCTGGAGGGAACATTGGGGCTTCTTCTCAGTGTCTCTGACATAGGGTTTCACTGTCCCGGGAAACTCTCTGCTAACACCCTGCAGAGCGCTGTGCCCAATATACAGAAACGTCTTGCGGTATCTCCTACAGGGAAAGTGCCAGGAGGGAAAAGTGAGGATTATGTTTAGACTTTCTCGGAACTGCTTCAAATCAACTAGATATCTTTGTGCTGTAAATCTCCCAACAGCCAAATGTAAAAGCAGCAAACATCTCGCTGTATGTCCCACATCCAAAGTGCCAAGAGAGAGCTTGCTCTCCCTGTCTTTGAGTACTGTTTGCACTGTCCCGATTACCTCTTTGCTAACATTCTCTTCAGAGCTGCAGTGAAACCAGGAACCACGTGGAGAAGGCACCCACACTGAAAGTGCCTGGAGGGAACATTGGGGCTTCTTCTCAGTGTCTCTGACATAGGGTTTCACTGTCCCGGGAAACTCTCTGCTAACACCCTGCAGAGCGCTGTGCCCAATATACAGAAACGTCTTGCGGTATCTCCTACAGGGAAAGTGCCAGGAGGGAAAAGTGAGGATTATGTTTAGACTTTCTCGGAACTGCTTCAAATCAACTAGATATCTTTGTGCTGTAAATCTCCCAACAGCCAAATGTAAAAGCAGCAAACATCTCGCTGTATGTCCCACATCCAAAGTGCCAAGAGAGAGCTTGCTCTCCCTGTCTTTGAGTACTGTTTGCACTGTCCCGATTACCTCTTTGCTAACATTCTCTTCAGAGCTGCAGTGAAACCAGGAACCACGTGGAGAAGGCACCCACACTGAAAGTGCCTGGAGGGAACATTGGGGCTTCTTCTCAGTGTCTCTGACATAGGGTTTCACTGTCCCGGGAAACTCTCTGCTAACACCCTGCAGAGCGCTGTGCCCAATATACAGAAACGTCTTGCGGTATCCCCTACAGGGAAAGTGCCAGGAGGGAAAAGTGAGGATTATGCTTAGACTTTCTCGGAACTGCTTCAAATCAACTAGATATCTTTGTGCTGTAAATCTCCCAACAGCCAAACGTAAAAGCAGCAAACATCTCGCTGTATGTCCCACATCCAAAGTGCCGAGAGAGTAATGTAGAGCTTGCTCTCCCTGTCTTTGAGTACTGTTTGCACTGTCCCGATTACCTCTTTGCTAACATTCTCTTCAGAGCTGCAGTGAAACCAGGAACCACGTGGAGAAGGCACCCACACTGAAAGTGCCTGGAGGGAACATTGGGGCTTCTTCTCAGTGTCTCTGACATAGGGTTTCACTGTCCCGGGAAACTCTCTGCTAACACCCTGCAGAGCGCTGTGCCCAATATACAGAAACGTCTTGCGGTATCTCCTACAGGGAAAGTGCCAGGAGGGAAAAGTGAGGATTATGTTTAGACTTTCTCGGAACTGCTTCAAATCAACTAGATATCTTTGTGCTGTAAATCTCCCAACAGCCAAATGTAAAAGCAGCAAACATCTCGCTGTATGTCCCACATCCAAAGTGCCAAGAGAGAGCTTGCTCTCCCTGTCTTTGAGTACTGTTTGCACTGTCCCGATTACCTCTTTGCTAACATTCTCTTCAGAGCTGCAGTGAAACCAGGAACCACGTGGAGAAGGCACCCACACTGAAAGTGCCTGGAGTGAACATTGGGGCTTCTTCTCAGTGTCTCCGATATAGGGTTTCACTGTCCCGGGAAACTCTCTGCTAACACCCTGCAGAGCGCTGTGCCCAATGTACAGAAACGTCTTGCGGTATCCCAAACAGGGAAAGTGCCAGGAGGGAAAAGTGAGGATTATGTTTAGACTTTCTCGGAACTGCTTCAAATCAACTAGATATCTTTGTGCTGTAAATCTCCCAACAGCCAAATGTAAAAGCAGCAAACATCTCGCTGTATGTCCCACATCCAAAGTGCCAAGAGAGAGCTTGCTCTCCCTGTCTTTGAGTACTGTTTGCACTGTCCCGATTACCTCTTTGCTAACATTCTCTTCAGAGCTGCAGTGAAACCAGGAACCACGTGGAGAAGGCACCCACACTGAAAGTGCCTGGAGGGAACATTGGGGCTTCTTCTCAGTGTCTCTGACATAGGGTTTCACTGTCCCGGGAAACTCTCTGCTAACACCCTGCAGAGCGCTGCGCCCAATATACAGAAACGTCTTGCGGTATCTCCTACAGGGAAAGTGCCAGGAGGAATTGTGGAGCTTGGTCTCAGTGTCTCTGAGAATTGCTCTGATTATCCGTGTGACCTCTTTGCTAAGACACTCCAGAAAGCTGTCCTCAAAACCAACACACATCTTGACATATCTCCCACATTGATCGCAGTGTCTCCAGAAACGGCATTCAAGGAGCCAGGAACTTTTCCCCCTACAATGTCCATTGAGTTGTCCTCAAAACCAATATACATCCTGCTATATCTCCCACATGGAAAGTGCCAGGAGGGAAAAGTGAGGATTATGCTTAGACTTTCTCGGAACTGCTTCAAATCAACTAGATATCTTTGTGCTGTAAATCTCCCAACAGCCAAACGCAAAAGCAGCAAACATCTCGCTGTATGTCCCACATCCAAAGTGCCAAGAGAGAGCTTGCTCTCCCTGTCTTTGAGTACTGTTTGCACTGTCCCGATTACCTCTTTGCTAACATTCTCTTCAGAGCTGCAGTGAAACCAGGAACCACGTGGAGAAGGCACCCACACTGAAAGTGCCTGGAGGGAACATTGGGGCTTCTTCTCAGTGTCTCTGACATAGGGTTTCACTGTCCCGGGAAACTCTCTGCTAACACCCTGCAGAGCGCTGTGCCCAATATACAGAAACGTCTTGCGGTATCTCCTACAGGGAAAGTGCCAGGAGGGAAAAGTGAGGATTATGTTTAGACTTTCTCGGAACTGCTTCAAATCAACTAGATATCTTTGTGCTGTAAATCTCCCAACAGCCAAATGTAAAAGCAGCAAACATCTCGCTGTATGTCCCACATCCAAAGTGCCAAGAGAGAGCTTGCTCTCCCTGTCTTTGAGTACTGTTTGCACTGTCCCGATTACCTCTTTGCTAACATTCTCTTCAGAGCTGCAGTGAAACCAGGAACCACGTGGAGAAGGCACCCACACTGAAAGTGCCTGGAGGGAACATTGGGGCTTCTTCTCAGTGTCTCTGACATAGGGTTTCACTGTCCCGGGAAACTCTCTGCTAACACCCTGCAGAGCGCTGTGCCCAATATACAGAAACGTCTTGCGGTATCCCCTACAGGGAAAGTGCCAGGAGGGAAAAGTGAGGATTATGTTTAGACTTTCTCGGAACTGCTTCAAATCAACTAGATATCTTTGTGCTGTAAATCTCCCAACAGCCAAATGTAAAAGCAGCAAACATCTCGCTGTATGTCCCACATCCAAAGTGCCAAGAGAGAGCTTGCTCTCCCTGTCTTTGAGTACTGTTTGCACTGTCCCGATTACCTCTTTGCTAACATTCTCTTCAGAGCTGCAGTGAAACCAGGAACCACGTGGAGAAGGCACCCACACTGAAAGTGCCTGGAGGGAACATTGGGGCTTCTTCTCAGTGTCTCTGACATAGGGTTTCACTGTCCCGGGAAACTCTCTGCTAACACCCTGCAGAGCGCTGTGCCCAATATACAGAAACGTCTTGCGGTATCCCCTACAGGGAAAGTGCCAGGAGGGAAAAGTGAGGATTATGCTTAGACTTTCTCGGAACTGCTTCAAATCAACTAGATATCTTTGTGCTGTAAATCTCCCAACAGCCAAATGTAAAAGCAGCAAACATCTCGCTGTATGTCCCACATCCAAAGTGCCGAGAGAGTAATGTAGAGCTTGCTCTCCCTGTCTTTGAGTACTGTTTGCACTGTCCCGATTACCTCTTTGCTAACATTCTCTTCAGAGCTGCAGTGAAACCAGGAACCACGTGGAGAAGGCACCCACACTGAAAGTGCCTGGAGGGAACATTGGGGCTTCTTCTCAGTGTCTCTGACATAGGGTTTCACTGTCCCGGGAAACTCTCTGCTAACACCCTGCAGAGCGCTGTGCCCAATATACAGAAACGTCTTGCGGTATCTCCTACAGGGAAAGTGCCAGGAGGGAAAAGTGAGGATTATGTTTAGACTTTCTCGGAACTGCTTCAAATCAACTAGATATCTTTGTGCTGTAAATCTCCCAACAGCCAAATGTAAAAGCAGCAAACATCTCGCTGTATGTCCCACATCCAAAGTGCCAAGAGAGAGCTTGCTCTCCCTGTCTTTGAGTACTGTTTGCACTGTCCCGATTACCTCTTTGCTAACATTCTCTTCAGAGCTGCAGTGAAACCAGGAACCACGTGGAGAAGGCACCCACACTGAAAGTGCCTGGAGGGAACATTGGGGCTTCTTCTCAGTGTCTCTGACATAGGGTTTCACTGTCCCGGGAAACTCTCTGCTAACACCCTGCAGAGCGCTGTGCCCAATGTACAGAAACGTCTTGCGGTATCCCAAACAGGGAAAGTGCCAGGAGGGAAAAGTGAGGATTATGTTTAGACTTTCTCGGAACTGCTTCAAATCAACTAGATATCTTTGTGCTGTAAATCTCCCAACAGCCAAATGTAAAAGCAGCAAACATCTCGCTGTATGTCCCACATCCAAAGTGCCAAGAGAGTAATGTAGAGCTTGCTCTCCCTGTCTTTGAGTACTGTTTGCACTGTCCCGATTACCTCTTTGCTAACATTCTCTTCAGAGCTGCAGTGAAACCAGGAACCACGTGGAGAAGGCACCCACACTGAAAGTGCCTGGAAGGAACGTTGGGGCTTCTTCTCAGTGTCTCTGATATAGGGTTTCACTGTCCCGGGAAACTCTCTGCTAACACCCTGCAGAGCGCTGCGCCCAATATACAGAAACGTCTTGCGGTGTCTCCTACAGGGAAAGTGCCAGGAGGAATTGTGGAGCTTGGTCTCAGTGTCTCTGAGAATTGCTCTGATTATCCGTGTGACCTCTTTGCTAAGACACTCCAGAAAGCTGTCCTCAAAACCAACACACATCTTGACATATCTCCCACATTGATCGCAGTGTCTCCAGAAACGGCATTCAAGGAGCCAGGAACTTTTCTCCCTACAATGTCCATTGAGTTGTCCTGAAAACCAATATACATCCTGCTATATCTCCCACATGGAAAGTGCCAGGAGGGAAAAGTGAGGATTATGCTTAGACTTTCTCGGAACTGCTTCAAATCAACTAGATATCTTTGTGCTGTAAATCTCCCAACAGCCAAACGCAAAAGCAGCAAACATCTCGCTGTATGTCCCACATCCAAAGTGCCAAGAGAGAGCTTGCTCTCCCTGTCTTTGAGTACTGTTTGCACTGTCCCGATTACCTCTTTGCTAACATTCTCTTCAGAGCTGCAGTGAAACCAGGAACCACGTGGAGAAGGCACCCACACTGAAAGTGCCTGGAGGGAACATTGGGGCTTCTTCTCAGTGTCTCTGACATAGGGTTTCACTGTCCCGGGAAACTCTCTGCTAACACCCTGCAGAGCGCTGTGCCCAATATACAGAAACGTCTTGCGGTATCTCCTACAGGGAAAGTGCCAGGAGGGAAAAGTGAGGATTATGTTTAGACTTTCTCGGAACTGCTTCAAATCAACTAGATATCTTTGTGCTGTAAATCTCCCAACAGCCAAATGTAAAAGCAGCAAACATCTCGCTGTATGTCCCACATCCAAAGTGCCAAGAGAGAGCTTGCTCTCCCTGTCTTTGAGTACTGTTTGCACTGTCCCGATTACCTCTTTGCTAACATTCTCTTCAGAGCTGCAGTGAAACCAGGAACCACGTGGAGAAGGCACCCACACTGAAAGTGCCTGGAGGGAACATTGGGGCTTCTTCTCAGTGTCTCTGACATAGGGTTTCACTGTCCCGGGAAACTCTCTGCTAACACCCTGCAGAGCGCTGTGCCCAATATACAGAAACGTCTTGCGGTATCTCCTACAGGGAAAGTGCCAGGAGGGAAAAGTGAGGATTATGTTTAGACTTTCTCGGAACTGCTTCAAATCAACTAGATATCTTTGTGCTGTAAATCTCCCAACAGCCAAATGTAAAAGCAGCAAACATCTCGCTGTATGTCCCACATCCAAAGTGCCAAGAGAGAGCTTGCTCTCCCTGTCTTTGAGTACTGTTTGCACTGTCCCGATTACCTCTTTGCTAACATTCTCTTCAGAGCTGCAGTGAAACCAGGAACCACGTGGAGAAGGCACCCACACTGAAAGTGCCTGGAGGGAACATTGGGGCTTCTTCTCAGTGTCTCTGACATAGGGTTTCACTGTCCCGGGAAACTCTCTGCTAACACCCTGCAGAGCGCTGTGCCCAATATACAGAAACGTCTTGCGGTATCCCCTACAGGGAAAGTGCCAGGAGGGAAAAGTGAGGATTATGCTTAGACTTTCTCGGAACTGCTTCAAATCAACTAGATATCTTTGTGCTGTAAATCTCCCAACAGCCAAACGTAAAAGCAGCAAACATCTCGCTGTATGTCCCACATCCAAAGTGCCGAGAGAGTAATGTAGAGCTTGCTCTCCCTGTCTTTGAGTACTGTTTGCACTGTCCCGATTACCTCTTTGCTAACATTCTCTTCAGAGCTGCAGTGAAACCAGGAACCACGTGGAGAAGGCACCCACACTGAAAGTGCCTGGAGGGAACATTGGGGCTTCTTCTCAGTGTCTCTGACATAGGGTTTCACTGTCCCGGGAAACTCTCTGCTAACACCCTGCAGAGCGCTGTGCCCAATATACAGAAACGTCTTGCGGTATCTCCTACAGGGAAAGTGCCAGGAGGGAAAAGTGAGGATTATGTTTAGACTTTCTCGGAACTGCTTCAAATCAACTAGATATCTTTGTGCTGTAAATCTCCCAACAGCCAAATGTAAAAGCAGCAAACATCTCGCTGTATGTCCCACATCCAAAGTGCCAAGAGAGAGCTTGCTCTCCCTGTCTTTGAGTACTGTTTGCACTGTCCCGATTACCTCTTTGCTAACATTCTCTTCAGAGCTGCAGTGAAACCAGGAACCACGTGGAGAAGGCACCCACACTGAAAGTGCCTGGAGGGAACATTGGGGCTTCTTCTCAGTGTCTCTGACATAGGGTTTCACTGTCCCGGGAAACTCTCTGCTAACACCCTGCAGAGCGCTGTGCCCAATGTACAGAAACGTCTTGCGGTATCCCAAACAGGGAAAGTGCCAGGAGGGAAAAGTGAGGATTATGTTTAGACTTTCTCGGAACTGCTTCAAATCAACTAGATATCTTTGTGCTGTAAATCTCCCAACAGCCAAATGTAAAAGCAGCAAACATCTCGCTGTATGTCCCACATCCAAAGTGCCAAGAGAGTAATGTAGAGCTTGCTCTCCCTGTCTTTGAGTACTGTTTGCACTGTCCCGATTACCTCTTTGCTAACATTCTCTTCAGAGCTGCAGTGAAACCAGGAACCACGTGGAGAAGGCACCCACACTGAAAGTGCCTGGAAGGAACGTTGGGGCTTCTTCTCAGTGTCTCTGATATAGGGTTTCACTGTCCCGGGAAACTCTCTGCTAACACCCTGCAGAGCGCTGCGCCCAATATACAGAAACGTCTTGCGGTGTCTCCTACAGGGAAAGTGCCAGGAGGAATTGTGGAGCTTGGTCTCAGTGTCTCTGAGAATTGCTCTGATTATCCGTGTGACCTCTTTGCTAAGACACTCCAGAAAGCTGTCCTCAAAACCAACACACATCTTGACATATCTCCCACATTGATCGCAGTGTCTCCAGAAACGGCATTCAAGGAGCCAGGAACTTTTCTCCCTACAATGTCCATTGAGTTGTCCTGAAAACCAATATACATCCTGCTATATCTCCCACATGGAAAGTGCCAGGAGGGAAAAGTGAGGATTATGCTTAGACTTTCTCGGAACTGCTTCAAATCAACTAGATATCTTTGTGCTGTAAATCTCCCAACAGCCAAACGCAAAAGCAGCAAACATCTCGCTGTATGTCCCACATCCAAAGTGCCAAGAGAGAGCTTGCTCTCCCTGTCTTTGAGTACTGTTTGCACTGTCCCGATTACCTCTTTGCTAACATTCTCTTCAGAGCTGCAGTGAAACCAGGAACCACGTGGAGAAGGCACCCACACTGAAAGTGCCTGGAGGGAACATTGGGGCTTCTTCTCAGTGTCTCTGACATAGGGTTTCACTGTCCCGGGAAACTCTCTGCTAACACCCTGCAGAGCGCTGTGCCCAATATACAGAAACGTCTTGCGGTATCTCCTACAGGGAAAGTGCCAGGAGGGAAAAGTGAGGATTATGTTTAGACTTTCTCGGAACTGCTTCAAATCAACTAGATATCTTTGTGCTGTAAATCTCCCAACAGCCAAATGTAAAAGCAGCAAACATCTCGCTGTATGTCCCACATCCAAAGTGCCAAGAGAGAGCTTGCTCTCCCTGTCTTTGAGTACTGTTTGCACTGTCCCGATTACCTCTTTGCTAACATTCTCTTCAGAGCTGCAGTGAAACCAGGAACCACGTGGAGAAGGCACCCACACTGAAAGTGCCTGGAGGGAACATTGGGGCTTCTTCTCAGTGTCTCTGACATAGGGTTTCACTGTCCCGGGAAACTCTCTGCTAACACCCTGCAGAGCGCTGTGCCCAATATACAGAAACGTCTTGCGGTATCTCCTACAGGGAAAGTGCCAGGAGGGAAAAGTGAGGATTATGTTTAGACTTTCTCGGAACTGCTTCAAATCAACTAGATATCTTTGTGCTGTAAATCTCCCAACAGCCAAATGTAAAAGCAGCAAACATCTCGCTGTATGTCCCACATCCAAAGTGCCAAGAGAGAGCTTGCTCTCCCTGTCTTTGAGTACTGTTTGCACTGTCCCGATTACCTCTTTGCTAACATTCTCTTCAGAGCTGCAGTGAAACCAGGAACCACGTGGAGAAGGCACCCACACTGAAAGTGCCTGGAGGGAACATTGGGGCTTCTTCTCAGTGTCTCTGACATAGGGTTTCACTGTCCCGGGAAACTCTCTGCTAACACCCTGCAGAGCGCTGTGCCCAATATACAGAAACGTCTTGCGGTATCCCCTACAGGGAAAGTGCCAGGAGGGAAAAGTGAGGATTATGCTTAGACTTTCTCGGAACTGCTTCAAATCAACTAGATATCTTTGTGCTGTAAATCTCCCAACAGCCAAACGTAAAAGCAGCAAACATCTCGCTGTATGTCCCACATCCAAAGTGCCGAGAGAGTAATGTAGAGCTTGCTCTCCCTGTCTTTGAGTACTGTTTGCACTGTCCCGATTACCTCTTTGCTAACATTCTCTTCAGAGCTGCAGTGAAACCAGGAACCACGTGGAGAAGGCACCCACACTGAAAGTGCCTGGAGGGAACATTGGGGCTTCTTCTCAGTGTCTCTGACATAGGGTTTCACTGTCCCGGGAAACTCTCTGCTAACACCCTGCAGAGCGCTGTGCCCAATATACAGAAACGTCTTGCGGTATCTCCTACAGGGAAAGTGCCAGGAGGGAAAAGTGAGGATTATGTTTAGACTTTCTCGGAACTGCTTCAAATCAACTAGATATCTTTGTGCTGTAAATCTCCCAACAGCCAAATGTAAAAGCAGCAAACATCTCGCTGTATGTCCCACATCCAAAGTGCCAAGAGAGAGCTTGCTCTCCCTGTCTTTGAGTACTGTTTGCACTGTCCCGATTACCTCTTTGCTAACATTCTCTTCAGAGCTGCAGTGAAACCAGGAACCACGTGGAGAAGGCACCCACACTGAAAGTGCCTGGAGTGAACATTGGGGCTTCTTCTCAGTGTCTCTGACATAGGGTTTCACTGTCCCGGGAAACTCTCTGCTAACACCCTGCAGAGCGCTGTGCCCAATGTACAGAAACGTCTTGCGGTATCCCAAACAGGGAAAGTGCCAGGAGGGAAAAGTGAGGATTATGTTTAGACTTTCTCGGAACTGCTTCAAATCAACTAGATATCTTTGTGCTGTAAATCTCCCAACAGCCAAATGTAAAAGCAGCAAACATCTCGCTGTATGTCCCACATCCAAAGTGCCAAGAGAGTAATGTAGAGCTTGCTCTCCCTGTCTTTGAGTACTGTTTGCACTGTCCCGATTACCTCTTTGCTAACATTCTCTTCAGAGCTGCAGTGAAACCAGGAACCACGTGGAGAAGGCACCCACACTGAAAGTGCCTGGAGGGAACATTGGGGCTTCTTCTCAGTGTCTCTGACATAGGGTTTCACTGTCCCGGGAAACTCTCTGCTAACACCCTGCAGAGCGCTGCGCCCAATATACAGAAACGTCTTGCGGTATCTCCTACAGGGAAAGTGCCAGGAGGAATTGTGGAGCTTGGTCTCAGTGTCTCTGAGAATTGCTCTGATTATCCGTGTGACCTCTTTGCTAAGACACTCCAGAAAGCTGTCCTCAAAACCAACACACATCTTGACATATCTCCCACATTGATCGCAGTGTCTCCAGAAACGGCATTCAAGGAGCCAGGAACTTTTCCCCCTACAATGTCCATTGAGTTGTCCTCAAAACCAATATACATCCTGCTATATCTCCCACATGGAAAGTGCCAGGAGGGAAAAGTGAGGATTATGCTTAGACTTTCTCGGAACTGCTTCAAATCAACTAGATATCTTTGTGCTGTAAATCTCCCAACAGCCAAACGCAAAAGCAGCAAACATCTCGCTGTATGTCCCACATCCAAAGTGCCAAGAGAGAGCTTGCTCTCCCTGTCTTTGAGTACTGTTTGCACTGTCCCGATTACCTCTTTGCTAACATTCTCTTCAGAGCTGCAGTGAAACCAGGAACCACGTGGAGAAGGCACCCACACTGAAAGTGCCTGGAGGGAACATTGGGGCTTCTTCTCAGTGTCTCTGACATAGGGTTTCACTGTCCCGGGAAACTCTCTGCTAACACCCTGCAGAGCGCTGTGCCCAATATACAGAAACGTCTTGCGGTATCTCCTACAGGGAAAGTGCCAGGAGGGAAAAGTGAGGATTATGTTTAGACTTTCTCGGAACTGCTTCAAATCAACTAGATATCTTTGTGCTGTAAATCTCCCAACAGCCAAATGTAAAAGCAGCAAACATCTCGCTGTATGTCCCACATCCAAAGTGCCAAGAGAGAGCTTGCTCTCCCTGTCTTTGAGTACTGTTTGCACTGTCCCGATTACCTCTTTGCTAACATTCTCTTCAGAGCTGCAGTGAAACCAGGAACCACGTGGAGAAGGCACCCACACTGAAAGTGCCTGGAGGGAACATTGGGGCTTCTTCTCAGTGTCTCTGACATAGGGTTTCACTGTCCCGGGAAACTCTCTGCTAACACCCTGCAGAGCGCTGTGCCCAATATACAGAAACGTCTTGCGGTATCCCCTACAGGGAAAGTGCCAGGAGGGAAAAGTGAGGATTATGCTTAGACTTTCTCGGAACTGCTTCAAATCAACTAGATATCTTTGTGCTGTAAATCTCCCAACAGCCAAATGTAAAAGCAGCAAACATCTCGCTGTATGTGCCACATCCAAAGTGCCGAGAGAGTAATGTAGAGCTTGCTCTCCCTGTCTTTGAGTACTGTTTGCACTGTCCCGATTACCTCTTTGCTAACATTCTCTTCAGAGCTGCAGTGAAACCAGGAACCACGTGGAGAAGGCACCCACACTGAAAGTGCCTGGAGGGAACATTGGGGCTTCTTCTCAGTGTCTCTGACATAGGGTTTCACTGTCCCGGGAAACTCTCTGCTAACACCCTGCAGAGCGCTGTGCCCAATATACAGAAACGTCTTGCGGTATCTCCTACAGGGAAAGTGCCAGGAGGGAATAGTGAGGATTATGTTTAGACTTTCTCGGAACTGCTTCAAATCAACTAGATATCTTTGTGCTGTAAATCTCCCAACAGCCAAATGTAAAAGCAGCAAACATCTCGCTGTATGTCCCACATCCAAAGTGCCAAGAGAGAGCTTGCTCTCCCTGTCTTTGAGTACTGTTTGCACTGTCCCGATTACCTCTTTGCTAACATTCTCTTCAGAGCTGCAGTGAAACCAGGAACCACGTGGAGAAGGCACCCACACTGAAAGTGCCTGGAGGGAACATTGGGGCTTCTTCTCAGTGTCTCTGATATAGGGTTTCACTGTCCCGGGAAACTCTCTGCTAACACCCTGCAGAGCGCTGTGCCCAATGTACAGAAACGTCTTGCGGTATCTCCTACAGGGAAAGTGCCAGGAGGGAAAAGTGAGGATTATGTTTAGACTTTCTCGGAACTGCTTCAAATCAACTAGATATCTTTGTGCTGTAAATCTCCCAACAGCCAAATGTAAAAGCAGCAAACATCTCGCTGTATGTCCCACATCCAAAGTGCCGAGAGAGTAATGTAGAGCTTGCTCTCCCTGTCTTTGAGTACTGTTTGCACTGTCCCGATTACCTCTTTGCTAACATTCTCTTCAGAGCTGCAGTGAAACCAGGAACCACGTGGAGAAGGCACCCACACTGAAAGTGCCTGGAGGGAACATTGGGGCTTCTTCTCAGTGTCTCTGACATAGGGTTTCACTGTCCCGGGAAACTCTCTGCTAACACCCTGCAGAGCGCTGCGCCCAATATACAGAAACGTCTTGCGGTATCTCCTACAGGGAAAGTGCCAGGAGGAATTGTGGAGCTTGGTCTCAGTGTCTCTGAGAATTGCTCTGATTATCCGTGTGACCTCTTTGCTAAGACACTCCAGAAAGCTGTCCTCAAAACCAACACACATCTTGACATATCTCCCACATTGATCGCAGTGTCTCCAGAAACGGCATTCAAGGAGCCAGGAACTTTTCCCCCTACAATGTCCATTGAGTTGTCCTCAAAACCAATATACATCCTGCTATATCTCCCACATGGAAAGTGCCAGGAGGGAAAAGTGAGGATTATGCTTAGACTTTCTCGGAACTGCTTCAAATCAACTAGATATCTTTGTGCTGTAAATCTCCCAACAGCCAAACGCAAAAGCAGCAAACATCTCGCTGTATGTCCCACATCCAAAGTGCCAAGAGAGAGCTTGCTCTCCCTGTCTTTGAGTACTGTTTGCACTGTCCCGATTACCTCTTTGCTAACATTCTCTTCAGAGCTGCAGTGAAACCAGGAACCACGTGGAGAAGGCACCCACACTGAAAGTGCCTGGAGGGAACATTGGGGCTTCTTCTCAGTGTCTCTGACATAGGGTTTCACTGTCCCGGGAAACTCTCTGCTAACACCCTGCAGAGCGCTGTGCCCAATATACAGAAACGTCTTGCGGTATCTCCTACAGGGAAAGTGCCAGGAGGGAAAAGTGAGGATTATGTTTAGACTTTCTCGGAACTGCTTCAAATCAACTAGATATCTTTGTGCTGTAAATCTCCCAACAGCCAAATGTAAAAGCAGCAAACATCTCGCTGTATGTCCCACATCCAAAGTGCCAAGAGAGAGCTTGCTCTCCCTGTCTTTGAGTACTGTTTGCACTGTCCCGATTACCTCTTTGCTAACATTCTCTTCAGAGCTGCAGTGAAACCAGGAACCACGTGGAGAAGGCACCCACACTGAAAGTGCCTGGAGGGAACATTGGGGCTTCTTCTCAGTGTCTCTGACATAGGGTTTCACTGTCCCGGGAAACTCTCTGCTAACACCCTGCAGAGCGCTGTGCCCAATATACAGAAACGTCTTGCGGTATCCCCTACAGGGAAAGTGCCAGGAGGGAAAAGTGAGGATTATGCTTAGACTTTCTCGGAACTGCTTCAAATCAACTAGATATCTTTGTGCTGTAAATCTCCCAACAGCCAAATGTAAAAGCAGCAAACATCTCGCTGTATGTCCCACATCCAAAGTGCCGAGAGAGTAATGTAGAGCTTGCTCTCCCTGTCTTTGAGTACTGTTTGCACTGTCCCGATTACCTCTTTGCTAACATTCTCTTCAGAGCTGCAGTGAAACCAGGAACCACGTGGAGAAGGCACCCACACTGAAAGTGCCTGGAGGGAACATTGGGGCTTCTTCTCAGTGTCTCTGACATAGGGTTTCACTGTCCCGGGAAACTCTCTGCTAACACCCTGCAGAGCGCTGTGCCCAATATACAGAAACGTCTTGCGGTATCTCCTACAGGGAAAGTGCCAGGAGGGAAAAGTGAGGATTATGTTTAGACTTTCTCGGAACTGCTTCAAATCAACTAGATATCTTTGTGCTGTAAATCTCCCAACAGCCAAATGTAAAAGCAGCAAACATCTCGCTGTATGTCCCACATCCAAAGTGCCAAGAGAGAGCTTGCTCTCCCTGTCTTTGAGTACTGTTTGCACTGTCCCGATTACCTCTTTGCTAACATTCTCTTCAGAGCTGCAGTGAAACCAGGAACCACGTGGAGAAGGCACCCACACTGAAAGTGCCTGGAGGGAACATTGGGGCTTCTTCTCAGTGTCTCTGACATAGGGTTTCACTGTCCCGGGAAACTCTCTGCTAACACCCTGCAGAGCGCTGTGCCCAATATACAGAAACGTCTTGCGGTATCTCCTACAGGGAAAGTGCCAGGAGGGAAAAGTGAGGATTATGTTTAGACTTTCTCGGAACTGCTTCAAATCAACTAGATATCTTTGTGCTGTAAATCTCCCAACAGCCAAATGTAAAAGCAGCAAACATCTCGCTGTATGTCCCACATCCAAAGTGCCAAGAGAGAGCTTGCTCTCCCTGTCTTTGAGTACTGTTTGCACTGTCCCGATTACCTCTTTGCTAACATTCTCTTCAGAGCTGCAGTGAAACCAGGAACCACGTGGAGAAGGCACCCACACTGAAAGTGCCTGGAGGGAACATTGGGGCTTCTTCTCAGTGTCTCTGACATAGGGTTTCACTGTCCCGGGAAACTCTCTGCTAACACCCTGCAGAGCGCTGTGCCCAATATACAGAAACGTCTTGCGGTATCCCCTACAGGGAAAGTGCCAGGAGGGAAAAGTGAGGATTATGCTTAGACTTTCTCGGAACTGCTTCAAATCAACTAGATATCTTTGTGCTGTAAATCTCCCAACAGCCAAACGTAAAAGCAGCAAACATCTCGCTGTATGTCCCACATCCAAAGTGCCGAGAGAGTAATGTAGAGCTTGCTCTCCCTGTCTTTGAGTACTGTTTGCACTGTCCCGATTACCTCTTTGCTAACATTCTCTTCAGAGCTGCAGTGAAACCAGGAACCACGTGGAGAAGGCACCCACACTGAAAGTGCCTGGAGGGAACATTGGGGCTTCTTCTCAGTGTCTCTGACATAGGGTTTCACTGTCCCGGGAAACTCTCTGCTAACACCCTGCAGAGCGCTGTGCCCAATATACAGAAACGTCTTGCGGTATCTCCTACAGGGAAAGTGCCAGGAGGGAAAAGTGAGGATTATGTTTAGACTTTCTCGGAACTGCTTCAAATCAACTAGATATCTTTGTGCTGTAAATCTCCCAACAGCCAAATGTAAAAGCAGCAAACATCTCGCTGTATGTCCCACATCCAAAGTGCCAAGAGAGAGCTTGCTCTCCCTGTCTTTGAGTACTGTTTGCACTGTCCCGATTACCTCTTTGCTAACATTCTCTTCAGAGCTGCAGTGAAACCAGGAACCACGTGGAGAAGGCACCCACACTGAAAGTGCCTGGAGTGAACATTGGGGCTTCTTCTCAGTGTCTCTGACATAGGGTTTCACTGTCCCGGGAAACTCTCTGCTAACACCCTGCAGAGCGCTGTGCCCAATGTACAGAAACGTCTTGCGGTATCCCAAACAGGGAAAGTGCCAGGAGGGAAAAGTGAGGATTATGTTTAGACTTTCTCGGAACTGCTTCAAATCAACTAGATATCTTTGTGCTGTAAATCTCCCAACAGCCAAATGTAAAAGCAGCAAACATCTCGCTGTATGTCCCACATCCAAAGTGCCAAGAGAGTAATGTAGAGCTTGCTCTCCCTGTCTTTGAGTACTGTTTGCACTGTCCCGATTACCTCTTTGCTAACATTCTCTTCAGAGCTGCAGTGAAACCAGGAACCACGTGGAGAAGGCACCCACACTGAAAGTGCCTGGAGGGAACATTGGGGCTTCTTCTCAGTGTCTCTGACATAGGGTTTCACTGTCCCGGGAAACTCTCTGCTAACACCCTGCAGAGCGCTGCGCCCAATATACAGAAACGTCTTGCGGTATCTCCTACAGGGAAAGTGCCAGGAGGAATTGTGGAGCTTGGTCTCAGTGTCTCTGAGAATTGCTCTGATTATCCGTGTGACCTCTTTGCTAAGACACTCCAGAAAGCTGTCCTCAAAACCAACACACATCTTGACATATCTCCCACATTGATCGCAGTGTCTCCAGAAACGGCATTCAAGGAGCCAGGAACTTTTCCCCCTACAATGTCCATTGAGTTGTCCTCAAAACCAATATACATCCTGCTATATCTCCCACATGGAAAGTGCCAGGAGGGAAAAGTGAGGATTATGCTTAGACTTTCTCGGAACTGCTTCAAATCAACTAGATATCTTTGTGCTGTAAATCTCCCAACAGCCAAACGCAAAAGCAGCAAACATCTCGCTGTATGTCCCACATCCAAAGTGCCAAGAGAGAGCTTGCTCTCCCTGTCTTTGAGTACTGTTTGCACTGTCCCGATTACCTCTTTGCTAACATTCTCTTCAGAGCTGCAGTGAAACCAGGAACCACGTGGAGAAGGCACCCACACTGAAAGTGCCTGGAGGGAACATTGGGGCTTCTTCTCAGTGTCTCTGACATAGGGTTTCACTGTCCCGGGAAACTCTCTGCTAACACCCTGCAGAGCGCTGTGCCCAATATACAGAAACGTCTTGCGGTATCTCCTACAGGGAAAGTGCCAGGAGGGAAAAGTGAGGATTATGTTTAGACTTTCTCGGAACTGCTTCAAATCAACTAGATATCTTTGTGCTGTAAATCTCCCAACAGCCAAATGTAAAAGCAGCAAACATCTCGCTGTATGTCCCACATCCAAAGTGCCAAGAGAGAGCTTGCTCTCCCTGTCTTTGAGTACTGTTTGCACTGTCCCGATTACCTCTTTGCTAACATTCTCTTCAGAGCTGCAGTGAAACCAGGAACCACGTGGAGAAGGCACCCACACTGAAAGTGCCTGGAGGGAACATTGGGGCTTCTTCTCAGTGTCTCTGACATAGGGTTTCACTGTCCCGGGAAACTCTCTGCTAACACCCTGCAGAGCGCTGTGCCCAATATACAGAAACGTCTTGCGGTATCCCCTACAGGGAAAGTGCCAGGAGGGAAAAGTGAGGATTATGCTTAGACTTTCTCGGAACTGCTTCAAATCAACTAGATATCTTTGTGCTGTAAATCTCCCAACAGCCAAATGTAAAAGCAGCAAACATCTCGCTGTATGTGCCACATCCAAAGTGCCGAGAGAGTAATGTAGAGCTTGCTCTCCCTGTCTTTGAGTACTGTTTGCACTGTCCCGATTACCTCTTTGCTAACATTCTCTTCAGAGCTGCAGTGAAACCAGGAACCACGTGGAGAAGGCACCCACACTGAAAGTGCCTGGAGGGAACATTGGGGCTTCTTCTCAGTGTCTCTGACATAGGGTTTCACTGTCCCGGGAAACTCTCTGCTAACACCCTGCAGAGCGCTGTGCCCAATATACAGAAACGTCTTGCGGTATCTCCTACAGGGAAAGTGCCAGGAGGGAATAGTGAGGATTATGTTTAGACTTTCTCGGAACTGCTTCAAATCAACTAGATATCTTTGTGCTGTAAATCTCCCAACAGCCAAATGTAAAAGCAGCAAACATCTCGCTGTATGTCCCACATCCAAAGTGCCAAGAGAGAGCTTGCTCTCCCTGTCTTTGAGTACTGTTTGCACTGTCCCGATTACCTCTTTGCTAACATTCTCTTCAGAGCTGCAGTGAAACCAGGAACCACGTGGAGAAGGCACCCACACTGAAAGTGCCTGGAGGGAACATTGGGGCTTCTTCTCAGTGTCTCTGATATAGGGTTTCACTGTCCCGGGAAACTCTCTGCTAACACCCTGCAGAGCGCTGTGCCCAATGTACAGAAACGTCTTGCGGTATCTCCTACAGGGAAAGTGCCAGGAGGGAAAAGTGAGGATTATGTTTAGACTTTCTCGGAACTGCTTCAAATCAACTAGATATCTTTGTGCTGTAAATCTCCCAACAGCCAAATGTAAAAGCAGCAAACATCTCGCTGTATGTCCCACATCCAAAGTGCCGAGAGAGTAATGTAGAGCTTGCTCTCCCTGTCTTTGAGTACTGTTTGCACTGTCCCGATTACCTCTTTGCTAACATTCTCTTCAGAGCTGCAGTGAAACCAGGAACCACGTGGAGAAGGCACCCACACTGAAAGTGCCTGGAGGGAACATTGGGGCTTCTTCTCAGTGTCTCTGACATAGGGTTTCACTGTCCCGGGAAACTCTCTGCTAACACCCTGCAGAGCGCTGCGCCCAATATACAGAAACGTCTTGCGGTATCTCCTACAGGGAAAGTGCCAGGAGGAATTGTGGAGCTTGGTCTCAGTGTCTCTGAGAATTGCTCTGATTATCCGTGTGACCTCTTTGCTAAGACACTCCAGAAAGCTGTCCTCAAAACCAACACACATCTTGACATATCTCCCACATTGATCGCAGTGTCTCCAGAAACGGCATTCAAGGAGCCAGGAACTTTTCCCCCTACAATGTCCATTGAGTTGTCCTCAAAACCAATATACATCCTGCTATATCTCCCACATGGAAAGTGCCAGGAGGGAAAAGTGAGGATTATGCTTAGACTTTCTCGGAACTGCTTCAAATCAACTAGATATCTTTGTGCTGTAAATCTCCCAACAGCCAAACGCAAAAGCAGCAAACATCTCGCTGTATGTCCCACATCCAAAGTGCCAAGAGAGAGCTTGCTCTCCCTGTCTTTGAGTACTGTTTGCACTGTCCCGATTACCTCTTTGCTAACATTCTCTTCAGAGCTGCAGTGAAACCAGGAACCACGTGGAGAAGGCACCCACACTGAAAGTGCCTGGAGGGAACATTGGGGCTTCTTCTCAGTGTCTCTGACATAGGGTTTCACTGTCCCGGGAAACTCTCTGCTAACACCCTGCAGAGCGCTGTGCCCAATATACAGAAACGTCTTGCGGTATCTCCTACAGGGAAAGTGCCAGGAGGGAAAAGTGAGGATTATGTTTAGACTTTCTCGGAACTGCTTCAAATCAACTAGATATCTTTGTGCTGTAAATCTCCCAACAGCCAAATGTAAAAGCAGCAAACATCTCGCTGTATGTCCCACATCCAAAGTGCCAAGAGAGAGCTTGCTCTCCCTGTCTTTGAGTACTGTTTGCACTGTCCCGATTACCTCTTTGCTAACATTCTCTTCAGAGCTGCAGTGAAACCAGGAACCACGTGGAGAAGGCACCCACACTGAAAGTGCCTGGAGGGAACATTGGGGCTTCTTCTCAGTGTCTCTGACATAGGGTTTCACTGTCCCGGGAAACTCTCTGCTAACACCCTGCAGAGCGCTGTGCCCAATATACAGAAACGTCTTGCGGTATCCCCTACAGGGAAAGTGCCAGGAGGGAAAAGTGAGGATTATGCTTAGACTTTCTCGGAACTGCTTCAAATCAACTAGATATCTTTGTGCTGTAAATCTCCCAACAGCCAAATGTAAAAGCAGCAAACATCTCGCTGTATGTCCCACATCCAAAGTGCCGAGAGAGTAATGTAGAGCTTGCTCTCCCTGTCTTTGAGTACTGTTTGCACTGTCCCGATTACCTCTTTGCTAACATTCTCTTCAGAGCTGCAGTGAAACCAGGAACCACGTGGAGAAGGCACCCACACTGAAAGTGCCTGGAGGGAACATTGGGGCTTCTTCTCAGTGTCTCTGACATAGGGTTTCACTGTCCCGGGAAACTCTCTGCTAACACCCTGCAGAGCGCTGTGCCCAATATACAGAAACGTCTTGCGGTATCTCCTACAGGGAAAGTGCCAGGAGGGAATAGTGAGGATTATGTTTAGACTTTCTCGGAACTGCTTCAAATCAACTAGATATCTTTGTGCTGTAAATCTCCCAACAGCCAAATGTAAAAGCAGCAAACATCTCGCTGTATGTCCCACATCCAAAGTGCCAAGAGAGAGCTTGCTCTCCCTGTCTTTGAGTACTGTTTGCACTGTCCCGATTACCTCTTTGCTAACATTCTCTTCAGAGCTGCAGTGAAACCAGGAACCACGTGGAGAAGGCACCCACACTGAAAGTGCCTGGAGGGAACATTGGGGCTTCTTCTCAGTGTCTCTGATATAGGGTTTCACTGTCCCGGGAAACTCTCTGCTAACACCCTGCAGAGCGCTGTGCCCAATGTACAGAAACGTCTTGCGGTATCTCCTACAGGGAAAGTGCCAGGAGGGAAAAGTGAGGATTATGTTTAGACTTTCTCGGAACTGCTTCAAATCAACTAGATATCTTTGTGCTGTAAATCTCCCAACAGCCAAATGTAAAAGCAGCAAACATCTCGCTGTATGTCCCACATCCAAAGTGCCGAGAGAGTAATGTAGAGCTTGCTCTCCCTGTCTTTGAGTACTGTTTGCACTGTCCCGATTACCTCTTTGCTAACATTCTCTTCAGAGCTGCAGTGAAACCAGGAACCACGTGGAGAAGGCACCCACACTGAAAGTGCCTGGAGGGAACATTGGGGCTTCTTCTCAGTGTCTCTGACATAGGGTTTCACTGTCCCGGGAAACTCTCTGCTAACACCCTGCAGAGCGCTGTGCCCAATATACAGAAACGTCTTGCGGTATCTCCTACAGGGAAAGTGCCAGGAGGGAAAAGTGAGGATTATGTTTAGACTTTCTCGGAACTGCTTCAAATCAACTAGATATCTTTGTGCTGTAAATCTCCCAACAGCCAAATGTAAAAGCAGCAAACATCTCGCTGTATGTCCCACATCCAAAGTGCCAAGAGAGAGCTTGCTCTCCCTGTCTTTGAGTACTGTTTGCACTGTCCCGATTACCTCTTTGCTAACATTCTCTTCAGAGCTGCAGTGAAACCAGGAACCACGTGGAGAAGGCACCCACACTGAAAGTGCCTGGAGGGAACATTGGGGCTTCTTCTCAGTGTCTCTGACATAGGGTTTCACTGTCCCGGGAAACTCTCTGCTAACACCCTGCAGAGCGCTGTGCCCAATATACAGAAACGTCTTGCGGTATCTCCTACAGGGAAAGTGCCAGGAGGGAAAAGTGAGGATTATGTTTAGACTTTCTCGGAACTGCTTCAAATCAACTAGATATCTTTGTGCTGTAAATCTCCCAACAGCCAAATGTAAAAGCAGCAAACATCTCGCTGTATGTCCCACATCCAAAGTGCCAAGAGAGAGCTTGCTCTCCCTGTCTTTGAGTACTGTTTGCACTGTCCCGATTACCTCTTTGCTAACATTCTCTTCAGAGCTGCAGTGAAACCAGGAACCACGTGGAGAAGGCACCCACACTGAAAGTGCCTGGAGGGAACATTGGGGCTTCTTCTCAGTGTCTCTGACATAGGGTTTCACTGTCCCGGGAAACTCTCTGCTAACACCCTGCAGAGCGCTGTGCCCAATATACAGAAACGTCTTGCGGTATCCCCTACAGGGAAAGTGCCAGGAGGGAAAAGTGAGGATTATGCTTAGACTTTCTCGGAACTGCTTCAAATCAACTAGATATCTTTGTGCTGTAAATCTCCCAACAGCCAAACGTAAAAGCAGCAAACATCTCGCTGTATGTCCCACATCCAAAGTGCCGAGAGAGTAATGTAGAGCTTGCTCTCCCTGTCTTTGAGTACTGTTTGCACTGTCCCGATTACCTCTTTGCTAACATTCTCTTCAGAGCTGCAGTGAAACCAGGAACCACGTGGAGAAGGCACCCACACTGAAAGTGCCTGGAGGGAACATTGGGGCTTCTTCTCAGTGTCTCTGACATAGGGTTTCACTGTCCCGGGAAACTCTCTGCTAACACCCTGCAGAGCGCTGTGCCCAATATACAGAAACGTCTTGCGGTATCTCCTACAGGGAAAGTGCCAGGAGGGAAAAGTGAGGATTATGTTTAGACTTTCTCGGAACTGCTTCAAATCAACTAGATATCTTTGTGCTGTAAATCTCCCAACAGCCAAATGTAAAAGCAGCAAACATCTCGCTGTATGTCCCACATCCAAAGTGCCAAGAGAGAGCTTGCTCTCCCTGTCTTTGAGTACTGTTTGCACTGTCCCGATTACCTCTTTGCTAACATTCTCTTCAGAGCTGCAGTGAAACCAGGAACCACGTGGAGAAGGCACCCACACTGAAAGTGCCTGGAGTGAACATTGGGGCTTCTTCTCAGTGTCTCCGATATAGGGTTTCACTGTCCCGGGAAACTCTCTGCTAACACCCTGCAGAGCGCTGTGCCCAATGTACAGAAACGTCTTGCGGTATCCCAAACAGGGAAAGTGCCAGGAGGGAAAAGTGAGGATTATGTTTAGACTTTCTCGGAACTGCTTCAAATCAACTAGATATCTTTGTGCTGTAAATCTCCCAACAGCCAAATGTAAAAGCAGCAAACATCTCGCTGTATGTCCCACATCCAAAGTGCCAAGAGAGTAATGTAGAGCTTGCTCTCCCTGTCTTTGAGTACTGTTTGCACTGTCCCGATTACCTCTTTGCTAACATTCTCTTCAGAGCTGCAGTGAAACCAGGAACCACGTGGAGAAGGCACCCACACTGAAAGTGCCTGGAGGGAACATTGGGGCTTCTTCTCAGTGTCTCTGACATAGGGTTTCACTGTCCCGGGAAACTCTCTGCTAACACCCTGCAGAGCGCTGCGCCCAATATACAGAAACGTCTTGCGGTATCTCCTACAGGGAAAGTGCCAGGAGGAATTGTGGAGCTTGGTCTCAGTGTCTCTGAGAATTGCTCTGATTATCCGTGTGACCTCTTTGCTAAGACACTCCAGAAAGCTGTCCTCAAAACCAACACACATCTTGACATATCTCCCACATTGATCGCAGTGTCTCCAGAAACGGCATTCAAGGAGCCAGGAACTTTTCCCCCTACAATGTCCATTGAGTTGTCCTCAAAACCAATATACATCCTGCTATATCTCCCACATGGAAAGTGCCAGGAGGGAAAAGTGAGGATTATGCTTAGACTTTCTCGGAACTGCTTCAAATCAACTAGATATCTTTGTGCTGTAAATCTCCCAACAGCCAAACGCAAAAGCAGCAAACATCTCGCTGTATGTCCCACATCCAAAGTGCCAAGAGAGAGCTTGCTCTCCCTGTCTTTGAGTACTGTTTGCACTGTCCCGATTACCTCTTTGCTAACATTCTCTTCAGAGCTGCAGTGAAACCAGGAACCACGTGGAGAAGGCACCCACACTGAAAGTGCCTGGAGGGAACATTGGGGCTTCTTCTCAGTGTCTCTGACATAGGGTTTCACTGTCCCGGGAAACTCTCTGCTAACACCCTGCAGAGCGCTGTGCCCAATGTACAGAAACGTCTTGCGGTATCCCAAACAGGGAAAGTGCCAGGAGGGAAAAGTGAGGATTATGTTTAGACTTTCTCGGAACTGCTTCAAATCAACTAGATATCTTTGTGCTGTAAATCTCCCAACAGCCAAATGTAAAAGCAGCAAACATCTCGCTGTATGTCCCACATCCAAAGTGCCAAGAGAGTAATGTAGAGCTTGCTCTCCCTGTCTTTGAGTACTGTTTGCACTGTCCCGATTACCTCTTTGCTAACATTCTCTTCAGAGCTGCAGTGAAACCAGGAACCACGTGGAGAAGGCACCCACACTGAAAGTGCCTGGAGGGAACATTGGGGCTTCTTCTCAGTGTCTCTGATATAGGGTTTCACTGTCCCGGGAAACTCTCTGCTAACACCCTGCAGAGCGCTGCGCCCAATATACAGAAACGTCTTGCGGTGTCTCCTACAGGGAAAGTGCCAGGAGGAATTGTGGAGCTTGGTCTCAGTGTCTCTGAGAATTGCTCTGATTATCCGTGTGACCTCTTTGCTAAGACACTCCAGAAAGCTGTCCTCAAAACCAACACACATCTTGACATATCTCCCACATTGATCGCAGTGTCTCCAGAAACGGCATTCAAGGAGCCAGGAACTTTTCTCCCTACAATGTCCATTGAGTTGTCCTCAAAACCAATATACATCCTGCTATATCTCCCACATGGAAAGTGCCAGGAGGGAAAAGTGAGGATTATGCTTAGACTTTCTCGGAACTGCTTCAAATCAACTAGATATCTTTGTGCTGTAAATCTCCCAACAGCCAAACGCAAAAGCAGCAAACATCTCGCTGTATGTCCCACATCCAAAGTGCCAAGAGAGAGCTTGCTCTCCCTGTCTTTGAGTACTGTTTGCACTGTCCCGATTACCTCTTTGCTAACATTCTCTTCAGAGCTGCAGTGAAACCAGGAACCACGTGGAGAAGGCACCCACACTGAAAGTGCCTGGAGGGAACATTGGGGCTTCTTCTCAGTGTCTCTGACATAGGGTTTCACTGTCCCGGGAAACTCTCTGCTAACACCCTGCAGAGCGCTGTGCCCAATATACAGAAACGTCTTGCGGTATCTCCTACAGGGAAAGTGCCAGGAGGGAAAAGTGAGGATTATGTTTAGACTTTCTCGGAACTGCTTCAAATCAACTAGATATCTTTGTGCTGTAAATCTCCCAACAGCCAAATGTAAAAGCAGCAAACATCTCGCTGTATGTCCCACATCCAAAGTGCCAAGAGAGAGCTTGCTCTCCCTGTCTTTGAGTACTGTTTGCACTGTCCCGATTACCTCTTTGCTAACATTCTCTTCAGAGCTGCAGTGAAACCAGGAACCACGTGGAGAAGGCACCCACACTGAAAGTGCCTGGAGGGAACATTGGGGCTTCTTCTCAGTGTCTCTGACATAGGGTTTCACTGTCCCGGGAAACTCTCTGCTAACACCCTGCAGAGCGCTGTGCCCAATATACAGAAACGTCTTGCGGTATCTCCTACAGGGAAAGTGCCAGGAGGGAAAAGTGAGGATTATGTTTAGACTTTCTCGGAACTGCTTCAAATCAACTAGATATCTTTGTGCTGTAAATCTCCCAACAGCCAAATGTAAAAGCAGCAAACATCTCGCTGTATGTCCCACATCCAAAGTGCCAAGAGAGAGCTTGCTCTCCCTGTCTTTGAGTACTGTTTGCACTGTCCCGATTACCTCTTTGCTAACATTCTCTTCAGAGCTGCAGTGAAACCAGGAACCACGTGGAGAAGGCACCCACACTGAAAGTGCCTGGAGGGAACATTGGGGCTTCTTCTCAGTGTCTCTGACATAGGGTTTCACTGTCCCGGGAAACTCTCTGCTAACACCCTGCAGAGCGCTGTGCCCAATATACAGAAACGTCTTGCGGTATCCCCTACAGGGAAAGTGCCAGGAGGGAAAAGTGAGGATTATGCTTAGACTTTCTCGGAACTGCTTCAAATCAACTAGATATCTTTGTGCTGTAAATCTCCCAACAGCCAAACGTAAAAGCAGCAAACATCTCGCTGTATGTCCCACATCCAAAGTGCCGAGAGAGTAATGTAGAGCTTGCTCTCCCTGTCTTTGAGTACTGTTTGCACTGTCCCGATTACCTCTTTGCTAACATTCTCTTCAGAGCTGCAGTGAAACCAGGAACCACGTGGAGAAGGCACCCACACTGAAAGTGCCTGGAGGGAACATTGGGGCTTCTTCTCAGTGTCTCTGACATAGGGTTTCACTGTCCCGGGAAACTCTCTGCTAACACCCTGCAGAGCGCTGTGCCCAATATACAGAAACGTCTTGCGGTATCTCCTACAGGGAAAGTGCCAGGAGGGAAAAGTGAGGATTATGTTTAGACTTTCTCGGAACTGCTTCAAATCAACTAGATATCTTTGTGCTGTAAATCTCCCAACAGCCAAATGTAAAAGCAGCAAACATCTCGCTGTATGTCCCACATCCAAAGTGCCAAGAGAGAGCTTGCTCTCCCTGTCTTTGAGTACTGTTTGCACTGTCCCGATTACCTCTTTGCTAACATTCTCTTCAGAGCTGCAGTGAAACCAGGAACCACGTGGAGAAGGCACCCACACTGAAAGTGCCTGGAGTGAACATTGGGGCTTCTTCTCAGTGTCTCCGATATAGGGTTTCACTGTCCCGGGAAACTCTCTGCTAACACCCTGCAGAGCGCTGTGCCCAATGTACAGAAACGTCTTGCGGTATCCCAAACAGGGAAAGTGCCAGGAGGGAAAAGTGAGGATTATGTTTAGACTTTCTCGGAACTGCTTCAAATCAACTAGATATCTTTGTGCTGTAAATCTCCCAACAGCCAAATGTAAAAGCAGCAAACATCTCGCTGTATGTCCCACATCCAAAGTGCCAAGAGAGTAATGTAGAGCTTGCTCTCCCTGTCTTTGAGTACTGTTTGCACTGTCCCGATTACCTCTTTGCTAACATTCTCTTCAGAGCTGCAGTGAAACCAGGAACCACGTGGAGAAGGCACCCACACTGAAAGTGCCTGGAGGGAACATTGGGGCTTCTTCTCAGTGTCTCTGACATAGGGTTTCACTGTCCCGGGAAACTCTCTGCTAACACCCTGCAGAGCGCTGCGCCCAATATACAGAAACGTCTTGCGGTATCTCCTACAGGGAAAGTGCCAGGAGGAATTGTGGAGCTTGGTCTCAGTGTCTCTGAGAATTGCTCTGATTATCCGTGTGACCTCTTTGCTAAGACACTCCAGAAAGCTGTCCTCAAAACCAACACACATCTTGACATATCTCCCACATTGATCGCAGTGTCTCCAGAAACGGCATTCAAGGAGCCAGGAACTTTTCCCCCTACAATGTCCATTGAGTTGTCCTCAAAACCAATATACATCCTGCTATATCTCCCACATGGAAAGTGCCAGGAGGGAAAAGTGAGGATTATGCTTAGACTTTCTCGGAACTGCTTCAAATCAACTAGATATCTTTGTGCTGTAAATCTCCCAACAGCCAAACGCAAAAGCAGCAAACATCTCGCTGTATGTCCCACATCCAAAGTGCCAAGAGAGAGCTTGCTCTCCCTGTCTTTGAGTACTGTTTGCACTGTCCCGATTACCTCTTTGCTAACATTCTCTTCAGAGCTGCAGTGAAACCAGGAACCACGTGGAGAAGGCACCCACACTGAAAGTGCCTGGAGGGAACATTGGGGCTTCTTCTCAGTGTCTCTGACATAGGGTTTCACTGTCCCGGGAAACTCTCTGCTAACACCCTGCAGAGCGCTGTGCCCAATGTACAGAAACGTCTTGCGGTATCTCCTACAGGGAAAGTGCCAGGAGGGAAAAGTGAGGATTATGTTTAGACTTTCTCGGAACTGCTTCAAATCAACTAGATATCTTTGTGCTGTAAATCTCCCAACAGCCAAATGTAAAAGCAGCAAACATCTCGCTGTATGTCCCACATCCAAAGTGCCAAGAGAGAGCTTGCTCTCCCTGTCTTTGAGTACTGTTTGCACTGTCCCGATTACCTCTTTGCTAACATTCTCTTCAGAGCTGCAGTGAAACCAGGAACCACGTGGAGAAGGCACCCACACTGAAAGTGCCTGGAGGGAACATTGGGGCTTCTTCTCAGTGTCTCTGACATAGGGTTTCACTGTCCCGGGAAACTCTCTGCTAACACCCTGCAGAGCGCTGTGCCCAATATACAGAAACGTCTTGCGGTATCCCCTACAGGGAAAGTGCCAGGAGGGAAAAGTGAGGATTATGTTTAGACTTTCTCGGAACTGCTTCAAATCAACTAGATATCTTTGTGCTGTAAATCTCCCAACAGCCAAATGTAAAAGCAGCAAACATCTCGCTGTATGTCCCACATCCAAAGTGCCAAGAGAGAGCTTGCTCTCCCTGTCTTTGAGTACTGTTTGCACTGTCCCGATTACCTCTTTGCTAACATTCTCTTCAGAGCTGCAGTGAAACCAGGAACCACGTGGAGAAGGCACCCACACTGAAAGTGCCTGGAGGGAACATTGGGGCTTCTTCTCAGTGTCTCTGACATAGGGTTTCACTGTCCCGGGAAACTCTCTGCTAACACCCTGCAGAGCGCTGTGCCCAATATACAGAAACGTCTTGCGGTATCCCCTACAGGGAAAGTGCCAGGAGGGAAAAGTGAGGATTATGCTTAGACTTTCTCGGAACTGCTTCAAATCAACTAGATATCTTTGTGCTGTAAATCTCCCAACAGCCAAATGTAAAAGCAGCAAACATCTCGCTGTATGTCCCACATCCAAAGTGCCGAGAGAGTAATGTAGAGCTTGCTCTCCCTGTCTTTGAGTACTGTTTGCACTGTCCCGATTACCTCTTTGCTAACATTCTCTTCAGAGCTGCAGTGAAACCAGGAACCACGTGGAGAAGGCACCCACACTGAAAGTGCCTGGAGGGAACATTGGGGCTTCTTCTCAGTGTCTCTGACATAGGGTTTCACTGTCCCGGGAAACTCTCTGCTAACACCCTGCAGAGCGCTGCGCCCAATATACAGAAACGTCTTGCGGTATCTCCTACAGGGAAAGTGCCAGGAGGAATTGTGGAGCTTGGTCTCAGTGTCTCTGAGAATTGCTCTGATTATCCGTGTGACCTCTTTGCTAAGACACTCCAGAAAGCTGTCCTCAAAACCAACACACATCTTGACATATCTCCCACATTGATCGCAGTGTCTCCAGAAACGGCATTCAAGGAGCCAGGAACTTTTCCCCCTACAATGTCCATTGAGTTGTCCTCAAAACCAATATACATCCTGCTATATCTCCCACATGGAAAGTGCCAGGAGGGAAAAGTGAGGATTATGCTTAGACTTTCTCGGAACTGCTTCAAATCAACTAGATATCTTTGTGCTGTAAATCTCCCAACAGCCAAACGCAAAAGCAGCAAACATCTCGCTGTATGTCCCACATCCAAAGTGCCAAGAGAGAGCTTGCTCTCCCTGTCTTTGAGTACTGTTTGCACTGTCCCGATTACCTCTTTGCTAACATTCTCTTCAGAGCTGCAGTGAAACCAGGAACCACGTGGAGAAGGCACCCACACTGAAAGTGCCTGGAGGGAACATTGGGGCTTCTTCTCAGTGTCTCTGACATAGGGTTTCACTGTCCCGGGAAACTCTCTGCTAACACCCTGCAGAGCGCTGTGCCCAATGTACAGAAACGTCTTGCGGTATCTCCTACAGGGAAAGTGCCAGGAGGGAAAAGTGAGGATTATGTTTAGACTTTCTCGGAACTGCTTCAAATCAACTAGATATCTTTGTGCTGTAAATCTCCCAACAGCCAAATGTAAAAGCAGCAAACATCTCGCTGTATGTCCCACATCCAAAGTGCCAAGAGAGAGCTTGCTCTCCCTGTCTTTGAGTACTGTTTGCACTGTCCCGATTACCTCTTTGCTAACATTCTCTTCAGAGCTGCAGTGAAACCAGGAACCACGTGGAGAAGGCACCCACACTGAAAGTGCCTGGAGGGAACATTGGGGCTTCTTCTCAGTGTCTCTGACATAGGGTTTCACTGTCCCGGGAAACTCTCTGCTAACACCCTGCAGAGCGCTGTGCCCAATATACAGAAACGTCTTGCGGTATCCCCTACAGGGAAAGTGCCAGGAGGGAAAAGTGAGGATTATGTTTAGACTTTCTCGGAACTGCTTCAAATCAACTAGATATCTTTGTGCTGTAAATCTCCCAACAGCCAAATGTAAAAGCAGCAAACATCTCGCTGTATGTCCCACATCCAAAGTGCCAAGAGAGAGCTTGCTCTCCCTGTCTTTGAGTACTGTTTGCACTGTCCCGATTACCTCTTTGCTAACATTCTCTTCAGAGCTGCAGTGAAACCAGGAACCACGTGGAGAAGGCACCCACACTGAAAGTGCCTGGAGGGAACATTGGGGCTTCTTCTCAGTGTCTCTGACATAGGGTTTCACTGTCCCGGGAAACTCTCTGCTAACACCCTGCAGAGCGCTGTGCCCAATATACAGAAACGTCTTGCGGTATCCCCTACAGGGAAAGTGCCAGGAGGGAAAAGTGAGGATTATGCTTAGACTTTCTCGGAACTGCTTCAAATCAACTAGATATCTTTGTGCTGTAAATCTCCCAACAGCCAAATGTAAAAGCAGCAAACATCTCGCTGTATGTCCCACATCCAAAGTGCCGAGAGAGTAATGTAGAGCTTGCTCTCCCTGTCTTTGAGTACTGTTTGCACTGTCCCGATTACCTCTTTGCTAACATTCTCTTCAGAGCTGCAGTGAAACCAGGAACCACGTGGAGAAGGCACCCACACTGAAAGTGCCTGGAGGGAACATTGGGGCTTCTTCTCAGTGTCTCTGACATAGGGTTTCACTGTCCCGGGAAACTCTCTGCTAACACCCTGCAGAGCGCTGTGCCCAATATACAGAAACGTCTTGCGGTATCTCCTACAGGGAAAGTGCCAGGAGGGAATAGTGAGGATTATGTTTAGACTTTCTCGGAACTGCTTCAAATCAACTAGATATCTTTGTGCTGTAAATCTCCCAACAGCCAAATGTAAAAGCAGCAAACATCTCGCTGTATGTCCCACATCCAAAGTGCCAAGAGAGAGCTTGCTCTCCCTGTCTTTGAGTACTGTTTGCACTGTCCCGATTACCTCTTTGCTAACATTCTCTTCAGAGCTGCAGTGAAACCAGGAACCACGTGGAGAAGGCACCCACACTGAAAGTGCCTGGAGGGAACATTGGGGCTTCTTCTCAGTGTCTCTGATATAGGGTTTCACTGTCCCGGGAAACTCTCTGCTAACACCCTGCAGAGCGCTGTGCCCAATGTACAGAAACGTCTTGCGGTATCTCCTACAGGGAAAGTGCCAGGAGGGAAAAGTGAGGATTATGTTTAGACTTTCTCGGAACTGCTTCAAATCAACTAGATATCTTTGTGCTGTAAATCTCCCAACAGCCAAATGTAAAAGCAGCAAACATCTCGCTGTATGTCCCACATCCAAAGTGCCGAGAGAGTAATGTAGAGCTTGCTCTCCCTGTCTTTGAGTACTGTTTGCACTGTCCCGATTACCTCTTTGCTAACATTCTCTTCAGAGCTGCAGTGAAACCAGGAACCACGTGGAGAAGGCACCCACACTGAAAGTGCCTGGAGGGAACATTGGGGCTTCTTCTCAGTGTCTCTGACATAGGGTTTCACTGTCCCGGGAAACTCTCTGCTAACACCCTGCAGAGCGCTGTGCCCAATGTACAGAAACGTCTTGCGGTATCTCCTACAGGGAAAGTGCCAGGAGGGAAAAGTGAGGATTATGTTTAGACTTTCTCGGAACTGCTTCAAATCAACTAGATATCTTTGTGCTGTAAATCTCCCAACAGCCAAATGTAAAAGCAGCAAACATCTCGCTGTATGTCCCACATCCAAAGTGCCAAGAGAGAGCTTGCTCTCCCTGTCTTTGAGTACTGTTTGCACTGTCCCGATTACCTCTTTGCTAACATTCTCTTCAGAGCTGCAGTGAAACCAGGAACCACGTGGAGAAGGCACCCACACTGAAAGTGCCTGGAAGGAACGTTGGGGCTTCTTCTCAGTGTCTCTGATATAGGGTTTCACTGTCCCGGGAAACTCTCTGCTAACACCCTGCAGAGCGCTGCGCCCAATATACAGAAACGTCTTGCGGTATCTCCTACAGGGAAAGTGCCAGGAGGAATTGTGGAGCTTGGTCTCAGTGTCTCTGAGAATTGCTCTGATTATCCGTGTGACCTCTTTGCTAAGACACTCCAGAAAGCTGTCCTCAAAACCAACACACATCTTGACATATCTCCCACATTGATCGCAGTGTCTCCAGAAACGGCATTCAAGGAGCCAGGAACTTTTCTCCCTACAATGTCCATTGAGTTGTCCTGAAAACCAATATACATCCTGCTATATCTCCCACATGGAAAGTGCCAGGAGGGAAAAGTGAGGATTATGCTTAGACTTTCTCGGAACTGCTTCAAATCAACTAGATATCTTTGTGCTGTAAATCTCCCAACAGCCAAACGCAAAAGCAGCAAACATCTCGCTGTATGTCCCACATCCAAAGTGCCAAGAGAGAGCTTGCTCTCCCTGTCTTTGAGTACTGTTTGCACTGTCCCGATTACCTCTTTGCTAACATTCTCTTCAGAGCTGCAGTGAAACCAGGAACCACGTGGAGAAGGCACCCACACTGAAAGTGCCTGGAGGGAACATTGGGGCTTCTTCTCAGTGTCTCTGACATAGGGTTTCACTGTCCCGGGAAACTCTCTGCTAACACCCTGCAGAGCGCTGTGCCCAATGTACAGAAACGTCTTGCGGTATCCCCTACAGGGAAAGTGCCAGGAGGGAAAAGTGAGGATTATGCTTAGACTTTCTCGGAACTGCTTCAAATCAACTAGATATCTTTGTGCTGTAAATCTCCCAACAGCCAAACGTAAAAGCAGCAAACATCTCGCTGTATGTCCCACATCCAAAGTGCCGAGAGAGTAATGTAGAGCTTGCTCTCCCTGTCTTTGAGTACTGTTTGCACTGTCCCGATTACCTCTTTGCTAACATTCTCTTCAGAGCTGCAGTGAAACCAGGAACCACGTGGAGAAGGCACCCACACTGAAAGTGCCTGGAGGGAACATTGGGGCTTCTTCTCAGTGTCTCTGACATAGGGTTTCACTGTCCCGGGAAACTCTCTGCTAACACCCTGCAGAGCGCTGTGCCCAATATACAGAAACGTCTTGCGGTATCTCCTACAGGGAAAGTGCCAGGAGGGAAAAGTGAGGATTATGTTTAGACTTTCTCGGAACTGCTTCAAATCAACTAGATATCTTTGTGCTGTAAATCTCCCAACAGCCAAATGTAAAAGCAGCAAACATCTCGCTGTATGTCCCACATCCAAAGTGCCAAGAGAGAGCTTGCTCTCCCTGTCTTTGAGTACTGTTTGCACTGTCCCGATTACCTCTTTGCTAACATTCTCTTCAGAGCTGCAGTGAAACCAGGAACCACGTGGAGAAGGCACCCACACTGAAAGTGCCTGGAGGGAACATTGGGGCTTCTTCTCAGTGTCTCTGACATAGGGTTTCACTGTCCCGGGAAACTCTCTGCTAACACCCTGCAGAGCGCTGTGCCCAATATACAGAAACGTCTTGCGGTATCCCCTACAGGGAAAGTGCCAGGAGGGAAAAGTGAGGATTATGCTTAGACTTTCTCGGAACTGCTTCAAATCAACTAGATATCTTTGTGCTGTAAATCTCCCAACAGCCAAACGTAAAAGCAGCAAACATCTCGCTGTATGTCCCACATCCAAAGTGCCGAGAGAGTAATGTAGAGCTTGCTCTCCCTGTCTTTGAGTACTGTTTGCACTGTCCCGATTACCTCTTTGCTAACATTCTCTTCAGAGCTGCAGTGAAACCAGGAACCACGTGGAGAAGGCACCCACACTGAAAGTGCCTGGAGGGAACATTGGGGCTTCTTCTCAGTGTCTCTGACATAGGGTTTCACTGTCCCGGGAAACTCTCTGCTAACACCCTGCAGAGCGCTGTGCCCAATATACAGAAACGTCTTGCGGTATCTCCTACAGGGAAAGTGCCAGGAGGGAAAAGTGAGGATTATGTTTAGACTTTCTCGGAACTGCTTCAAATCAACTAGATATCTTTGTGCTGTAAATCTCCCAACAGCCAAATGTAAAAGCAGCAAACATCTCGCTGTATGTCCCACATCCAAAGTGCCAAGAGAGTAATGTAGAGCTTGCTCTCCCTGTCTTTGAGTACTGTTTGCACTGTCCCGATTACCTCTTTGCTAACATTCTCTTCAGAGCTGCAGTGAAACCAGGAACCACGTGGAGAAGGCACCCACACTGAAAGTGCCTGGAGGGAACATTGGGGCTTCTTCTCAGTGTCTCTGACATAGGGTTTCACTGTCCCGGGAAACTCTCTGCTAACACCCTGCAGAGCGCTGTGCCCAATATACAGAAACGTCTTGCGGTATCCCCTACAGGGAAAGTGCCAGGAGGGAAAAGTGAGGATTATGCTTAGACTTTCTCGGAACTGCTTCAAATCAACTAGATATCTTTGTGCTGTAAATCTCCCAACAGCCAAACGTAAAAGCAGCAAACATCTCGCTGTATGTCCCACATCCAAAGTGCCGAGAGAGTAATGTAGAGCTTGCTCTCCCTGTCTTTGAGTACTGTTTGCACTGTCCCGATTACCTCTTTGCTAACATTCTCTTCAGAGCTGCAGTGAAACCAGGAACCACGTGGAGAAGGCACCCACACTGAAAGTGCCTGGAGGGAACATTGGGGCTTCTTCTCAGTGTCTCTGACATAGGGTTTCACTGTCCCGGGAAAGTCTCTGCTAACACCCTGCAGAGTGCTCTGCCCAATATACAGAAACGTCTTGCGGTATCCCCTACAGGGAAAGTGCCAGGAGGGAAAAGTGAGGATTATGTTTAGACTTTCTCGGAACTGCTTCAAATCAACTAGATATCTTTGTGCTGTAAATCTCCCAACAGCCAAATGTAAAAGCAGCAAACATCTCGCTGTATGTCCCACATCCAAAGTGCCAAGAGAGAGCTTGCTCTCCCTGTCTTTGAGTACTGTTTGCACTGTCCCGATTACCTCTTTGCTAACATTCTCTTCAGAGCTGCAGTGAAACCAGGAACCACGTGGAGAAGGCACCCACACTGAAAGTGCCTGGAGGGAACGTTGGGGCTTCTTCTCAGTGTCTCTGATATAGGGTTTCACTGTCCCGGGAAACTCTCTGCTAACACCCTGCAGAGCGCTGCGCCCAATATACAGAAACGTCTTGCGGTATCTCCTACAGGGAAAGTGCCAGGAGGAATTGTGGAGCTTGGTCTCAGTGTCTCTGAGAATTGCTCTGATTATCCGTGTGACCTCTTTGCTAAGACACTCCAGAAAGCTGTCCTCAAAACCAACACACATCTTGACATATCTCCCACATTGATCGCAGTGTCTCCAGAAACGGCATTCAAGGAGCCAGGAACTTTTCTCCCTACAATGTCCATTGAGTTGTCCTGAAAACCAATATACATCCTGCTATATCTCCCACATGGAAAGTGCCAGGAGGGAAAAGTGAGGATTATGCTTAGACTTTCTCGGAACTGCTTCAAATCAACTAGATATCTTTGTGCTGTAAATCTCCCAACAGCCAAACGCAAAAGCAGCAAACATCTCGCTGTATGTCCCACATCCAAAGTGCCAAGAGAGAGCTTGCTCTCCCTGTCTTTGAGTACTGTTTGCACTGTCCCGATTACCTCTTTGCTAACATTCTCTTCAGAGCTGCAGTGAAACCAGGAACCACGTGGAGAAGGCACCCACACTGAAAGTGCCTGGAGGGAACATTGGGGCTTCTTCTCAGTGTCTCTGACATAGGGTTTCACTGTCCCGGGAAACTCTCTGCTAACACCCTGCAGAGCGCTGTGCCCAATATACAGAAACGTCTTGCGGTATCCCCTACAGGGAAAGTGCCAGGAGGGAAAAGTGAGGATTATGCTTAGACTTTCTCGGAACTGCTTCAAATCAACTAGATATCTTTGTGCTGTAAATCTCCCAACAGCCAAACGTAAAAGCAGCAAACATCTCGCTGTATGTCCCACATCCAAAGTGCCGAGAGAGTAATGTAGAGCTTGCTCTCCCTGTCTTTGAGTACTGTTTGCACTGTCCCGATTACCTCTTTGCTAACATTCTCTTCAGAGCTGCAGTGAAACCAGGAACCACGTGGAGAAGGCACCCACACTGAAAGTGCCTGGAGGGAACATTGGGGCTTCTTCTCAGTGTCTCTGACATAGGGTTTCACTGTCCCGGGAAACTCTCTGCTAACACCCTGCAGAGCGCTGTGCCCAATATACAGAAACGTCTTGCGGTATCTCCTACAGGGAAAGTGCCAGGAGGGAAAAGTGAGGATTATGTTTAGACTTTCTCGGAACTGCTTCAAATCAACTAGATATCTTTGTGCTGTAAATCTCCCAACAGCCAAATGTAAAAGCAGCAAACATCTCGCTGTATGTCCCACATCCAAAGTGCCAAGAGAGTAATGTAGAGCTTGCTCTCCCTGTCTTTGAGTACTGTTTGCACTGTCCCGATTACCTCTTTGCTAACATTCTCTTCAGAGCTGCAGTGAAACCAGGAACCACGTGGAGAAGGCACCCACACTGAAAGTGCCTGGAGGGAACATTGGGGCTTCTTCTCAGTGTCTCTGACATAGGGTTTCACTGTCCCGGGAAACTCTCTGCTAACACCCTGCAGAGCGCTGTGCCCAATATACAGAAACGTCTTGCGGTATCCCCTACAGGGAAAGTGCCAGGAGGGAAAAGTGAGGATTATGCTTAGACTTTCTCGGAACTGCTTCAAATCAACTAGATATCTTTGTGCTGTAAATCTCCCAACAGCCAAACGTAAAAGCAGCAAACATCTCGCTGTATGTCCCACATCCAAAGTGCCGAGAGAGTAATGTAGAGCTTGCTCTCCCTGTCTTTGAGTACTGTTTGCACTGTCCCGATTACCTCTTTGCTAACATTCTCTTCAGAGCTGCAGTGAAACCAGGAACCACGTGGAGAAGGCACCCACACTGAAAGTGCCTGGAAGGAACGTTGGGGCTTCTTCTCAGTGTCTCTGATATAGGGTTTCACTGTCCCGGGAAACTCTCTGCTAACACCCTGCAGAGCGCTGCGCCCAATATACAGAAACGTCTTGCGGTATCTCCTACAGGGAAAGTGCCAGGAGGAATTGTGGAGCTTGGTCTCAGTGTCTCTGAGAATTGCTCTGATTATCCTTGTGACCTCTTTGCTAAGACACTCCAGAAAGCTGTCCTCAAAACCAACACACATCTTGACATATCTCCCACATTGATCGCAGTGTCTCCAGAAACGGCATTCAAGGAGCCAGGAACTTTTCTCCCTACAATGTCCATTGAGTTGTCCTCAAAACCAATATACATCCTGCTATATCTCCCACATGGAAAGTGCCAGGAGGGAAAAGTGAGGATTATGCTTAGACTTTCTCGGAACTGCTTCAAATCAACTAGATATCTTTGTGCTGTAAATCTCCCAACAGCCAAACGCAAAAGCAGCAAACATCTCGCTGTATGTCCCACATCCAAAGTGCCGAGAGAGTAATGTAGAGCTTGCTCTCCCTGTCTTTGAGTACTGTTTGCACTGTCCCGATTACCTCTTTGCTAACATTCTCTTCAGAGCTGCAGTGAAACCAGGAACCACGTGGAGAAGGCACCCACACTGAAAGTGCCTGGAGGGAACATTGGGGCTTCTTCTCAGTGTCTCTGACATAGGGTTTCACTCTCCCGGGAAACTCTCTGCTAACACCCTGCAGAGCGCTGTGCCCAATATACAGAAACGTCTTGCGGTATCTCCTACAGGGAAAGTGCCAGGAGGGAAAAGTGAGGATTATGTTTAGACTTTCTCGGAACTGCTTCAAATCAACTAGATATCTTTGTGCTGTAAATCTCCCAACAGCCAAATGTAAAAGCAGCAAACATCTCGCTGTATGTCCCACATCCAAAGTGCCAAGAGAGAGCTTGCTCTCCCTGTCTTTGAGTACTGTTTGCACTGTCCCGATTACCTCTTTGCTAACATTCTCTTCAGAGCTGCAGTGAAACCAGGAACCACGTGGAGAAGGCACCCACACTGAAAGTGCCTGGAGGGAACATTGGGGCTTCTTCTCAGTGTCTCTGACATAGGGTTTCACTCTCCCGGGAAACTCTCTGCTAACACCCTGCAGAGCGCTGTGCCCAATATACAGAAACGTCTTGCGGTATCCCCTACAGGGAAAGTGCCAGGAGGGAAAAGTGAGGATTATGCTTAGACTTTCTCGGAACTGCTTCAAATCAACTAGATATCTTTGTGCTGTAAATCTCCCAACAGCCAAACGTAAAAGCAGCAAACATCTCGCTGTATGTCCCACATCCAAAGTGCCGAGAGAGTAATGTAGAGCTTGCTCTCCCTGTCTTTGAGTACTGTTTGCACTGTCCCGATTACCTCTTTGCTAACATTCTCTTCAGAGCTGCAGTGAAACCAGGAACCACGTGGAGAAGGCACCCACACTGAAAGTGCCTGGAGGGAACATTGGGGCTTCTTCTCAGTGTCTTTGACATAGGGTTTCACTGTCCCGGGAAACTCTCTGCTAACACCCTGCAGAGCGCTGTGCCCAATATACAGAAACGTCTTGCGGTATCTCCTACAGGGAAAGTGCCAGGAGGGAATAGTGAGGATTATGTTTAGACTTTCTCGGAACTGCTTCAAATCAACTAGATATCTTTGTGCTGTAAATCTCCCAACAGCCAAATGTAAAAGCAGCAAACATCTCGCTGTATGTCCCACATCCAAAGTGCCAAGAGAGAGCTTGCTCTCCCTGTCTTTGAGTACTGTTTGCACTGTCCCGATTACCTCTTTGCTAACATTCTCTTCAGAGCTGCAGTGAAACCAGGAACCACGTGGAGAAGGCACCCACACTGAAAGTGCCTGGAGGGAACATTGGGGCTTCTTCTCAGTGTCTCCGATATAGGGTTTCACTGTCCCGGGAAACTCTCTGCTAACACCCTGCAGAGCGCTGTGCCCAATATACAGAAACGTCTTGCGGTATCCCCTACAGGGAAAGTGCCAGGAGGGAAAAGTGAGGATTATGTTTAGACTTTCTCGGAACTGCTTCAAATCAACTAGATATCTTTGTGCTGTAAATCTCCCAACAGCCAAATGTAAAAGCAGCAAACATCTCGCTGTATGTCCCACATCCAAAGTGCCAAGAGAGTAATGTAGAGCTTGCTCTCCCTGTCTTTGAGTACTGTTTGCACTGTCCCGATTACCTCTTTGCTAACATTCTCTTCAGAGCTGCAGTGAAACCAGGAACCACGTGGAGAAGGCACCCACACTGAAAGTGCCTGGAGGGAACATTGGGGCTTCTTCTCAGTGTCTCTGACATAGGGTTTCACTGTCCCGGGAAACTCTCTGCTAACACCCTGCAGAGCGCTGTGCCCAATATACAGAAACGTCTTGCGGTATCTCCTACAGGGAAAGTGCCAGGAGGGAAAAGTGAGGATTATGTTTAGACTTTCTCGGAACTGCTTCAAATCAACTAGATATCTTTGTGCTGTAAATCTCCCAACAGCCAAATGTAAAAGCAGCAAACATCTCGCTGTATGTCCCACATCCAAAGTGCCAAGAGAGAGCTTGCTCTCCCTGTCTTTGAGTACTGTTTGCACTGTCCCGATTACCTCTTTGCTAACATTCTCTTCAGAGCTGCAGTGAAACCAGGAACCACGTGGAGAAGGCACCCACACTGAAAGTGCCTGGAGGGAACATTGGGGCTTCTTCTCAGTGTCTCTGACATAGGGTTTCACTGTCCCGGGAAACTCTCTGCTAACACCCTGCAGAGCGCTGTGCCCAATATACAGAAACGTCTTGCGGTATCTCCTACAGGGAAAGTGCCAGGAGGGAATAGTGAGGATTATGTTTAGACTTTCTCGGAACTGCTTCAAATCAACTAGATATCTTTGTGCTGTAAATCTCCCAACAGCCAAATGTAAAAGCAGCAAACATCTCGATGTATGTCCCACATCCAAAGTGCCAAGAGAGAGCTTGCTCTCCCTGTCTTTGAGTACTGTTTGCACTGTCCCGATTACCTCTTTGCTAACATTCTCTTCAGAGCTGCAGTGAAACCAGGAACCACGTGGAGAAGGCACCCACACTGAAAGTGCCTGGAGGGAACATTGGGGCTTCTTCTCAGTGTCTCCGATATAGGGTTTCACTGTCCCGGGAAACTCTCTGCTAACACCCTGCAGAGCGCTGTGCCCAATGTACAGAAACGTCTTGCGGTATCCCCTACAGGGAAAGTGCCAGGAGGGAAAAGTGAGGATTATGTTTAGACTTTCTCGGAACTGCTTCAAATCAACTAGATATCTTTGTGCTGTAAATCTCCCAACAGCCAAATGTAAAAGCAGCAAACATCTCGCTGTATGTCCCACATCCAAAGTGCCAAGAGAGTAATGTAGAGCTTGCTCTCCCTGTCTTTGAGTACTGTTTGCACTGTCCCGATTACCTCTTTGCTAACATTCTCTTCAGAGCTGCAGTGAAACCAGGAACCACGTGGAGAAGGCACCCACACTGAAAGTGCCTGGAGGGAACATTGGGGCTTCTTCTCAGTGTCTTTGACATAGGGTTTCACTGTCCCGGGAAACTCTCTGCTAACACCCTGCAGAGCGCTGTGCCCAATATACAGAAACGTCTTGCGGTATCTCCTACAGGGAAAGTGCCAGGAGGGAATAGTGAGGATTATGTTTAGACTTTCTCGGAACTGCTTCAAATCAACTAGATATCTTTGTGCTGTAAATCTCCCAACAGCCAAATGTAAAAGCAGCAAACATCTCGCTGTATGTCCCACATCCAAAGTGCCAAGAGAGAGCTTGCTCTCCCTGTCTTTGAGTACTGTTTGCACTGTCCCGATTACCTCTTTGCTAACATTCTCTTCAGAGCTGCAGTGAAACCAGGAACCACGTGGAGAAGGCACCCACACTGAAAGTGCCTGGAGGGAACATTGGGGCTTCTTCTCAGTGTCTCCGATATAGGGTTTCACTGTCCCGGGAAACTCTCTGCTAACACCCTGCAGAGCGTAGTGCCCAATATACAGAAACGTCTTGCGGTATCCCCTACAGGGAAAGTGCCAGGAGGGAATAGTGAGGATTATGTTTAGACTTTCTCGGAACTGCTTCAAATCAACTAGATATCTTTGTGCTGTAAATCTCCCAACAGCCAAATGTAAAAGCAGCAAACATCTCGCTGTATGTCCCACATCCAAAGTGCCAAGAGAGAGCTTGCTCTCCCTGTCTTTGAGTACTGTTTGCACTGTCCCGATTACCTCTTTGCTAACATTCTCTTCAGAGCTGCAGTGAAACCAGGAACCACGTGGAGAAGGCACCCACACTGAAAGTGCCTGGAGGGAACATTGGGGCTTCTTCTCAGTGTCTCTGACATAGGGTTTCACTGTCCCGGGAAACTCTCTGCTAACACCCTGCAGAGCGCTGTGCCCAATATACAGAAACGTCTTGCGGTATCTCCTACAGGGAAAGTGCCAGGAGGGAATAGTGAGGATTATGTTTAGACTTTCTCGGAACTGCTTCAAATCAACTAGATATCTTTGTGCTGTAAATCTCCCAACAGCCAAATGTAAAAGCAGCAAACATCTCGATGTATGTCCCACATCCAAAGTGCCAAGAGAGAGCTTGCTCTCCCTGTCTTTGAGTACTGTTTGCACTGTCCCGATTACCTCTTTGCTAACATTCTCTTCAGAGCTGCAGTGAAACCAGGAACCACGTGGAGAAGGCACCCACACTGAAAGTGCCTGGAGGGAACATTGGGGCTTCTTCTCAGTGTCTCCGATATAGGGTTTCACTGTCCCGGGAAACTCTCTGCTAACACCCTGCAGAGCGCTGTGCCCAATGTACAGAAACGTCTTGCGGTATCCCCTACAGGGAAAGTGCCAGGAGGGAAAAGTGAGGATTATGTTTAGACTTTCTCGGAACTGCTTCAAATCAACTAGATATCTTTGTGCTGTAAATCTCCCAACAGCCAAATGTAAAAGCAGCAAACATCTCGCTGTATGTCCCACATCCAAAGTGCCAAGAGAGTAATGTAGAGCTTGCTCTCCCTGTCTTTGAGTACTGTTTGCACTGTCCCGATTACCTCTTTGCTAACATTCTCTTCAGAGCTGCAGTGAAACCAGGAACCACGTGGAGAAGGCACCCACACTGAAAGTGCCTGGAGGGAACATTGGGGCTTCTTCTCAGTGTCTCTGACATAGGGTTTCACTGTCCCGGGAAACTCTCTGCTAACACCCTGCAGAGCGCTGTGCCCAATATACAGAAACGTCTTGCGGTATCTCCTACAGGGAAAGTGCCAGGAGGGAAAAGTGAGGATTATGTTTAGACTTTCTCGGAACTGCTTCAAATCAACTAGATATCTTTGTGCTGTAAATCTCCCAACAGCCAAATATAAAAGCAGCAAACATCTCGCTGTATGTCCCACATCCAAAGTGCCGAGAGAGTAATGTAGAGCTTGCTCTCCCTGTCTTTGAGTACTGTTTGCACTGTCCCGATTACCTCTTTGCTAACATTCTCTTCAGAGCTGCAGTGAAACCAGGAACCACGTGGAGAAGGCACCCACACTGAAAGTGCCTGGAGGGAACATTGGGGCTTCTTCTCAGTGTCTCTGACATAGGGTTTCACTGTCCCGGGAAAGTCTCTGCTAACACCCTGCAGAGTGCTCTGCCCAATATACAGAAACGTCTTGCGGTATCTCCTACAGGGAAAGTGCCAGGAGGGAAAAGTGAGGATTATGTTTAGACTTTCTCGGAACTGCTTCAAATCAACTAGATATCTTTGTGCTGTAAATCTCCCAACAGCCAAATGTAAAAGCAGCAAACATCTCGCTGTATGTCCCACATCCAAAGTGCCAAGAGAGAGCTTGCTCTCCCTGTCTTTGAGTACTGTTTGCACTGTCCCGATTACCTCTTTGCTAACATTCTCTTCAGAGCTGCAGTGAAACCAGGAACCACGTGGAGAAGGCACCCACACTGAAAGTGCCTGGAGGGAACACTGGGGCTTCTTCTCAGTGTCTCTGACATAGGGTTTCACTGTCCCGGGAAACTCTCTGCTAACACCCTGCAGAGCGCTGTGCCCAATATACAGAAACGTCTTGCGGTATCCCCTACAGGGAAAGTGCCAGGAGGGAAAAGTGAGGATTATGCTTAGACTTTCTCGGAACTGCTACAAATCAACTAGATATCTTTGTGCTGTAAATCTCCCAACAGCCAAATGTAAAAGCAGCAAACATCTCGCTGTATGTCCCACATCCAAAGTGCCAAGAGAGTAATGTAGAGCTTGCTCTCCCTGTCTTTGAGTACTGTTTGCACTGTCCCAATTACCTCTTTGCTAACATTCTCTTCAGAGCTGCAGTGAAACCAGGAACCACGTGGAGAAGGCACCCACACTGAAAGTGCCTGGAGGGAACATTGGGGCTTCTTCTCAGTGTCTCTGACATAGGGTTTCACTGTCCCGGGAAACTCTCTGCTAACACCCTGCAGAGCGCTGTGCCCAATGTACAGAAACGTCTTGCGGTATCTCCTACAGGGAAAGTGCCAGGAGGGAAAAGTGAGGATTATCCTTTCCCACTTGGCGCCAAGCCAGGCCCAAAAATGGCCATATGTCTGGAGACTGGTCCCACGCCCAAAGAGCCAGCAGGGAAAATTATGCCTTGTTCTAAAGCTCTTTGGGAAACGCTTGCGTAGCCCCACAGACCTGGGGGCTGCAGGCTTTCCTGCTGCCTTCAGACTAAAAACCACCCTTTCCCACTTGGCATCGTGCCAGGCACAAAAATGGCCATATTTCTGGAGACTGGTCCCTTTCACAAAGACCCAGCAGGGAAAACTATGCCTTGTTCTAAAGCTCTTTGGGAACCGCTTGCGTAGCCCCACACACCTGGGGGCTGCAGGCTTTCCTGCTGCCTTCAGCCTCAAAACCACCCTTTCCCACATGGCGTCACGCCAGACACAAAAATGGCCATATGTCCGGAGGCTGGTCCCACGCCCAAAGAGCCAGCAGGGAAAACTATGCCTTGTTCTAAAGCTCTTTGGGAACCGCTTGCGTAGCCCCACACACCTGGGAGCTGCAGGCTTTCCTGCTCTCCCTCAGCCTCAAAAGCACGCTTTCCCACTTGGCCCCGCGCCAGGCCCAAAAATGGCCATATGTCTGGAGACTGGTCCCACGCCCAAAGAGCCAGCAGGGAAAAATATGCCTTGTTCTAAAGCTCTTTGGGAACCGCTTGCGTAGCCCCACACACCTGGGGGCTGCAGGCTTTTCTCGCGCTTTCAACCTCAAAACCACCCTTTCCCACTTGGCGCTGCGCCAGGCACAAAAATGGCCATATGTCTGGAGACTGGTCCCACGCCCAAAGAGCCAGCAGGGAAAACTATGTCTTGTTCTAAAGCTCTTTGGGAACCGCTTGCGTAGCCCCACACACCTGGGGGCTGCAGGCTTTCCTGCTGCCTTCAGCCTCAAAACCACCCTTTCCCACATGGTGCCACGCCAGGCACAAAAATGGCCATATGTCTGGAGGTTGGTCCCACGCCCAAAGAGCCAGCAGGGAAAACTATGCCCTGTTCTAAAGCTCTTTGGGAACCGCTTGCGTAGCCCCACAGACCTGGGGGCTGCAGGCTTTCCTGCTGACTTCAGCCTCAAAACCACCCTTTCCCACTTGGTGCCACTCCAGGCCCAAATTGGCCATATATCTGGAGACTGGTCCCTTTCCCAAACAGCCAGCAGGGAAAAATATGCCTTGTTCTAAAGCTCTTTGGGAACCGCTTGCGTAGCCCCAGAGACGTGGGGGCTGCAGGCTTTCCTGCTGCCTTCAGCCTCAAAACAACCCTTTTCCACATGGCGTCACGCCAGGCACAAAAATGGCCATTTGTCTGAAGATTGGTCCCACGCCCAAAGAGCCAGCAGGGAAAACTATGCCTTGTTCTAAAGCTCTTTGGGAACCGCTTGCGTAGCCCCACACACCTGGGGGCTGCAGGCTTTCCTGCTGCCTTCAGCCTCAAAACAACCCTTTCCCACTTGGCGCTGCGCCAGGCCCAAAAATGGCCATATGTCTATAGAATGGTCCCACGCCCAAAGAGCCAGCAGGGAAAACTATGCCTTGTTCTAAAGCTCTTTGGGAACCGCTTGCGTAGCCCTACAGACCTGGGGGCTGCAGGCTTTCCTGCTGCCTTCAGTCTCAAAACCACCCTTTCCCACATGGCGCCACGCCAGGCCCAAAAATGGCCATATGTCTGGAGTTTGGTCCCACGCCCAAAGAGCCAGCAGGGAAAACTATGCCTTGTTCTGAAGCTCTTTGGGAACCGCTTGCGTAGCCCCACACACGTGGGGGCTGCAGGCTTTCCTGCTGCCTTCAGCCTCAAAACCACCCTTTCCCACATGGTGCCACGCCAGGCACAATAATGGCCATATGTCTGGAGGTTGGTCCCACGACCAAAGAGCCAGCAGGGAAAACTATGCCCTGTTCTAAAGCTCTTTGGGAACCGCTTGCGTAGCCCCACAGACCTGGGGGCTGCAGGCTTTCCTGCTGACTTCAGCCTCAAAACCACCCTTTCCCACTTGGTGCCACTCCAGGCCCAAATTGGCCATATATCTGGAGACTGGTCCCTTTCCCAAACAGCCAGCAGGGAAAAATATGCCTTGTTCTAAAGCTCTTTGGGAACCGCTTGCGTAGCCCCAGAGACGTGGGGGCTGCAGGCTTTCCTGCTGCCTTCAGCCTCAAAACAACCCTTTTCCACATGGCGTCACGCCAGGCACAAAAATGGCCATTTGTCTGAAGATTGGTCCCACGCCCAAAGAGCCAGCAGGGAAAACTATGCCTTGTTCTAAAGCTCTTTGGGAACCGCTTGCGTAGCCCCACAGACCTGCGGGCTGCAGGCTTTCCTGCTGCCTTCAGCCTCAAAACAACCCTTTCCCACTTGGCGCTGCGCCAGGCCCAAAAATGGCCATATGTCTATAGAATGGTCCCACGCCCAAAGAGCCAGCAGGGAAAACTATGCCTTGTTCTAAAGCTCTTTGGGAACCGCTTGCGTAGCCCTACAGACCTGGGGGCTGCAGGCTTTCCTGCTGCCTTCAGTCTCAAAACCACCCTTTCCCACATGGCGCCACGCCAGGCCCAAAAATGGCCATATGTCTGGACTTTGGTCCCACGCCCAAAGTGCCAGCAGGGAAAACTATGCCTTGTTCTAAAGCTCTTTGGGAACCTCTTGCATAGCCCCACACACCTGGGGGCTGCAGGCTTTCCTGCTGCCTTCAGCCTCAAAACCACCCTTTCCCACTTGGCCCCGCGCCAGGCCCAAAAATGGCCATATGTCTGGAGACTGGTCCCACGACCAAAGAGCCAGCAGGGAAAACTATGCCTTGTTCTAAAGCTCTTTGGGAACCTCTTGCGTAGCCCCACACACCTGGGGGCTGCAGGCTTTCCTGCTCTCTTCAGCCTCAAAACCACCCTTTCCCACTTGGCGCCAAGCCAGGCCCAAAAATGGCCATATGTCTGGAGACTGGTCCCACGCCCAAAGAGCCAGCAGGGAAAACTATGCCTTGTTCTAAAGCTCTTTGGGAACCGCTTGCGTAGCCCCACACACCTGGGGGCTGCAGGCTTTCCTGCTGCCTTCAGCCTCAAAAGAAACCTTTCGCCATTGGCGCCCCGCCAGGCCCAAAAATGGCCATATGTCTGGAGACTGGTCCCATGCCCAAAGAGCCAGCAGGGAAAACTATGCCTTGTTCTAAAGCTCTTTGGGAACCGCTTGCGTAGCCCCACACACCTGGGGGCTGCAGGCTTTCCTGCTGCCTTCAGCCTCAAAACCACCCTTTCCCACTTGGCGCCGTGCCAGGCACAAAAATGGCCATATATCTGGAGACTGGTCCCACGCCCAAAGAGCCAGCAGGGAAAACTATGCCTTGTTCTAAAGCTCTTTTGGAACCGCTTGCATAGCCCCACACACCTGGGGGCTGCAGGCTTTCCTGCTGCCTTCAGCCTCAAAACCACCCTTTCCCACATGGCGCCGTGCCATGCACAAAAATGGCCATATATCTGGAGACTGGTCCCTTTCACAAAGACCCAGCAGGGAAAACTATGTCTTGTTCTAAAGCTCTTTGGGAACCGCTTGCGTAGCCCCACACACCTGGGGGCTGCAGGCTTTCCTGCACTCTTCAGCCTCAAAACCACCCTTTCCCACTTTGCGCCAAGCCAGGCCCAAAACTGGCCATATGTCTGGAGACTGGTCCCACGCCCAAAGAGCCAGCAGGGAAAACTATGCCTTTTTCTAAAGCTCTTTGGGAACCGCTTGCGTAGCCCCACACACCTGGGGGCTGCAGGCTTTCCTGCTGCCTTCAGCCTCAAAACCACCCTTTTCCACATGGCGTCACGCCAGACACAAAAATGGCCATATGTCCGGAGGCTGGTCCCACGCCCAAAGAGCCAGCAGGGAAAACTATGCCTTGTTCTAAAGCTCTTTGGGAACCGCTTGCGTAGCCCCACATACCTGGGAGCTGCAGGCTTTCCTGCTCTCCCTCAGCCTCAAAAGCACGCTTTCCCACTTGGCGCCGCGCCAGGCCCAAAAATGGCCATATGTCTGGAGACTGGTTCCACGCCCAAAGAGCCAGCAGGGAAAAATATGCCTTGTTCTAAAGCTCTTTGGGAACCGCTTGCGTAGCCCCACAGACCTGCGGGCTGCAGGCTTTTCTCGCGCTTTCAACCTCAAAACCACCCTTTCCCACTTGGCGCTGCGCCAGGCACAAAAATGGCCATATGTCTGGAGGTTGGTCCCACGCCCAAAGAGCCAGCAGGGAAAACTATGTCTTGTTCTAAAGCTCTTTGGGAACCGCTTGCGTAGCCCCACACACCTGGGGGCTGCAGGCTTTCCTGCTGCCTTCAGCCTCAAAACCACCCTTTCCCACATGGCGCCACGCCAGGCACAAAAATGGCCATATGTCTGGAGACTGGTCCCACGCCCAAAGAGCCAGCAGGGAAAACTATGCCTTGTTCTGAAGCTCTTTGGGAACCGCTTGCGTAGCCCCACACACCTGGGGGCTGCAGGCTTTCCTGCTGCCTTCAGCCTCAAAACCACCCTTTCCCACATGGTGCCACGCCAGGCACAAAAATGGCCATATGTCTGGAGGTTGGTCCCACGCCCAAAGAGCCAGCAGGGAAAACTATGCCTTGTTCTAAAGCTCTTTGGGAACCGCTTGCGTAGCCCCACAGACCTGGGGGCTGCAGGCTTTCCTGCTGACTTCAGCCTCAAAACCACCCTTTCCCACTTGGTGCCTCTCCAGGCCCAAATTGGCCATATATCTGGAGACTGGTCCCTTTCCCAAACAGCCAGCAGGGAAAACTATGCCTTGTTCTAAAGCTCTTTGGGAACCGCTTGCGTAGCCCCACACAGCTGCGGGATGCAGGCTTTCCTGCTGCCTACAGCCTCAAAACAACCCTTTTCCACATGGCGTCACGCCAGGCACAAAAATGGCCATTTGTCTGAAGATTGGTCCCACGCCCAAAGAGCCAGCAGGGAAAACTATGCCTTGTTCTAAAGCTCTTTGGGAACCGCTTGCGTAGCCCCACAGACCTGGGGGCTGCAGGCTTTCCTGCTGCCTTCAGCCTCAAAACCACCCTTTTCCACATGGCGTCACGCCAGGCACAAAAATGGCCATATGTCAGGAGACTGGTCCCACGCCCAAAGAGCCAGCAGGGAAAACTATGCCTTGTTCTAAAGCTCTTTGGGAACCGCTTGCGTAGCCCCACACACCTGCGGGCTGCAGGCTTTCCTGCTGCCTTCAGCCTCAAAACCACCCTTTCCCACTTGGCATCACGCCAGGCCCAAAAATGGCCATATGTCTGGAGTTTGGTCCCACGCCCAAAGAGCCAGCAGGGAAAACTATGCCTTGTTCTAAAGCTCTTTGGGAACCGCTTGCGTAGCCCCACACACCTGGGGGCTGCAGGCTTTCCTGCTGCCTTCAGCCTCAAAACAACCCTTTCCCACTTGGCGCTGCGCCAGGCCCAAAAATGGCCATATGTCTGGAGACTGGTCCCACGCCCAAAGAGCCAGCAGGGAAAAATATGCCTTGTTCTAAAGCTCTTTGGGAACCGCTTGCGTAGCCCCACACACCTGGGGGCTGCAGGCTTTCCTGCTGCCTTCAGCCTCAAAACCACCCTTTCCCACATGGCGCCACGCCAGGCACAAAAATGGCCATATGTCTGGAGTTTGGTCCCACGACCAAAGAGCCAGCAGGGAAAACTATGCCTTGTTCTAAAGCTCTTTGGGAACCTCTTGCGTAGCCCCACACACCTGGGGGCTGCAGGCTTTCCTGCTGCCTTCAGCCTCAAAACCACCCTTTCCCACTTGGCCCTGCATCAGGTCCAAAAATGGCCATATGTCTGGAGACTGGTCCCTTTCCCAAAGAGCCAGCAGGGAAAACTATGCCTTGTTCTAAAGCTCTTTGGGAACCGCTTGCGTAGCCCCACGCACCTGGGGGCTGCAGGCTTTCCTGCTGCCTTCAGCCTCAAAACCACCCTTTTCCACATGGCGCCACGCCAGGCACAAAAATGGCCATATGTCTGGAGGTTGGTGCCACGCCCAAAGAGCCAGCAGGGAAAACTATGCCTTGTTCTAAAGCTCTTTGGGAACCGCTTGCGTAGCCCCACACACCTGGGGGCTGCAGGCTTTCCTGCTGACTTCAGCCTCAAAACCACCCTTTCCCACTTGGTGCCTCTCCAGGCCCAAATTGGCCATATATCTGGAGACTGGTCCCACGCCCAAAGAGCCAGCAGGGAAAACTATGCCTTGTTCTAAAGCTCTTTGGGAACCGCTTGCGTAGCCCCACAGACCTGGGGGCTGCAGGCTTTCCTGCTGCCTTCAGCCTCAAAACCACCCTTTCCCACTTGGCATCGCGCCAGGCACATAAATGGCCATATGTCTGGAAACTGGTCCCACGCCCAAAGAGCCAGCACGGAAAACTATGCCTTGTTCTAAAGCTCTTTGGGACCCGTTTGCGTAGCCCGACACACCTGGGGGCTGCAGGCTTTCCTGCTGCCTTCAGCCTCAAAAGAACCCTTTCCCACTTGGCACCGCGCCAGTCCCAAAAATGGCCATATGTCTGAAGATTGGTCCCACGCCCAAAGAGCCAGCAGGGAAAACTATGCCTTGTTCTAAAGCTCTTTGGGAACCGCTTGCGTAGCCTCACACACCTGGGGGCTGCAGGCTTTCCTGCTCTCTTCAGCCTCAAAAGCACGCTTTCCCACTTGGCGCCGCGCCAGGCCCAAAAATGGCCATATGTCTGGAGACTGGTCCCATGCCCAAAGAGCCAGCAGGGAAAACTATGCCTTGTTCTAAAGCTCTTTGGGAACCGCTTGCGTAGCCCCACACACGTGGGGGCTGCAGGCTTTCCTGCTGCCTTCAGCCTCAAAACCCCCCTTTCCCACTTGGCGCCGCGCCAGGCCCAAAAATGGCCATATGTCTGGAGACTGGTCCCACGCCCAAAGAGCCAGCACGGAAAACTATGCCTTGTTCTAAAGCTCTTTGGGAACCGCTTGCGTAGCCCCACACACCTGGGGGCTGCAGGCTTTCCTGCTGCCTTCAGCCTCAAAAGCACCCTTTCCTACTTGGCATCGCGCCAGGCACATAAATGGCCATATGTCTGGAGACTGGTCCCACGCCCAAAGAGCCAGCAGGGAAAATTATGCCTTGTTCTAAAGCTCTTTTGGAACCGCTTGCGTAGCCCCACACATGTGGGGGCTGCAGGCTTTCCTGCTGCCTTCAGACTCAAAACCACCCTTTCCCACTTGGCGCCGCGCCAGGCACAAAAATGGCCATATGGCTGGAGACTGGTCCCACGCCCAAAGAGCCAGCACGGAAAACTATGCCTTGTTCTAAAGCTCTTTGGGAACCGTTTGCGTAGCCCGACACACCTGGGGGCTGCAGGCTTTCCTGCTGCCTTCAGCCTCAAAAGCACCCTTTCCTACTTGGCATCGCGCCAGGCCCAAAAATGGCCATATGTCTGGAGACTGGTCCCACGCCCAAAGAGCCAGCACGGAAAACTATGCCTTGTTCTAAAGCTCTTTTGGAACCGCTTGCGTAGCCCCACAGACCTGGGGGCTGCAGGCTTTCCTGCTGCCTTCAGACTCAAAACCACCCTTTCCCACTTGGCGCCGCGCCAGGCCCAAAAATGGCCATATGGCTGGAGACTGGTCCCACGCCCAAAGAGCCAGCACGGAAAACTATGCCTTGTTCTAAAGCTCTTTGGGAACCGTTTGCGTAGCCCGACACACCTGGGGGCTGCAGGCTTTCCTGCTGCCTTCAGCCTCAAAACCACCCTTTCCTACTTGGCATCGCGCCAGGCCCAAAAATGGCCATATGTCTGGAGACTGGTCCCACGCCCAAAGAGCCAGCACGGAAAACTATGCCTTGTTCTAAAGCTCTTTTGGAACCGCTTGCGTAGCCCCACAGACCTGGGGGCTGCAGGCTTTCCTGCTGCCTTCAGACTCAAAACTACCCTTTCCTACTTGGCGCTCCGCCAGGCCCAAAAATGGCCATATGTCTGGAGTTTGGTCCCACGCCCAAAGAGCCAGCAGGGAAAACTATGCCTTGTTCTAAAGCTCTTTGGGAACCGCTTGCGTAGCCCCACACACCTGGGGGCTGCAGGCTTTCCTGCTGCCTTCAGCCTCAAAACCACCCTTTTCCACATGGCGTCACGCAGGAACAAAAATGGCCATATGTCTGGAGGCTGGTCCCACGCCCAAAGAGCCAGCAGGGAAAACTATGCCTTTTTCTAAAGCTCTTTGGGAACCGCTTGCGTAGCCCCACACACCTGGGGGCTGCAGGCTTTCCTGCTGCCTTCAGCCTCAAAAGCACGCTTTCCCACTTGGCGCCGCGCCAGGCCCAAAAATGGCCATATGTCTGGAGACTGGTCCCACGCCCAAAGAGCCAGCAGGGAAAACTATGCCTTGTTCTAAAGCTCTTTGGGAACGGCTTGCGTAGCCCCACGCACCTGGGGGCTGCAGGCTTTCCTGCTGCCTTCAGACTCAAAACCACACTTTCCCACTTGGCGCCGCGCCAGGCCCAAAAATGGCCATATGTCTGGAGACTGGTCCCACGCCCAAAGAGCCAGCACGGAAAACTATGCCTTGTTCTAAAGCTCTTTGGGAACCGTTTGCGTAGCCCGACACACCTGGGGGCTGCAGGCTTTCCTGCTGCCTTCAGCCTCAAAAGCACCCTTTCCTACTTGGCATCGCGCCAGGCCCAAAAATGGCCATATGTCTGGAGACTGGTCCCACGCCCAAAGAGCCAGCACGGAAAACTATGCCTTGTTCTAAAGCTCTTTTGGAACCGCTTGCGTAGCCCCACAGACCTGGGGGCTGCAGGCTTTCCTGCTGCCTTCAGACTCAAAACCACCCTTTCCCAAATGGCGCCACGCCAGGCCCAAAAATGGCCATATGTCTGGAGTTTGGTCCCACGCCCAAAGAACCAGCAGGTAAAACTATGCCTTGTTCTAAAGCTCTTTGGGAACGGCTTGCGTAGCCCCACACACCTGGGGGCTGCAGGCTTTCCTGCTGCCTTCAGACTCAAAACCACCCTTTCCCACTTGGCATCCTGCCAGGCCCAAAAATGACCATATTTCTGGAGACTGGTCCCACGCCCAAAGAGCCAGCAGGGAAAACTATGCCTTGTTCTAAAGCTCTTTGGGAACCGCTTGCGTGGCCCCTCACACCTGGGGGCTGCAGGCTTTCCTGCTGCCTTCAGCCTCAAAACCACCCTTTTCCACATGGCGTCACGCAGGCACAAAAATGGCCATATGTCTGGAGACTGGTCCCTTTCCCAAAGAGCCAGCAGGGAAAACTATGCCTTGTTCTAAAGCTCTTTGGGAACCGCTTGCGTAGCCCCACACACCTGGGGGCTGCAGGCTTTCCTGCTGCCTTCAGCCTCAAAAGAACCCTTTCCCACTTGGCGCCACGCCAGGCCCAAAAATGGCCATATGTCTGAAGATTGGTCCCACGCCCAAAGAGCCAGCAGGGAAAACTATGCCTTGTTCTAAAGCTCTTTGGGAACCGCTTGCGTAGCCCCACACACCTGGGGGCTGCAGGCTTTCCTGCTCTCTTCAGCCTCAAAAGCACGCTTTCCCACTTGGCGCCGCGCCAGGCCCAAAAATGGCCATATGTCTGGAGACTGGTCCCACGCCCAAAGAGCCAGCAGGGAAAACTATGCCTTGTTCTAAAGCTCTTTGGGAACGGCTTGCGTAGGCCCACACACCTGGGGGCTGCAGGCTTTCCTGCTGCCTTCAGACTCAAAACCACACTTTCCCACTTGGCATCGTGCCAGGCACAAAAATGGCCATATTTCTGGAGACTGGTCCCTTTCCCAAAGAGCCACCAGGGAAAACTATGCCTTGTTCTAAAGCTCTTTGGGAACCGCTTGCGTGGCCCCTCACACCTGGGGGCTGCAGGCTTTCCTGCTGCCTTCAGCCTCAAAACCACCCTTTCCCACATGGCCCCGCGCCAGGCCCAAAAATGGCCATATGTCTGGAGACTGGTCCCACGCCCAAAGAGCCAGCACGGAAAACTATGCCTTGTTCTAAAGCTCTTTGGGAACCGCTTGCGTAGACCCACACACCTGGGGGCTGCAGGCTTTCTTGCTGCCTTCAGCCTCAAAACCACCCTTTCCCACTTGGCATCGCGCCAGGCACATAAATGGCCATATGTCTGGAGACTGGTCCCACGCCCAAAGAGCCAGCACGGAAAACTATGCCTTGTTCTAAAGCTCTTTGGGAACCGTTTGCGTAGCCCGACACACCTGGGGGCTGCAGGCTTTCCTGCTGCCTTCAGCCTCAAAAGCAACCTTTCCTACTTGGCATCGCGCCAGGCCCAAAAATGGCCATATGTCTGGAGACAGGTCCCACGCCCAAAGAGCCAGCAGGGAAAACTATGCCTTGTTCTAAAGCGCTTTGGGAACCGCTTGCGTAGCCTCACACACCTGGGGGCTCCAGGCTTTCCTGCTGCCTTCAGCCTCAAAAGAACCCTTTCCCACTTGGCGCCGCGCCAGGCACAAAAATGGCCATATGTCTGAAGATTGGTCCCACGCCCAAAGAGCCAGCAGGGAAAACTATGCCTTGTTCTAAAGCTCTTTGGGAACCGCTTGCGTAGCCCCACACACCTGGGGGCTGCAGGCTTTCCTGCTCTCTTCAGCCTCAAAAGCACGCTTTCCCACTTGGCGCTGCGCCAGGCCCAAAAATGGCCATATGTCTGGAGACTGGTCCCACGCCCAAAGAGCCAGCAGGGAAAACTATGCCTTGTTCTAAAGCTCTTTGGGAACGGCTAGCGTAGCCCCACAGACCTGTGGGCTGCATGCTTTCCTGCTGCCTTCAGCCTCAAAACCACCCTTTCCCACATGGCGTCACGCCAGGCCCAAAAATGGCCATATGTCTGGAGACTGGTCCCATGCCCAAAGAGCCAGCAGGGAAAACTATGCCTTGTTCTAAAGCTCTTTGGGAACCGCTTGCGTAGCCCCACACACCTGGGGGCTGCAGGCTTTCCTGCTGCCTTCAGCCTCAAAACAACCCTTTCCCACTTGGCGCCGTGCCAGGCACAAAAATGGCCATATGTCTGGAGACTGGTCCCACGCCCAAAGAGCCAGCACGGAAAACTATGCCTTGTTCTAAAGCTCTTTGGGAACCGCTTGCGTAGCCCCACACACCTGGGGGCTGCAGGCTTTCCTGCTCTCTTCAGCCTCAAAAGCACCCTTTCCTACTTGGCATCGCGCCAGGCACATAAATGGCCATATGTCTGGAGACTGGTCCCACGCCCAAAGAGCCAGCACGGAAAACTATGCCTTGTTCTAAAGCTCTTTGGGAACCGTTTGCGTAGCCCGACACACCTGGGGGCTGCAGGCTTTCCTGCTGCCTTCAGCCTCAAAACCACCCTTTCCAACTTGGCATCGCGCCAGGCACAAAAATGGCCATATGTCTGGAGACTGGTCCCACGCCCAAAGAGCCAGCACGGAAAACTATGCCTTGTTCTAAAGGTCTTTGGGAACCGCTTGCGTAGCCCCACAGACCTGGGGGCTGCAGGCTTTCCTGCTGCCTTCAGCCTCAAAACCACCCTTTCCCACATGGCGCCGCGCCAGGCCCAAAAATGGCCATATGTCTGGAGACTGGTCCCATGCCCAAAGAGCCAGCAGGGAAAACTATGCCTTGTTCTAAAGCTCTTTGGGAACCGCTTGCGTAGCCCCACACACCTGGGGGCTGCAGGCTTTCCTGCTGCCTTCAGCCTCAAAACCACCCTTTCCCACTTGGCGCCGCGCCAGGCACAAAAATGGCCATATGTCTGGAGACTGGTCCCTTTCCCAAAGAGCCAGCAGGGAAAACTATGCCTTGTTCTAAAGCTCTTTGGGAACCGCTTGCGTAGCCCCACACACCTGGGGGCTGCAGGCTTTCCTGCTGCCTTCAGCCTCAAAAGCACCCTTTCCTACTTGGCATCGCGCGAGGCACATAAATGGCTATATGTCTGGAGACTGGTCCCACGCCCAAAGAGCCAGCAGGGAAAACTATGCCTTGTTCTAAAGCTCTTTGGGAACCGCTTGCGTAGCCCCACACACCTGGGGGCTGCAGGCTTTCCTGCTGCCTTCAGCCTGAAAAGCACCCTTTCCTACTTGGCATCGCGCCAGGCCCAAAAATGGCCATATGTCTGGAGTTTGGTCCCACGCTCAAAGAGCCAGCAGGGAAAACTATGCCTTGTTCTAAAGCTCTTTGGGAACCGTTTGCGTAGCCCCACACACCTGGGGGCTGCAGGCTTTCCTGCTGCCTTCAGCCTCAAAAGCACCCTTTCCTACTTGGCATCGCGCCAGGCCCAAAAATGGCCATATGTCTGGAGACTGGTCCCACGCCCAAAGAGCCAGCAGGGAAAACTATGCCTTGTTCTAAAGCTCTTTTGGAACCGCTTGCGTAGCCCCACAGACCTGGGGGCTGCAGGATTTCCTGCTGCCTTCAGACTCAAAACCACCCTTTCCCACTTGGCGCCGCGCCAGGCCCAAAAATGGCAATATGGCTGGAGACTGGTCCCACGCCCAAAGAGCCAGCAGGGAAAACTATGCCTTGTTCTAAAGATCTTTGGGAACCGCTTGCGTAGCCCCACACAACTGGGGGCTGCAGGCTTTCCTGCTGCCTTCAGACTCAAAACCACCCTTTCCCAAATGGCGCCACGCCAGGCCCAAAAATGGCCATATGTCTTGAGTTTGGTCCCACGCCCAAAGAACCAGCAGGAAAAACTATGCCTTGTTCTAAAGCTCTTTGGGAACGGCTTGCGTAGCCCCACACACCTGGGGGCTGCAGGCTTTCCTGCTGCCTTCAGACTCAAAACCACCCTTTCCCACTTGGCATCCTGCCAGGCCCAAAAATGGCCATATTTCTGGAGACTGGTCCCACGCCCAAAGAGCCAGCAGGGAAAACTATGCCTTGTTCTAAAGCTCTTTGGGAACCGCTTGCGTGGCCCCTCACACCTGGGGGCTGCAGGCTTTCCTGCTGCCTTCAGCCTCAAAACCACCCTTTTCCACATGGCGTCACGCAGGCACAAAAATGGCCATATGTCTGGAGACTGGTCCCACGCCCAAAGAGCCAGCAGGGAAAACTATGCCTTGTTCTAAAGCTCTTTGGCAACCGTTTGCGTAGCCCCACACACCTGGGGACTGCAGGCTTTCCTGCTGCCTTCAGCCTCAAAAGAACCCTTTCCCACTTGGCGCCACGCCAGGCCCAAAAATGGCCATATGTCTGAAGATTGGTCCCACGCCCAAAGAGCCAGCAGGGAAAACTATGCCTTGTTCTAAAGCTCTTTGGGAACCGCTTGCGTAGCCCCACACACCTGGGGGCTGCAGGCTTTCCTGCTCTCTTCAGCCTCAAAAGCACGCTTTCCCACTTGGCGCCGCGCCAGGCCCAAAAATGGCCATATGTCTGGAGACTGGTCCCACGCCCAAAGAGCCAGCAGGGAAAACTATGCCTTGTTCTAAAGCTCTTTGGGAACGGCTTGCGTAGCCCCACACACCTGGGGGCTGCAGGCTTTCCTGCTGCCTTCAGACTCAAAACCACACTTTCCCACTTGGCATCGTGCCAGGCACAAAAATGGCCATATTTCTGGAGACTGGTCCCTTTCCCAAAGAGCCACCAGGGAAAATTATGCCTTGTTCTAAAGCTCTTTGGGAACCGCTTGCGTGGCCCCTCACACCTGGGGGCTGCAGGCTTTCCTGCTGCCTTCAGCCTCAAATCCACCTTTCCCACATGGCGTCACGCCAGGCACAAAAATGGCCATATGTCTGGAGGTTGGTCCCACGCCCAAAGAGCCAGCAGGGAAAACTATGCCTTGTTCTAATGCTCTTTGGGAACGGATTGCGTAGCCCCACAGACCTGGGGGCTGCAGGCTTTCCTGCTGCCTTCAGCCTCAAAACCACCCTTTCCCACATGGCCCCGCGCCAGGCCCAAAAATGGCCATATGTCTGGAGACTGGTCCCACGCCCAAAGAGGCAGCAGGGAAAACTATGCCTTGTTCTAAAGCTCTTTGGGAACCGCTTGCGTAGCCCCACACACCTGGGGGCTGCAGGCTTTCCTGCTGCCTTCAGCCTCAAAACCACCCTTTCCCACTTGGCGCCGCGCCAGGCACAAAAATGGCCATATGTCTGGAGACTGGTCCCTTTCCCAAAGAGCCACCAGGGAAAACTATGCCTTGTTCTAAAGCTCTTTGGGAACCGCTTGCGTAGACCCACACACCTGGGGGCTGCAGGCTTTCCTGCTGCCTTCAGCCTCAAAAGCACCCTTTCCTACTTGGCATCGCGCCAGGCACATAAATGGCTATATGTCTGGAGACTGGTCCCACGCCCAAAGAGCCAGCAGGGAAAACTATGCCTTGTTCTAAAGCTCTTTGGGAACCGCTTGCGTAGCCCCACACACCTGGGGGCTGCAGGCTTTCCTGCTGCCTTCAGACTCAAAACCACACTTTCCCACTTGGCATCGTGCCAGGCACAAAAATGGCCATATTTCTGGAGACTGGTCCCTTTCCCAAAGAGCCACCAGGGAAAATTATGCCTTGTTCTAAAGCTCTTTGGGAACCGCTTGCGTGGCCCCTCACACCTGGGGGCTGCAGGCTTTCCTGCTGCCTTCAGCCTCAAATCCACCTTTCCCACATGGCGTCACGCCAGGCACAAAAATGGCCATATGTCTGGAGGTTGGTCCCACGCCCAAAGAGCCAGCAGGGAAAACTATGCCTTGTTCTAATGCTCTTTGGGAACGGATTGCGTAGCCCCACAGACCTGGGGGCTGCAGGCTTTCCTGCTGCCTTCAGCCTCAAAACCACCCTTTCCCACATGGCCCCGCGCCAGGCCCAAAAATGGCCATATGTCTGGAGACTGGTCCCACGCCCAAAGAGGCAGCAGGGAAAACTATGCCTTGTTCTAAAGCTCTTTGGGAACCGCTTGCGTAGCCCCACACACCTGGGGGCTGCAGGCTTTCCTGCTGCCTTCAGACTCAAAACCACCCTTTCCCACTTGGCGCCGCGCCAGGCACAAAAATGGCCATATGTCTGGAGACTGGTCCCTTTCCCAAAGAGCCACCAGGGAAAACTATGCCTTGTTCTAAAGCTCTTTGGGAACCGCTTGCGTAGACCCACACACCTGGGGGCTGCAGGCTTTCCTGCTGCCTTCAGCCTCAAAAGCACCCTTTCCTACTTGGCATCGCGCCAGGCACATAAATGGCTATATGTCTGGAGACTGGTCCCACGCCCAAAGAGCCAGCAGGGAAAACTATGCCTTGTTCTAAAGCTCTTTGGGAACCGCTTGCGTAGCCCCACAGACCTGGGGGCTGCAGGCTTTCCTGCTGCCTTCAGCCTGAAAAGCACCCTTTCCTACTTGGCATCGCGCCAGGCCCAAAAATGGCCATATGTCTGGAGACTGGTCCCACGCTCAAAGAGCCAGCAGGGAAAACTATGCCTTGTTCTAAAGCTCTTTGGGAACCGTTTGCGTAGCCCCACACACCTGGGGGCTGCAGGCTTTCCTGCTGCCTTCAGCCTCAAAAGCACCCTTTCCTACTTGGCATCGCGCCAGGCCCAAAAATGGCCATATGTCTGGAGACTGGTCCCACGCCCAAAGAGCCAGCAGGGAAAACTATGCCTTGTTCTAAAGCTCTTTTGGAACCGCTTGCGTAGCCCCACAGACCTGGGGGCTGCAGGATTTCCTGCTGCCTTCAGACTCAAAACCACCTTTTCCCACTTGGCGCCGCGCCAGGCCCAAAAATGGCAATATGGCTGGAGACTGGTCCCACGCCCAAAGAGCCAGCAGGGAAAACTATGCCTTGTTCTAAAGATCTTTGGGAACCGCTTGCGTAGCCCCACACAACTGGGGGCTGCAGGCTTTCCTGCTGCCTTCAGACTCAAAACCACCCTTTCCCAAATAGCGCCACGCCAGGCCCAAAAAAGGCCATATGTCTGGAGTTTGGTCCCACGCCCAAAGAACCAGCAGGAAAAACTATGCCTTGTTCTAAAGCTCTTTGGGAACGGCTTGCGTAGCCCCACACACCTGGGGGCTGCAGGCTTTCCTGCTGCCTTCAGACTCAAAACCACCCTTTCCCACTTGGCATCCTGCCAGGCCCAAAAATGGCCATATTTCTGGAGACTGGTCCCTTTCCCAAAGAGCCAGCAGGGAAAACTATGCCTTGTTCTAAAGCTCTTTGGGAACCGCTTGCGTGGCCCCTCACACCTGGGGGCTGCAGGCTTTCCTGCTGCCTTCAGCCTCAAAACCACCCTTTTCCACATGGCGTCACGCAGGCACAAAAATGGCCATATGTCTGGAGACTGGTCCCACGCCCAAAGAGCCAGCAGGGAAAACTATGCCTTTTTCTAAAGCTCTTTGGGAACCGTTTGCGTAGCCCCACACACCTGGGGGCTGCAGGCTTTCCTGCTGCCTTAAGCCTCAAAAGAACCCTTTCCCACTTGGCGCCACGCCAGGCCCAAAAATGGCCATATGTCTGAAGATTGGTCCCACGCCCAAAGAGCCAGCAGGGAAAACTATGCCTTGTTCTAAAGCTCTTTGGGAACCGCTTGTGTAGCCCCACACACCTGGGGGCTGCAGGCTTTCCTGCTGCCTTCAGCCTCAAAAGCACGCTTTCCCACTTGGCGCCGCGCCAGGCCCAAAAATGGCCATATGTCTGGAGACTGGTCCCACGCCCAAAGAGCCAGCAGGGAAAACTATGCCTTGTTCTAAAGCTCTTTGGGAACGGCTTGCGTAGCCCCACACACCTGGGGGCTGCAGGCTTTCCTGCTGCCTTCAGACTCAAAACCACACTTTCCCACTTGGCATCGTGCCAGGCACAAAAATGGCCATATTTCTGGAGACTGGTCCCTTTCCCAAAGAGCCACCAGGGAAAATTATGCCTTGTTCTAAAGCTCTTTGGGAACTGCTAGCGTAGCCCCACAGACCTGTGGGCTGCATGCTTTCCTGCTGCCTTCAGCCTCAAATCCACCTTTCCCACATGGCGTCACGCCAGGCACAAAAATGGCCATATGTCTGGAGGTTGGTCCCACGCCCAAAGAGCCAGCAGGGAAAACTATGCCTTGTTCTAAAGCTCTTTGGGAACGGATTGCGTAGCCCCACAGACCCTGGGGCTGCAGGCTTTCCTGCTGCCTTCAGCCTCAAAACCACCCTTTCCCACATGGCCCCGCGCCAGGCCCAAAAATGGCCATATGTCTGGAGACTGGTCCCACGCCCAAAGAGGCAGCAGGGAAAACTATGCCTTGTTCTAAAGCTCTTTGGGAACCGCTTGCGTAGCCCCACACACCTGGGGGCTGCAGGCTTTCCTGCTGCCTTCAGCCTCAAAACCACCCTTTCCCACTTGGCATCGCGCCAGGCACATAAATGGCCATATGTCTGGAGACTGGTCCCACGCCCAAAGAGCCAGCAGGGAAAACTATGCCTTGTTCTAAAGCTCTTTGGGAACCGCTTGCGTAGCCCCACACACCTGGGGGCTGCAGGCTTTCCTGCTCTCTTCAGCCTCAAAAGCACGCTTTCCCACTTGGCGCCGCACCAGGCCCAAAAATGGCCATATGTCTGGAGACTGGTCCCACGCCCAAAGAGCCAGCAGGGAAAACTATGCCTTGTTCTAAATCTCTTTGGGAATGGCTAGCGTAGCCCCACAGACCTGTGGGCTGCATGCTTTCCTGCTGCCTTCAGCCTCAAAACCACCCTTTCCCACATGGCGCCAAGCCAGGCCCAAAAATGGCCATATGTCTGGAGACTGGTCCCATGCCCAAAGAGCCAGCAGGGAAAACTATGCCTTGTTCTAAAGCTCTTTGGGAACCGCTTGCGTAGCCCCACACACCTGGGGGCTGCAGGCTTTCCTGCTGCCTTCAGCCTCAAAACCACCCTTTCCCACTTGGCGCCGCGCCAGGCCCAAAAATGGCCATATGTCTGGAGACTGGTCCCACGCCCAAAGAGCCAGCACGGAAAACTATGCCTTGTTCTAAAGCTCTTTGGGAACCGCTTGCGTAGCCCCACACACCTGGGGGCTGCAGGCTTTCCTGCTGCCTTCAGACTCAAAACCACACTTTCCCACTTGGCATCGTGCCAGGCACAAAAATGGCCATATTTCTGGAGACTGGTCCCTTTCCCAAAGAGCCACCAGGGAAAATTATGCCTTGTTCTAAAGCTCTTTGGGAACCGCTTGCGTGGCCCCTCACACCTGGGGGCTGCAGGCTTTCCTGCTGCCTTCAGCCTCAAATCCACCTTTCCCACATGGCGTCACGCCAGGCACAAAAATGGCCATATGTCTGGAGGTTGGTCCCACGCCCAAAGAGCCAGCAGGGAAAACTATGCCTTGTTCTAAAGCTCTTTGGGAACCGCTTGCGTAGCCCCACAGACCTGGGGGCTGCAGGCTTTCCTGCTGCCTTCAGCCTCAAAACCACCCTTTCCCACATGGCGTCACGCCAGGCACAAAAATGGCCATATGTCTGGAGGTTGGTCCCACGCCCAAAGAGCCAGCAGGGAAAACTATGCCTTGTTCTAAAGCTCTTTGGGAACCGCTTGCGTAGCCCCTCACACCTGGGGGCTGCAGGCTTTCCTGCTGCCTTCAGCCTCAAAACCACCCTTTCCCACATGGCGTCACGCCAGGCACAAAAATGGCCATATGTCTGGAGACTGGTCCCACGCCCAAAGAGCCAGCACGGAAAACTATGCCTTGTTCTAAAGCTCTTTGGGAACCGCTTGCGTAGCCCCACAGACCTGGGGGCTGCAGGCTTTCCTGCTGCCTTCAGCCTCAAAACCACCCTTTCCCACATGGCCCCGCGCCAGGCCCAAAAATGGCCATATGTCTGGAGACTGGTCCCACGCCCAAAGAGCCAGCAGGGAAAACTATGCCTTGTTCTAAAGCTCTTTGGGAACCGCTTGCGTAGCCCCACACACCTGGGGGCTGCAGGCTTTCCTGCTGCCTTCAGCCTCAAAACCACCCTTTCCCACTTGGCATCGCGCCAGGCACATAAATGGCCATATGTCTGGAGACTGGTCCCACGCCCAAAGAGCCAGCACGGAAAACTATGCCTTGTTCTAAAGCTCTTTGGGAACCGTTTGCGTAGCCCGACACACCTGGGGGCTGCAGGCTTTCCTGCTGCCTTCAGCCTCAAAAGCACCCTTTCCTACTTGGCATCGCGCCAGGCCCAAAAATGGCCATATGTCTGGAGACTGGTCCCACGCCCAAAGAGCCAGCAGGGAAAACTATGCCTTGTTCTAAAGCTCTTTGGGAACCGTTTGCGTAGCCTCACACACCTGGGGGCTGCATGCTTTCCTGCTGCCTTCAGCCTCAAAAGAACCCTTTCCCACTTGGCGCCGCGCCAGGCCCAAAAATGGCCATATGTCTGAAGATTGGTCCCACGACCAAAGAGCCAGCAGGGAAAACTATGCCTTGTTCTAAAGCTCTTTGGGAACCGCTTGCGTAGCCCCACACACCTGGGGGCTGCAGGCTTTCCTGCTCTCTTCAGCCTCAAAAGCACGCTTTCCCACTTGGTGCCGCACCAGGCCCAAAAATGGCCATATGTCTGGAGACTGGTCCCACGCCCAAAGAGCCAGCAGGGAAAACTATGCCTTGTTCTAAAGCTCTTTGGGAACGGCTAGCGTAGCCCCACAGACCTGTGGGCTGCATGCTTTCCTGCTGCCTTCAGCCTCAAAACCACCCTTTCCCACATGGCGCCAAGCCAGGCCCAAAAATGGCCATATGTCTGGAGACTGGTCCCACGCCCAAAGAGCCAGCAGGGAAAACTATGCCTTGTTCTAAAGCTCTTTGGGAACCGCTTGCGTAGCCCCACACACCTGGGGGCTGCAGGCTTTCCTGCTCTCTTCAGCCTCAAAAGCACCCTTTCCTACTTGGCATCGCGCCAGGCACATAAATGGCCATATGTCTGGAGACTGGTCCCACGCCCAAAGAGCCAGCACGGAAAACTATGCCTTGTTCTAAAGCTCTTTGGGAACGGCTTGCGTAGCCCCACACACCTGGGGGCTGCAGGCTTTCCTGCTGCCTTCAGCCTCAAAACCACCCTTTTCCACTTGGCATCGCGCCAGGCACAAAAATGGCCATATGTCTGGAGACTGGTCCCACGCCCAAAGAGCCAGCACGGAAAACTATGCCTTGTTCTAAAGCTCTTTGGGAACCGCTTGCGTAGCCCCACAGACCTGGGGGCTGCAGGCTTTCCTGCTGCCTTCAGACTCAAAACCACCCTTTCCCACTTGGCGCCGCGCCAGGCCCAAAAATGGCCATATGTCTGGAGACTGGTCCCACGCCCAAAGAGCCAGCAGGGAAAACTATGCCTTGTTCTAAAGCTCTTTGGGAACCGCTTGCGTAGCCCCACACACCTGGGGGCTGAAGGCTTTCCTGCTGCCTTCAGCCTCAAAACCACCCTTTCCCAAATGGCGCCACGCCAGGCCCAAAAATGGCCATATGTCTGGAGTTTGGTCCCACGCCCAAAGAACCAGCAGGGAAAACTATGCCTTGTTCTAAAGCTCTTTGGGAACGGCTTGCGTAGCCCCACACACCTGGGGGCTGCAGGCTTTCCTGCTGCCTTCAGACTCAAAACCACCCTTTCCCACTTGGCATCCTGCCAGGCCCAAAAATGGCCATATTTCTGGAGACTGGTCCCTTTCCCAAAGAGCCAGCAGGGAAAACTATGCCTTGTTCTAAAGCTCTTTGGGAACCGCTTGCGTGGCCCCACAGACCTGCGGGCTGCAGGCTTTCCTGCTGCCTTCAGCCTCAAACCCACCTTTCCCACATGGCGTCACACCAGGCACAAAAATGGCCATATGTCTGGAGGTTGGTCCCACGCCCAAAGAGCCAGCAGGGAAAACTATGCCTTGTTCTAAAGCTCTTTGGGAACCGCTTGCGTAGCCCCACACACCTGGGGGCTGCAGGCTTTCCTGCTGCCTTCAGCCTCAAAACCACCCTTTTCCACATGGCGTCACGCAGGCACAAATATGGCCATATGTCTGGAGACTGGTCCCACGCCCAAAGAGCCAGCACGGAAAAATATGCCTTGTTCTAAAGCTCTTTGGGAACGGCTTGCGTAGCCCCACACACCTGGGGGCTGCAGGCTTTCCTGCTGCCTTCAGCCTCAAAAGAACCCTTTCCCACTTGGCGCCACGCCAGGCCCAAAAATGGCCATATGTCTGAAGATTGGTCCCACGCCCAAAGAGCCAGCAGGGAAAACTATGCCTTGTTCTAAAGCTCTTTGGGAACCGCTTGCGTAGCCCCACACACCTGGGGGCTGCAGGCTTTCCTGCTGCCTTCAGCCTCAGAAGAACACTTTCGCACTTGGCGCCGCGCCAGGCACAAAAATGGCCATATATCTGGAGACTGGTCCCACGCCCAAAGAGCCAGCAGGGAAAACTATGCCTTGTTCTAAAGCTCTTTGGGAACGGCTTGCGTAGCCCCACACACCTGGGGGCTGCAGGCTTTCCTGCTGCCTTCAGACTCAAAACCACCCTTTCCCACTTGGCATCGTGCCAGGCACAAAAATGGCCATATGTCTTGAGACTGCTCCCTTTCCAAAAGAGCCACCAGGGAAAATTATGACTTGTTCTAAAGCTCTTTGGGAACCGCTTGCGTGGCCCCTCACACCTGGGGGCTGCAGGCTTTCCTGCTGCCTTCAGCCTCAAATCCACCTTTCCCACATGGCGTCACGCCAGGCACAAAAATGGCCATATGTCTGGAGGTTGGTCCCACGCCCAAAGAGCCAGCAGGGAAAACTATGCCTTGTTCTAAAGCTCTTTGGGAACGGATTGCGTAGCCCCACAGACCTGGGGGCTGCAGGCTTTCCTGCTGCCTTCAGCCTCAAAACCACCCTTTCCCACATGGCCCCGCGCCAGGCCCAAAAATGGCCATATGTCTGGAGACTGGTCCCACGCCCAAAGAGGCAGCAGGGAAAACTATGCCTTGTTCTAAAGCTCTTTGGGAACCGCTTGCGTAGCCCCACACACCTGGGGGCTGCAGGCTTTCCTGCTGCCTTCAGCCTCAAAACCACCCTTTCCCACTTGGCATCGCGCCAGGCACATAAATGGCCATATGTCTGGAGACTGGTCCCACGCCCAAAGAGCCAGCACGGAAAACTATGCCTTGTTCTAAAGCTCTTTGGGAACCGCTTGCGTAGCCCCACACACCTGGGGGCTGCAGGCTTTCCTGCTGCCTTCAGCCTCAAAACCACCCTTTCCTACTTGGCATCGCGCCAGGCCCAAAAATGGCCATATGTCTGGAGACTGGTCCCACGCCCAAAGAGCCAGCAGGGAAAACTATGCCTTGTTCTAAAGCTCTTTGGGAACCGTTTGCGTAGCCTCACACACCTGGGGGCTGCAGGCTTTCCTGCTGCCTTCAGCCTCAAAAGAACCCTTTCCCACTTGGCCCCGCGCCAGGCCCAAAAATTTCCATATGTCTGAAGATTGGTCCCACGCCCAAAGAGCCAGCAGGGAAAACTATGCCTTGTTCTAAAGCTCTTTGGGAACCGCTTGCGTAGACCCACAGACCTGGGGGCTGCAGGCTTTCCTGCTCTCTTCAGCCTCAAAAGCACGCTTTCCCACTTGGCGCCGCGCCAGGCCGAAAAATGGCCATATGTCTGGAGACTGGTCCCACGCCCAAAGAGCCAGCAGGGAAAACTATGCCTTGTTCTAAAGCTCTTTGGGAACGGCTAGCGTAGCCCCACAGACCTGTGGGCTGCATGCTTTCCTGCTGCCTTCAGCCTCAAAACCACCCTTTCCCACATGGCGCCAAGCCAGGCCCAAAAATGGCCATATGTCTGGAGACTGGTCCCATGCCCAAAGAGCCAGCAGGGAAAACTATGCCTTGTTCTAAAGCTCTTTGGGAACCGCTTGCGTAGCCCCACACACCTGGGGGCTGCAGGCTTTCCTGCTGCCTTCAGCCTCAAAACCACCCTTTCCCACTTGGCGCCGTGCCAGGCCCAAAAATGGCCATATGTCTGGAGACTGGTCCCACGCCCAAAGAGCCAGCACGGAAAACTATGCCTTGTTCTAAAGCTCTTTGGGAACCGCTTGCGTAGCCCCACACACCTGGGGGCTGCAGGCTTTCCTGCTCTCTTCAGCCTCAAAAGCACCCTTTCCTACTTGGCATCGCGCCAGGCACATAAATGGCCATATGTCTGGAGACTGGTCCCACGCCCAAAGAGCCAGCACGGAAAACTATGCCTTGTTCTAAAGCTCTTTGGGAACCGTTTGCGTAGCCCCACACACCTGGGGGCTGCAGGCTTTCCTGCTGCCTTCAGCCTCAAAACCACCCTTTTCCACTTGGCATCGCGCCAGGCACAAAAATGGCCATATGTCTGGAGACTGGTCCCACGCCCAAAGAGCCAGCACGGAAAACTATGCCTTGTTCTAAAGCTCTTTGGGAACCGCTTGCGTAGCCCCACACACCTGGGGGCTGAAGGCTTTCCTGCTGCCTTCAGCCTCAAAACCACCCTTTCCCACTTGGCGCCGTGCCAGGCCCAAAAATGGCCATATGTCTGGAGACTGGTCCCACGCCCAAAGAGCCAGCACGGAAAACTATGCCTTGTTCTAAAGCTCTTTGGGAACCGCTTGCGTAGCCCCACACACCTGGGGGCTGCAGGCTTTCCTGCTCTCTTCAGCCTCAAAAGCACCCTTTCCTACTTGGCATCGCGCCAGGCACATAAATGGCCATATGTCTGGAGACTGGTCCCACGCCCAAAGAGCCAGCACGGAAAACTATGCCTTGTTCTAAAGCTCTTTGGGAACCGTTTGCGTAGCCCCACACACCTGGGGGCTGCAGGCTTTCCTGCTGCCTTCAGCCTCAAAACCACCCTTTTCCACTTGGCATCGCGCCAGGCACAAAAATGGCCATATGTCTGGAGACTGGTCCCACGCCCAAAGAGCCAGCACGGAAAACTATGCCTTGTTCTAAAGCTCTTTGGGAACCGCTTGCGTAGCCCCACACACCTGGGGGCTGAAGGCTTTCCTGCTGCCTTCAGCCTCAAAACCACCCTTTCCCAAATGGCGCCACGCCAGGCCCAAAAATGGCCATATGTCTGGAGTTTGGTCCCACGCCCAAAGAACCAGCAGGGAAAACTATGCCTTGTTCTAAAGCTCTTTGGGAACGGCTTGCGTAGCCCCACACACCTGGGGGCTGCAGGCTTTCCTGCTGCCTTCAGACTCAAAACCACCCTTTCCCACTTGGCATCCTGCCAGGCCCAAAAATGGCCATATTTCTGGAGACTGGTCCCTTTCCCAAAGAGCCAGCAGGGAAAACTATGCCTTGTTCTAAAGCTCTTTGGGAACCGCTTGCGTGGCCCCACAGACCTGCGGGCTGCAGGCTTTCCTGCTGCCTTCAGCCTCAAACCCACCTTTCCCACATGGCGTCACACCAGGCACAAAAATGGCCATATGTCTGGAGGTTGGTCCCACGCCCAAAGAGCCAGCAGGGAAAACTATGCCTTGTTCTAAAGCTCTTTGGGAACCGCTTGCGTAGCCCCACACACCTGGGGGCTGCAGGCTTTCCTGCTGCCTTCAGCCTCAAAAGCACCCTTTTCCACATGGCGTCACGCAGGCACAAAAATGGCCATATGTCTGGAGACTGGTCCCACGCCCAAAGAGCCAGCAGGGAAAACTATGCCTTGTTCTAAAGCTCTTTGGGAACCGTTTGCGTAGCCCCACACACCTGGGGGCTGCAGGCTTTCCTGCTGCCTTCAGCCTCAAAAGAACCCTTTCCCACTTGGCGCCACGCCAGGCCCAAAAATGGCCATATGTCTGAAGATTGGTCCCACGCCCAAAGAGCCAGCAGGGAAAACTATGCCTTGTTCTAAAGCTCTTTGGGAACCGCTTGCGTAGCCCCACACACCTGGGGGCTGCAGGCTTTCCTGCTGCCTTCAGCCTCAGAAGAACCCTTTCGCACTTGGCGCCGCGCCAGGCACAAAAATGGCCATATATCTGGAGACTGGTCCCACGCCCAAAGAGCCAGCAGGGAAAACTATGCCTTGTTCTAAAGCTCTTTGGGAACGGCTTGCGTAGCCCCACACACCTGGGGGCTGCAGGCTTTCCTGCTGCCTTCAGACTCAAAACCACCCTTTCCCACTTGGCATCGTGCCAGGCACAAAAATGGCCATATGTCTTGAGACTGCTCCCTTTCCAAAAGAGCCAGCAGGGAAAACTATGCCTTCTTCTAAAGCTCTTTGGGAACGGATTGCGTAGCCCCACAGACCTGGGGGCTGCAGGCTTTCCTGCTGCCTTCAGCCTCAAACCCACCTTTCCCACATGGCGTCACGCCAGGCACAAAAATGGCCATATGTCTGGAGGTTGGTCCCACGCCCAAAGAGCCAGCAGGGAAAACTATGCCTTGTTCTAAAGCTCTTTGGGAACCGCTTGCGTAGCCCCACAGACCTGCGGGCTGCAGGCTTTCCTGCTGCCTTCAGCCTCAAAACCACCCTTTCCCACTTGGCGCCGCGCCAGGCCCAAAAATGGCCATATGTCTGGAGACTGGTCCCACGCCCAAAGAGCCAGCAGGGAAAACTATGCCTTGTTCTAAAGCTCTTTGGGAACCGCTTGCGTAGCCCCACACACCTGGGGGCTGCAGGCTTTCCTGCTGCCTTCAGCCTCAAAACCACCCTTTTCCACATGGCGTCACCCAGGCACAGAAATGGCCATATGTCTGGAGACTGGTCCCACGCCCAAAGAGCCAGCAGGGAAAACTATGCCTTGTTCTAAAGCTCTTTGGGAACGGCTTGCGTAGCCCCACACACCTGGGGGCTGCAGGCTTTCCTGCTGCCTTCAGCCTCAAAAGAACCCTTTCCCACTTGGCGCCGCACCAGGCCCAAAAATGGCCATATGTCTGAATATTGGTCCCACGCCCAAAGAGCCAGCAGGGAAAACTATGCCTTGTTCTAAAGCTCTTTGGGAACCGCTTGCGTAGCCCCACACACCTGGGGGCTGCAGGCTTTCCTGCTCTCTTCAGCCTCAAAAGCACGCTTTCCCACTTGGCGCCGCGCCAGGCCCAAAAATGGCCATATGTCTGGAGACTGGTCCCACGCCCAAAGAGCCAGCAGGGAAAACTATGCCTTGTTCTAAAGCTCTTTGGGAACAGCTAGCGTAGCCCCAGAGACCTGTGGGCTGCATGCTTTCCTGCTGCCTTCAGCCTCAAAACCACCCTTTCCCACATGGCGCCAAGCCAGGCCCAAAAATGGCCATATGTCTGGAGACTGGTCCCATGCCCAAAGAGCCAGCAGGGAAAACTATGCCTTGTTCTAAAGCTCTTTGGGAACCGCTTGCATAGCCCCACACACCTGGGGGCTGCAGGCTTTCCTGCTGCCTTCAGCCTCAAAACCACCCTTTCGCACTTGGCGCCGCGCCAGGCCCAAAAATGGCCATATGTCTGGAGACTGGTCCCACGCCCAAAGAGCCAGCAGGGAAAACTATGCCTTGTTCTAAAGCTCTTTGGGAACCACTTGCGTAGCCCCACACACCTGGGGGCTGCAGGCTTTCCTGCTGCCTTCAGCCTCAAAAGCACCCTTTCCTACTTTGCATCGCGCCAGGCACATAAATAGCCATATGTCTGGAGACTGGTCCCTTTCCCAAAGAGCCAGCAGGGAAAACTATGCCTTGTTCTAAAGCTCTTTGGGAACCGCTTGCGTAGCCCCAGAGACGTGGGGGCTGCAGGCTTTCCTGCTGCCTTCAGCCTCAAAACCACCCTTTCCCACTTGGGGCCGCGCCAGGCACAAAAATGGCCATATGTATGGAGGTTGGTCACACGCCCAAAGAGCCAGCAGGGAAAACTATGCCTTGTTCTAAAGCTCTTTGGGAACGGATTGCTTAGCCCCACAGACCTGGGGGCTGCAGGCTTTCCTGCTGCCTTCAGCCTCAAAACCCCCCTTTCCCACTTGGCCCCGCGCCAGGCCCAAAAATGGCCATATGTCTGGAGACTGGTCCCACGCCCAAAGAGCCAGCAGGGAAAACTATGCCTTGTTCTAAAGCTCTTTGGGAACCGCTTGCGTAGCCCCACACACCTGGGGGCTGCAGGCTTTCCTGCTGCCTTCAGCCTCAAAACCACCCTTTCCCACTTGGCATCGCGCCAGGCACATAAATGGCCATATGTCTGGAGACTGGTCCCACGCCCAAAGAGCCAGCAGGGAAAACTATGCCTTGTTCTAAAGCTCTTTGGGAACCGCTTGCGTAGCCCCACACACCTGGGGGCTGCAGGCTTTCCTGCTGCCTTCAGCCTCAAAACCACCCTTTTCCACATGGCGTCACCCAGGCACAAAAATGGCCATATGTCTGGAGACTGGTCCCACGCCCAAAGAGCCAGCAGGGAAAACTATGCCTTGTTCTAAAGCTCTTTGGGAACCGCTTGCGTAGCCTCACACACCTGGGGGCTGCAGGCTTTCCTGCTGCCTTCAGCCTCAAAAGAACCCTTTCCCACTTGGCGCCGCGCCAGGCCCAAAAATGGCCATATGTCTGAAGATTGGTCCCACGCCCAAAGAGCCAGCAGGGAAAACTATGCCTTGTTCTAAAGCTCTTTGGGAACCGCTTGCGTAGCCCCACACACCTGGGGGCTGCAGGCTTTCCTGCTCTCTTCAGCCTCAAAAGCACGCTTTCCCACTTGGCGCCGCACCAGGCCCAAAAATGGCCATATGTCTGGAGACTGGTCCCACGCCCAAAGAGCCAGCACGGAAAACTATGCCTTGTTCTAAAGCTCTTTGGGAACCGCTTGCGTAGCCCCACACACCTGGGGGCTGCAGGCTTTCCTGCTGCCTTCAGCCTCAAAACCTCCCTTTCCCACTTGGCGCCGCGCCAGGCACAAAAATGGCCATATGTATGGAGGTTGGTCACACGCCCAAAGAGCCAGCAGGGAAAACTATGCCTTGTTCTAAAGCTCTTTGGGAACCGCTTGCGTAGCCCCACACACCTGGGGGCTGCAGGCTTTCCTGCTGCCTTCAGCCTCAAAACCCCCCTTTCCCACTTGGCCCCGCGCCAGGCCCAAAAATGGCCATATGTCTGGAGACTGGTCCCACGCCCAAAGAGCCAGCACGGAAAACTATGCCTTGTTCTAAAGCTCTTTGGGAACCGCTTGCGTAGCCCCACACACCTGGGGGCTGCAGGCTTTCCTGCTGCCTTCAGACTCAAAACCACCCTTTCCCACTTGGCATCGCGCCAGGCACATAAATGGCCATATGTCTGGAGACTGGTCCCACGCCCAAAGAGGCAGCAGGGAAAACTATGCCTTGTTCTAAAGCTCTTTGGGAACCGTTTGCGTAGCCCGACACACCTGGGGGCTGCAGGCTTTCCTGCTGCCTTCAGACTCAAAACCACCCTTTCCTACTTGGCATCGCGCCAGGCCCAAAAATGGCCATATGTCTGGAGACTGGTCCCACGCCCAAAGAGCCAGCAGTGAAAACTATGCCTTGTTCTAAAGCTCTTTGGGAACCGCTTGCGTAGCCCCACACACCTGGGGGCTGCAGGCTTTCCTGCTGCCTTCAGCCTCAAAACCACCCTTTTCCACATGGCGTCACCCAGGCACAAAAATGGCCATATATCTGGAGATTGGTTCCACGCCCAAAGAGCCAGCAGGGAAAACTATGCCTTGTTCTAAAGCTCTTTGGGAACCGTTTGCGTAGCCTCACACACCTGGGGGCTGCAGGCTTTCCTGCTGCCTTCAGCCTCAAAAGAACCCTTTCCCACTTGGCGCCGCGCCAGGCCCAAAAATGGCCATATGTCTGAAGATTGGTCCCACGCCCAAAGAGCCAGCAGGGAAAACTATGCCTTGTTCTAAAGCTCTTTGGGAACCGCTTGCGTAGCCCCACACACCTGGGGGCTGCAGGCTTTCCTGCTCTCTTCAGCCTCAAAAGCACGCTTTCCCACTTGGCGCCGCGCCAGGCCCAAAAATGGCCATATGTCTGGGGACTGGTCCCACGCCCAAAGAGCCAGCAGGGAAAACTATGCCTTGTTCTAAAGCTCTTTGGGAACGGCTAGCGTAGCCCCACAGACCTGGGGGCTGCATGCTTTCCTGCTGCCTTCAGCCTCAAAACCACCCTTTCCCACATGGCGCCAAGCCAGGCCCAAAAATGGCCATATGTCTGGAGACTGGTCCCATGCCCAAAGAGCCAGCAGGGAAAACTATGCCTTGTTCTAAAGCTCTTTGGGAACCGCTTGCGTAGCCCCACACACCTGGGGGCTGCAGGCTTTCCTGCTGCCTTCAGCCTCAAAACCACCCTTTCGCACTTGGCGCCGCGCCAGGCCCAAAAATGGCCATATGTCTGGAGACTGGTCCCACGCCCAAAGAGCCAGCAGGGAAAACTATGCCTTGTTCTAAAGCTCTTTGGGAACCGCTTGCGTAGCCCCAGACACCTGGGGGCTGCTGGCTTTCCTGCTGCCTTCAGACTCAAAAGCACCCTTTCCTACTTGGCATCGCGCCAGGCCCAAAAATGGCCATATGTCTGGAGACTGGTCCCACGCCCAAAGAGCCAGCACGGAAAACTATGCCTTGTTCTAAAGCTCTTTGGGAACCGTTTGCATAGCCCGACACACCTGGGGGCTGCAGGCTTTCCTGCTGCCTTCAGCCTCAAAAGCACCCTTTCCTACTTGGCATCGCGCCAGGCCCAAAAATGGCCATATGTCTGGAGACTGGTCCCACGCCCAAAGAGCCAGCAGGGAAAACTATGCCTTGTTCTAAAGCTCTTTGGGAACCGCTTGCGTAGCCCCACACACCTGGGGGCTGCAGGCTTTCCTGCTGCCTTCAGCCTCAAAACCACCCTTTCCCACTTGGCGCCGCGCCAGGCCCAAAAATGGCCATATGTCTGGAGACTGGTCCCACGCCCAAAGAGCCAGCAGGGAAAACTATGCCTTGTTCTAAAGCTCTTTGGGAACGGCTAGCGTAGCCCCAGAGACCTGTGGGCTGCATGCTTTCCTGCTGCCTTCAGCCTCAAAACCACCCTTTCCCACATGGCGCCAAGCCAGGCCAAAAAATGGCCATATGTCTGGAGACTGGTCCCATGCCCAAAGAGCCAGCAGGGAAAACTATGCCTTGTTCTAAAGCTCTTTGGGAACCGCTTGCGTAGCCCCACACACCTGGGGGCTGCAGGCTTTCCTGCTGCCTTCAGCCTCAAAACCACCCTTTCCCACTTGGCGCCGCGCCAGGCACAAAAATGGCCATATGTCTGGAGACTGGTCCCACGCCCAAAGAGCCAGCACGGAAAACTATGCCTTGTTGTAAAGCTCTTTGGGAAACGCTTGCGTAGCCCCACACACCTGGGGGCTGCAGGCTTTCCTGCTGCCTTCAGCCTCAAAAGCACCCTTTCCTACTTGGCATCGCGCCAGGCCCAAAAATGGCCATATGTCTGGAGACTGGTCCCACGCCCAAAGAGCCAGCAGGGAAAACTATGCCTTGTTCTAAAGCTCTTTGGGAACCGCTTGCGTGGCCCCTCACACCTGGGGGCTGCAGGCTTTCCTGCTGCCTTCAGCCTCAAACCCACCTTTCCCACATGGCGTCACGCCAGGCACAAAAATGGCCATATGTCTGGAGGTTGGTCCCACGCCCAAAGAGCCAGCAGGGAAAACTATGCCTTGTTCTAAAGGTCTTTGGGAACCGCTTGCGTAGCCCCACACACCTGGGGGCTGCAGGCTTTCCTGCTGCCTTCAGCCTCAAAACCACCCTTTCCCACTTGGCGCCGCACCAGGCACAAAAATGGCCATATGTATGGAGGTTGGTCACACGCCCAAAGAGCCAGCAGGGAAAACTATGCCTTGTTCTAAAGCTCTTCGGGAACGGATTGCGTAGCCCCACACACCTGGGGGCTGCAGGCTTTCCTGCTGCCTTCAGCCTCAAAACCCCCCTTTCCCACTTGGTCCCGCGCCAGGCCCAAAAATGGCCATATGTCTGGAGACTGGTCCCACGCCCAAAGAGCCAGCACGGAAAAATATGCCTTGTTCTAAAGCTCTTTGGGAACCGCTTGCGTAGCCCCACACACCTGGGGGCTGCAGGCTTTCCTGCTGCCTTCAGCCTCAAAACCACCCTTTTCCACATGGCGTCACCCAGGCACAAAAATGGCCATATGTCTGGAGACTGGTCCCACGCCCAAAGAGCCAGCAGGGAAAACTATGCCTTGTTCTAAAGCTCTTTGGGAACCGTTTGCGTAGCCTCACACACCTGGGGGCTGCAGGTTTTCCTGCTGCCTTCAGACTCAAAAGAACCCTTTCCCACTTGGCGCCGCGCCAGGCCCAAAAATGGCCATATGTCTGAAGATTGGTCCCACGCCCAAAGAGCCAGCAGGGAAAACTATGCCTTGTTCTAAAGCTCTTTGGGAACCGCTTGCGTAGCCCCACACACCTGGGGGCTGCAGGCTTTCCTGCTCTCTTCAGCCTCAAAAGCACGCTTTCCCACTTGGCGCCGCGCCAGGCCCAAAAATGGCCATATGTCTGGAGACTGGTCCCACGCCCAAAGAGCCAGCAGGGAAAACTATGCCTTGTTCTAAAGCTCTTTGGGAACGGCTAGCGTAGCCCCACAGACCTGTGGGCTGCATGCTTTCCTGCTGCCTTCAGCCTCAAAACCACCCTTTCCCACATGGCGCCAAGCCAGGCCCAAAAATGGCCATATGTCTGGAGACTGGTCCCATGCCCAAAGAGCCAGCAGGGAAAACTATGCCTTGTTCTAAAGCTCTTTGGGAACCGCTTGCGTAGCCCCACACACCTGGGGGCTGCATGCTTTCCTGCTGCCTTCAGCCTCAAAACCACCCTTTCCCACTTGGCGCCGCGTCAGGCACAAAAATGGCCATATGTCTGGAGACTGGTCCCACGCCCAAAGAGCCAGCAGGGAAAACTATGCCTTGTTCTAAAGCTCTTTGGGAACCGCTTGCGTAGCCCCAGACACCTGGGGGCTGCAGGCTTTCCTGCTGCCTTCAGACTCAAAAGCACCCTTTCCTACTTGGCATCGCGCCAGGCACATAAATGGCCATATGTCTGGAGACTGGTCCCACGCCCAAAGAGCCAGCACGGAAAACTATGCCTTGTTCTAAAGCTCTTTGGGAACCGTTTGCGTAGCCCGACACATCTGGGGGCTGCAGGCTTTCCTGCTGCCTTCAGCCTCAAAAGCACCCTTTCCTACTTGGCATCGCGCCAGGCCCAAAAATGGCCATATGTCTGGAGACTGGTCCCACGCCCAAAGAGCCAGCACGGAAAACTATGCCTTGTTCTAAAGCTCTTTTGGAACCGCTTGCGTAGCCCCACACACCTGGGGGCTGCAGGCTTTCCTGCTGCCTTCAGCCTCAAAACCACCCTTTCCCACTTGGCGCCGCGCCAGGCCCAAAAATGGCCATATGTATGGAGGTTGGTCACACGCCCAAGGAGCCAGCAGGGAAAACTATGCCTTGTTCTAAAGCTCTTTGGGAACGGCTTGCGTAGCCCCACACACCTGGGGGCTGCAGGCTTTCCTGCTGCCTTCAGCCTCAAAACCACCCTTTCCCACTTGGCGCCGCGCCAGGCCCAAAAATGGCCATATGTCTGGAGACTGGTCCCACGCCCAAAGAGCCAGCACGGAAAACTATGCCTTGTTCTAAAGCTCTTTGGGAACCGCTTGCGTAGCCCCACACACCTGGGGGCTGCAGGCTTTCCTGCTGCCTTCAGCCTCAAAACCACCCTTTCCCACTTGGCGCCACGCCAGGCCCAAAAATGGTCATATCTCTGGAGACTGGTCCCACGCCCCAATAGCCAGCAGAGAAAATTATGCCTTGTTCTAAAGCTCTTTGGGAACCGCTTGCGTAGCCCCACACACCTGGGGGCTGCAGGCTTTCCTGCTGCCTTCAGCCTCAAAACCACCCTTTCCCACTTGGCGCTGCGCCAGGTCCAAAAATGGCCATATATCTGGAGACTGGTCCCACGCCCAAAGAGGCAGCAGGGAAAACTATGCCTTGTTCTAAAGCTCTTTGGGAACCGCTTGCGTAGCCCCACACACCTGGGGGCTGCAGGCTTTCCTGCTGCCTTCAGCCTCAAAACCACCCTTTCCCACTTGGCGCCGCACCAGGCACAAAAATGGCCATATGTCTGGAGACTGGTCCCACGCCCAAAGAGCCAGCAGGGAAAACTATGCCTTGTTCTAAAGCTCTTTGGGAACCGCTTGCGTAGCCCCACAAACCTGGGGGCTGCAGGCTTTCCTGCTGCCTTCAGCCTCAAAAGCACCCTTTCCTACTTGGCATCGCGCCAGGCCCAAAAATGGCCATATGTCTGGAGACTGGTCCCTTTCCCAAAGAGCCAGCACGGAAAACTATGCCTTGTTCTAAAGCTCTTTTGGAACCGCTTGCGTAGCCCCACACACCTGGGGGCTGCAGGCTTTCCTGCTGCCTTCAGCCTCAAAACCACCCTTTCCCACTTGGCGCCGCGCCAGGCCCAAAAATGGCCATATGTATGGAGGTTGGTCACACGCCCAAGGAGCCAGCAGGGAAAACTATGCCTTGTTCTAAAGCTCTTTGGGAACGGATTGCGTAGCCCCACAGACCTGGGGGCTGCAGGCTTTCCTGCTGCCTTCAGCCTCAAAACCCCCCTTTCCCACTTGGCCCCGCGCCAGGCCCAAAAATGGCCATATGTCTGGAGACTGGTCCCACGCCCAAAGAGCCAGCAGGGAAAACTATGCCTTGTTCTAAAGCTCTTTGGGAACCGCTTGCGTAGCCCCACACACCTGGGGGCTGCAGGCTTTCCTGCTGCCTTCAGCCTCAAAACCACCCTTTCCCACTTGGCGCCGCGCCAGGCCCAAAAATGGCCATATGTCTGGAGACTGGTCCCATGCCCAAAGAGCCAGCAGGGAAAACTATGCCTTGTTCTAAAGCTCTTTGGGAACGGCTTGCGTAGCCCCACACACCTGGGGGCTGCAGGCTTTCCTGCTGCCTTCAGCCTCAAAACCACCCTTTCCCACTTGGCGCCACGCCAGGCCCAAAAATGGTCATATCTCTGGAGACTGGTCCCACGCCCCAATAGCCAGCAGAGAAAATTATGCCTTGTTCTAAAGCTCTTTGGGAACCGCTTGCGTAGCCCCACACACCTGGGGGCTGCAGGCTTTCCTGCTGCCTTCAGCCTCAAAACCACCCTTTTCTACATGGCGTCACGCAGGCACAAAAATGGCCATATGTCTGGAGACTGGTCCCACGCCCAAAGAGCCAGCAGGGAAAACTATGCCTTGTTCTAAAGCTCTTTGGGAACGGCTTGCGTAGCCCCACACACCTGGGGGCTGCAGGCTTTCCTGCTGCCTTCAGCCTCAAAACCACCCTTTGCCACATGGCGTCACGCCAGGCCCAAAAATGGCCATATGTCAGGAGACTGGTCCCACGCCCAAAGAGCCAGCAGGGAAAACTATGCCTTGTTCTAAAGCTCTTTGGGAACCGCTTGCGTAGCCCCACAGATCTGTGGGCTGCAGGCTTTCCTGCTGCCTTCAGCCTCAAAACCACCCTTTTCCACATGGCATCGCGCCAGGCACAAAAATGGCCATATGTCTGGAGACTGGTCCCACGCCCAAAGAGCCAGCAGGGAAAACTATGCCTTGTTCTAAAGCTCTTTGGGAACCGCTTGCGTAGCCCCACACACCTGGGAGCTGCAGGCTTTCCTGCTGCCTTCAGCCTCAAAACCACACTTTCCTACTTGGCCCCGTGCCAGGCACAAAAATAGCCATATGTCTGGAGACTGGTCCCACGCCCAAAGAGCCAGCATGGAAAACTATGCCTTGTTCTAAAGCTCTTTGGGAACCGCTTGCGTGGCCCCACAGACCTGGGGGCTGCAGGCTTTCCTGTTGCCTTCAGCCTCAAAACCACCCTTTCAGACATGGCGTCACGCCAGGTAAAAATGGCCATATGTCTGGAGGTTGGTCCCACGCCCAAAGAGCCAGCACGGAAAAATATGCCTTGTTCTAAAGCTCTTTGGGAACCGCTTGCGTAGCCCCACACACCTGGGGGCTGCAGGCTTTTCTGCTGCCTTCAGCCTCAAAACCACCCTTTCCCACTTGGCGCCACGCCAGGCCCAAAAATGGTCATATCTCTGGAGACCGCTCCCACGCCCAAAGAGCCAGCAGGGAAAACTATGCCTTGTTCTAAAGCTCTTTGGGAACCGCTTGCGTAGCCCCACACAAACTGGGGGCTGCAGGCTTTCCTGCTGCCTTCAGCCTCAAAACCACCCTTTCCCACTTGGCGCCGCGCCAGGCCCAAAAATGGCCATATGTCTGGAGACTGGTCCAACGCCCAAAGAGCCAGCAGGGAAAACTATGCCTTGTTCTAAAGCTCTTTGGGAACCGCTTGCGTGGCCCCTCACACCTGGGGGCTGCAGGCTTTCCTGCTGCCTTCAGCCTCAAACCCACCTTTCCCACATGGCGTCACGCCAGGCACAAAAATGGCCATATGTCTGGAGGTTGGTCCCACGCCCAAAGAGCCAGCAGGGAAAACTATGCCTTGTTCTAAAGCTCTTTGGGAACCGCTTGCGTAGCCCCACACACCTGGGGGCTGCAGGCTTTCCTGCTGCCTTCAGCCTCAAAACCACCCTTTCCCACTTGGCCCCTCGCCAGGCCCAAAAATGGCCATATGTCTGGAGACCGCTCCCACGCCCAAAGAGCCAGCAGGGAAAACTATGCCTTGTTCTAAAGCTCTTTGGGAACCGCTTGTTCTCCCAACAGCCAAATGCAGTTTGCAGACCACTGTCCCGGGAAAGTCTCTGCTAACACCCTGCAGAGCGCTGTGCCCAATATACAGAAACGTCTTGCGGTATCTCCTACAGGGAAAGTGCCAGGAGGGAAAAGTGAGGATTATGTTTAGACTTTCTCGGAACTGCTTCAAATCAACTAGATATCTTTGTGCTGTAAATCTCCCAACAGCCAAATGTAAAAGCAGCAAACATCTCGCTGTATGTCCCACATCCAAAGTGCCAAGTGAGAGCTTGCTCTCCCTGTCTTTGAGTACTGTTTGCACTGTCCCGATTACCTCTTTGCTAACATTCTCTTCAGAGCTGCAGTGAAACCAGGAACCACGTGGAGAAGGCACCCACACTGAAAGTGCCTGGAGGGAACATTGGGGCTTCTTCTCAGTGTCTCTGATATAGGGTTTCACTGTCCCGGGAAAGTCTCTGCTAACACCCTGCAGAGCGCTGTGCCCAATATACAGAAACGTCTTGCGGTATCCCCTACAGGGAAAGTGCCAGGAGGGAAAAGTGAGGATTATGTTTAGACTTTCTCGGAACTGCTTCAAATCAACTAGATATCTTTGTGCTGTAAATCTCCCAACAGCCAAACGTAAAAGCAGCAAACATCTCGCTGTATGTCCCACATCCAAAGTGCCAAGAGAGTAATGTAGAGCTTGCTCTCCCTGTCTTTGAGTACTGTTTGCACTGTCCCGATTACCTCTTTGCTAACATTCTCTTCAGAGCTGCAGTGAAACCAGGAACCACGTGGAGAAGGCACCCACACTGAAAGTGCCTGGAGGGAACATCGGGGCTTCTTCTCAGTGTCTCTGATATAGGGTTTCAGTGTCCCGGGAAACTCTCTGCTAACACCCTGCAGAGCGTAGTGCCCAATATACAGAAACGTCTTGCGGTATCCCCTACAGGGAAAGTGCCAGGAGGGAAAAGTGAGGATTATGTTTAGACTTTCTCGGAACTGCTTCAAATCAACTAGATATCTTTGTGCTGTAAATCTCCCAACAGCCAAACGCAAAAGCAGCAAACATCTCGCTGTATGTCCCACATCCAAAGTGCCAAGAGAGAGCTTGCTCTCCCTGTCTTTGAGTACTGTTTGCACTGTCCCGATTACCTCTTTGCTAACATTCTCTTCAGAGCTGCAGTGAAACCAGGAACCACGTGGAGAAGGCACCCACACTGAAAGTGCCTGGAGGGAACATTGGGGCTTCTTCTCAGTGTCTCTGATATAGGGTTTCAGTGTCCCGGGAAAGTCTCTGCTAACACCCTGCAGAGTGCTCTGCCCAATATACAGAAACGTCTTGCGGTATCCCCTACAGGGAAAGTGCCAGGAGGGAATAGTGAGGATTATGTTTAGACTTTCTCGGAACTGCTTCAAATCAACTAGATATCTTTGTGCTGTAAATCTCCCAACAGCCAAACGCAAAAGCAGCAAACATCTCGCTGTATGTCCCACATCCAAAGTGCCAAGAGAGAGCTTGCTCTCCCTGTCTTTGAGTACTGTTTGCACTGTCCCGATTACCTCTTTGCTAACATTCTCTTCAGAGCTGCAGTGAAACCAGGAACCACGTGGAGAAGGCACCCACACTGAAAGTGCCTGGAGGGAACATTGGGGCTTCTTCTCAGTGTCTCTGATGTCGGGTTTTACTGTCCCGGGAAAGTCTCTGCTAACACCCTGCAGAACGCTGTGCCCAATATACAGAAACGTCTTGCGGTATCCCCTACAGGGAAAGTGCCAGGAGGGAAAAGTGAGGATTATGTTTAGACTTTCTCGGAACTGCTTCAAATCAACTAGATATCTTTGTGCTGTAAATCTCCCAACAGCCAAACGTAAAAGCAGCAAACATCTCGCTGTATGTCCCACATCCAAAGTGCCAAGAGAGTAATGTAGAGCTTGCTCTCCCTGTCTTTGAGTACTGTTTGCACTGTCCCGATTACCTCTTTGCTAACATTCTCTTCAGAGCTGCAGTGAAACCAGGAACCACGTGGAGAAGGCACCCACACTGAAAGTGCCTGGAGGGAACATTGGGGCTTCTTCTCAGTGTCTCTGATATAGGGTTTCACTGTCCCGGGAAAGTCTCTGCTAACACCCTGCAGAGTGCTCTGCCCAATATACAGAAACGTCTTGCGGTATCCCCTACAGGGAAAGTGCCAGGAGGGAAAAGTGAGGATTATGTTTAGACTTTCTCGGAACTGCTTCAAATCAACTAGATATCTTTGTGCTGTAAATCTCCCAACAGCCAAACGTAAAAGCAGCAAACATCTCGCTGTATGTCCCACATCCAAAGTGCCAAGAGAGTAATGTAGAGCTTGCTCTCCCTGTCTTTGAGTACTGTTTGCACTGTCCCGATTACCTCTTTGCTAACATTCTCTTCAGAGCTGCAGTGAAACCAGGAACCACGTGGAGAAGGCACCCACACTGAAAGTGCCTGGAGGGAACATTGGGGCTTCTTCCCAGTGTCTCTGATATAGGGTTTCACTGTCCCGGGAAACTCTCTGCTAACACCCTGCAGAGCGTAGTGCCCAATATACAGAAACGTCTTGCGGTATCCCCTACAGGGAAAGTGCCAGGAGGGAAAAGTGAGGATTATGTTTAGACTTTCTCGGAACTGCTTCAAATCAACTAGATATCTTTGTGCTGTAAATCTCCCAACAGCCAAACGCAAAAGCAGCAAACATCTCGCTGTATGTCCCACATCCAAAGTGCCGAGAGAGCTTGCTCTCCCTGTCTTTGAGTACTGTTTGCACTGTCCCGATTACCTCTTTGCTAACATTCTCTTCAGAGCTGCAGTGAAACCAGGAACCACGTGGAGAAGGCACCCACACTGAAAGTGCCTGGAGGGAACATTGGGGCTTCTTCTCAGTGTCTCTGATATAGGGTTTCACTTTCCCGGGAAACTCTCTGCTAACACCCTGCAGAGCGCTGTGCCCAATGTACAGAAACGTCTTGCGGTATCCCCTACAGGGAAAGTGCCAGGAGGGAAAAGTGAGGATTATGTTTAGACTTTCTCGGAACTGCTTCAAATCAACTAGATATCTTTGTGCTGTAAATCTCCCAACAGCCAAACGCAAAAGCAGCAAACATCTCGCTGTATGTCCCACATCCAAAGTGCCGAGAGAGCTTGCTCTCCCTGTCTTTGAGTACTGTTTGCACTGTCCCGATTACCTCTTTGCTAACATTCTCTTCAGAGCTGCAGTGAAACCAGGAACCACGTGGAGAAGGCACCCACACTGAAAGTGCCTGGAGGGAACATTGGGGCTTCTTCTCAGTGTCTCTGATATAGGGTTTCAGTGTCCCGGGAAAGTCTCTGCTAACACCCTGCAGAGCGTAGTGCCCAATATACAGAAACGTCTTGCGGTATCCCCTACAGGGAAAGTGCCAGGAGGGAAAAGTGAGGATTATGTTTAGACTTTCTCGGAACTGCTTCAAATCAACTAGATATCTTTGTGCTGTAAATCTCCCAACAGCCAAACGCAAAAGCAGCAAACATCTCGCTGTATGTCCCACATCCAAAGTGCCAAGAGAGAGCTTGCTCTCCCTGTCTTTGAGTACTGTTTGCACTGTCCCGATTACCTCTTTGCTAACATTCTCTTCAGAGCTGCAGTGAAACCAGGAACCACGTGGAGAAGGCACCCGCACTGAAAGTGCCTGGAGGGAACATTGGGGCTTCTTCTCAGTGTCTCTGATATAGGGTTTCAGTGTCCCGGGAAAGTCTCTGCTAACACCCTGCAGAGTGCTCTGCCCAATATACAGAAACGTCTTGCGGTATCCCCTACAGGGAAAGTGCCAGGAGGGAATAGTGAGGATTATGTTTAGACTTTCTCGGAACTGCTTCAAATCAACTAGATATCTTTGTGCTGTAAATCTCCCAACAGCCAAACGCAAAAGCAGCAAACATCTCGCTGTATGTCCCACATCCAAAGTGCTGAGAGAGCTTGCTCTCCCTGTCTTTGAGTACTGTTTGCATTGTCCCGATTACCTCTTTGCTAACATTCTCTTCAGAGCTGCAGTGAAACCAGGAACCACGTGGAGAAGGCACCCACACTGAAAGTGCCTGGAGGGAACATTGGGGCTTCTTCTCAGTGTCTCTGATGTCGGGTTTTACTGTCCCGGGAAAGTCTCTGCTAACACCCTGCAGAACGCTGTGCCCAATATACAGAAACGTCTTGCGGTATCCCCTACAGGGAAAGTGCCAGGAGGGAAAAGTGAGGATTATGTTTAGACTTTCTCGGAACTGCTTCAAATCAACTAGATATCTTTGTGCTGTAAATCTCCCAACAGCCAAACGCAAAAGCAGCAAACATCTCGCTGTATGTCCCACATCCAAAGTGCCAAGAGAGTAATGTAGAGCTTGCTCTCCCTGTCTTTGAGTACTGTTTGCACTGTCCCGATTACCTCTTTGCTAACATTCTCTTCAGAGCTGCAGTGAAACCAGGAACCACGTGGAGAAGGCACCCACACTGAAAGTGCCTGGAGGGAACATTGGGGCTTCTTCTCAGTGTCTCTGATATAGGGTTTCAGTGTCCCGGGAAACTCTCTGCTAACACCCTGCAGAGTGCTCTGCCCAATGTACAGAAACGTCTTGCGGTATCCCCTACAGGGAAAGTGCCAGGAGGGAAAAGTGAGGATTATGTTTAGACTTTCTCGGAACTGCTTCAAATCAACTAGATATCTTTGTGCTGTAAATCTCCCAACAGCCAAACGTAAAAGCAGCAAACATCTCGCTGTATGTCCCACATCCAAAGTGCCAAGAGAGTAATGTAGAGCTTGCTCTCCCTGTCTTTGAGTACTGTTTGCACTGTCCCGATTACCTCTTTGCTAACATTCTCTTCAGAGCTGCAGTGAAACCAGGAACCACGTGGAGAAGGCACCCACACTGAAAGTGCCTGGAGGGAACATTGGGGCTTCTTCTCAGTGTCTCTGATGTCAGGTTTTACTGTCCCGGGAAAGTCTCTGCTAACACCCTGCAGAGCGTAGTGCCCAATATACAGAAACGTCTTGCGGTATCCCCTACAGGGAAAGTGCCAGGAGGGAAAAGTGAGGATTATGTTTAGACTTTCTCGGAACTGCTTCAAATCAACTAGATATCTTTGTGCTGTAAATCTCCCAACAGCCAAATGTAAAAGCCGCAAACATCTCGCTGTATGTCCCACATCCAAAGTGCCGAGAGAGCTTGCTCTCCCTGTCTTTGAGTACTGTTTGCACTGTCCCGATTACCTCTTTGCTAACATTCTCTTCAGAGCTGCAGTGAAACCAGGAACCACGTGGAGAAGGCACCCACACTGAAAGTGCCTGGAGGGAACATTGGGGCTTCTTCCCAGTGTCTCTGATATAGGGTTTCACTGTCCCGGGAAACTCTCTGCTAACACCCTGCAGAGCGTAGTGCCCAATATACAGAAACGTCTTGCGGTATCCCCTACAGGGAAAGTGCCAGGAGGGAAAAGTGAGGATTATGTTTAGACTTTCTCGGAACTGCTTCAAATCAACTAGATATCTTTGTGCTGTAAATCTCCCAACAGCCAAACGTAAAAGCAGCAAACATCTCGCTGTATGTCCCACATCCAAAGTGCCGAGAGAGAGCTTGCTCTCCCTGTCTTTGAGTACTGTTTGCACTGTCCCGATTACCTCTTTGCTAACATTCTCTTCAGAGCTGCAGTGAAACCAGGAACCACGTGGAGAAGGCACCCACACTGAAAGTGCCTGGAGGGAACATTGGGGCTTCTTCTCAGTGTCTCTGATATAGGGTTTCAGTGTCCCGGGAAACTCTCTGCTAACACCCTGCAGAGTGCTCTGCCCAATATACAGAAACGTCTTGCGGTATCCCCTACAGGGAAAGTGCCAGGAGGGAATAGTGAGGATTATGTTTAGACTTTCTCGGAACTGCTTCAAATCAACTAGATATCTTTGTGCTGTAAATCTCCCAACAGCCAAACGCAAAAGCAGCAAACATCTCGCTGTATGTCCCACATCCAAAGTGCCGAGAGAGCTTGCTCTCCCTGTCTTTGAGTACTGTTTGCATTGTCCCGATTACCTCTTTGCTAACATTCTCTTCAGAGCTGCAGTGAAACCAGGAACCACGTGGAGAAGGCACCCACACTGAAAGTGCCTGGAGGGAACATTGGGGCTTCTTCTCAGTGTCTCTGATGTCGGGTTTTACTGTCCCGGGAAAGTCTCTGCTAACACCCTGCAGAGCGCTGTGCCCAATATACAGAAACGTCTTGCGGTATCCCCTACAGGGAAAGTGCCAGGAGGGAAAAGTGAGGATTATGTTTAGACTTTCTCGGAACTGCTTCAAATCAACTAGATATCTTTGTGCTGTAAATCTCCCAACAGCCAAACGTAAAAGCAGCAAACATCTCGCTGTATGTCCCACATCCAAAGTGCCAAGAGAGTAATGTAGAGCTTGCTCTCCCTGTCTTTGAGTACTGTTTGCACTGTCCCGATTACCTCTTTGCTAACATTCTCTTCAGAGCTGCAGTGAAACCAGGAACCACGTGGAGAAGGCACCCACACTGAAAGTGCCTGGAGGGAACATTGGGGCTTCTTCTCAGTGTCTCTGATGTCAGGTTTTACTGTCCCGGGAAAGTCTCTGCTAACACCCTGCAGAGCGCTGTGCCCAATATACAGAAACGTCTTGCGGTATACCCTACAGGGAAAGTGCCAGGAGGGAAAAGTGAGGATTATGTTTAGACTTTCTCGGAACTGCTTCAAATCAACTAGATATCTTTGTGCTGTAAATCTCCCAGCAGCCAAATGTAAAAGCAGCAAACATCTCGCTGTATGTCCCACATCCAAAGTGCCGAGAGAGCTTGCTCTCCCTGTCTTTGAGTACTGTTTGCACTGTCCCGATTACCTCTTTGCTAACATTCTCTTCAGAGCTGTAGTGAAACCAGGAACCACGTGGAGAAGGCACCCACACTGAAAGTGCCTGGAGGGAACATTGGGGCTTCTTCCCAGTGTCTCTGATATAGGGTTTCACTGTCCCGGGAAAGTCTCTGCTAACACCCTGCAGAGCGTAGTGCCCAATATACAGAAACGTCTTGCGGTATCCCCTACAGGGAAAGTGCCAGGAGGGAAAAGTGAGGATTATGTTTAGACTTTCTCGGAACTGCTTCAAATCAACTAGATATCTTTGTGCTGTAAATCTCCCAACAGCCAAACGCAAAAGCAGCAAACATCTCGCTGTATGTCCCACATCCAAAGTGCCGAGAGCTTGCTCTCCCTGTCTTTGAGTACTGTTTGCACTGTCCCGATTACCTCTTTGCTAACATTCTCTTCAGAGCTGCAGTGAAACCAGGAACCACGTGGAGAAGGCACCCACACTGAAAGTGCCTGGAGTGAACATTGGGGCTTCTTCTCAGTGTCTCTGATATAGGGTTTCACTTTCCCGGGAAACTCTCTGCTAACACCCTGCAGAGCGCTGTGCCCAATGTACAGAAACGTCTTGCGGTATCCCCTACAGGGAAAGTGCCAGGAGGGAAAAGTGAGGATTATGTTTAGACTTTCTCGGAACTGCTTCAAATCAACTAGATATCTTTGTGCTGTAAATCTCCCAACAGCCAAATGTAAAAGCCGCAAACATCTCGCTGTATGTCCCACATCCAAAGTGCCGAGAGAGCTTGCTCTCCCTGTCTTTGAGTACTGTTTGCACTGTCCCGATTACCTCTTTGCTAACATTCTCTTCAGAGCTGCAGTGAAACCAGGAACCACGTGGAGAAGGCACCCACACTGAAAGTGCCTGGAGGGAACATTGGGGCTTCTTCCCAGTGTCTCTGATATAGGGTTTCACTGTCCCGGGAAACTCTCTGCTAACACCCTGCAGAGCGTAGTGCCCAATATACAGAAACGTCTTGCGGTATCCCCTACAGGGAAAGTGCCAGGAGGGAAAAGTGAGGATTATGTTTAGACTTTCTCGGAACTGCTTCAAATCAACTAGATATCTTTGTGCTGTAAATCTCCCAACAGCCAAACGTAAAAGCAGCAAACATCTCGCTGTATGTCCCACATCCAAAGTGCCAAGAGAGTAATGTAGAGCTTGCTCTCCCTGTCTTTGAGTACTGTTTGCACTGTCCCGATTACCTCTTTGCTAACATTCTCTTCAGAGCTGCAGTGAAACCAGGAACCACGTGGAGAAGGCACCCACACTGAAAGTGCCTGGAGGGAACATTGGGGCTTCTTCTCAGTGTCTCTGATGTCAGGTTTTACTGTCCCGGGAAAGTCTCTGCTAACACCCTGCAGAGCGCTGTGCCCAATATACAGAAACGTCTTGCGGTATACCCTACAGGGAAAGTGCCAGGAGGGAAAAGTGAGGATTATGTTTAGACTTTCTCGGAACTGCTTCAAATCAACTAGATATCTTTGTGCTGTAAATCCCCCAACAGCCAAATGTAAAAGCAGCAAACATCTCGCTGTATGTCCCACATCCAAAGTGCCAAGAGAGAGCTTGCTCTCCCTGTCTTTGAGTACTGTTTGCACTGTCCCGATTACCTCTTTGCTAACATTCTCTTCAGAGCAGCAGTGAAACCAGGAACCACGTGGAGAAGGCACCCACACTGAAAGTGCCTGGAGGGAACATTGGGGCTTCTTCTCAGTGTCTCTGATATAGGGTTTCAGTGTCCCGGGAAACTCTCTGCTAACACCCTGCAGAGTGCTCTGCCCAATATACAGAAACGTCTTGCGGTATCCCCTACAGGGAAAGTGCCAGGAGGGAATAGTGAGGATTATGTTTAGACTTTCTCGGAACTGCTTCAAATCAACTAGATATCTTTGTGCTGTAAATCTCCCAACAGCCAAACGCAAAAGCAGCAAACATCTCGCTGTATGTCCCACATCCAAAGTGCCGAGAGAGCTTGCTCTCCCTGTCTTTGAGTACTGTTTGCACTGTCCCGATTACCTCTTTGCTAACATTCTCTTCAGAGCTGCAGTGAAACCAGGAACCACGTGGAGAAGGCACCCACACTGAAAGTGCCTGGAGGGAACATTGGGGCTTCTTCTCAGTGTCTCTGATGTCGGGTTTTACTGTCCCGGGAAAGTCTCTGCTAACACCCTGCAGAACGCTGTGCCCAATATACAGAAACGTCTTGCGGTATCCCCTACAGGGAAAGTGCCAGGAGGGAAAAGTGAGGATTATGTTTAGACTTTCTCGGAACTGCTTCAAATCAACTAGATATCTTTGTGCTGTAAATCTCCCAACAGCCAAATGTAAAAGCAGCAAACATCTCGCTGTATGTCCCACATCCAAAGTGCCAAGAGAGTAATGTAGAGCTTGCTCTCCCTGTCTTTGAGTACTGTTTGCACTGTCCCGATTACCTCTTTGCTAACATTCTCTTCAGAGCTGCAGTGAAACCAGGAACCACGTGGAGAAGGCACCCACACTGAAAGTGCCTGGAGGGAACATTGGGGCTTCTTCTCAGTGTCTCTGATATAGGGTTTCAGTGTCCCGGGAAACTCTCTGCTAACACCCTGCAGAGTGCTCTGCCCAATATACAGAAACGTCTTGCGGTATCCCCTACAGGGAAAGTGCCAGGAGGGAAAAGTGAGGATTATGTTTAGACTTTCTCGGAACTGCTTCAAATCAACTAGATATCTTTGTGCTGTAAATCTCCCAACAGCCAAACGTAAAAGCAGCAAACATCTCGCTGTATGTCCCACATCCAAAGTGCCAAGAGAGTAATGTAGAGCTTGCTCTCCCTGTCTTTGAGTACTGTTTGCACTGTCCCGATTACCTCTTTGCTAACATTCTCTTCAGAGCTGCAGTGAAACCAGGAACCACGTGGAGAAGGCACCCACACTGAAAGTGCCTGGAGTGAACATTGGGGCTTCTTCTCAGTGTCTCTGATATAGGGTTTCAGTGTCCCGCGAAAGTCTCTGCTAACACCCTGCAGAGCGTAGTGCCCAATGTACAGAAACGTCTTGCGGTATCCCCTACAGGGAAAGTGCCAGGAGGGAAAAGTGAGGATTATGTTTAGACTTTCTCGGAACTGCTTCAAATCAACTAGATATCTTTGTGCTGTAAATCTCCCAGCAGCCAAATGTAAAAGCAGCAAACATCTCGCTGTATGTCCCACATCCAAAGTGCCAAGAGAGAGCTTGCTCTCCCTGTCTTTGAGTACTGTTTGCACTGTCCCGATTACCTCTTTGCTAACATTCTCTTCAGAGCTGCAGTGAAACCAGGAACCACGTGGAGAAGGCACCCACACTGAAAGTGCCTGGAGGGAACATTGGGGCTTCTTCTCAGTGTCTCTGATATAGGGTTTCACTGTCCCGGGAAACTCTCTGCTAACACCCTGCAGAGCGCTGTGCCCAATGTACAGAAACGTCTTGCGGTATCTCCTACAGGGAAAGTGCCAGGAGGGAAAAGTGAGGATTATGTTTAGACTTTCTCGGAACTGCTTCAAATCAACTAGATATCTTTGTGCTGTAAATCTCCCAACAGCCAAACGCAAAAGCAGCAAACATCTCGCTGTATGTCCCACATCCAAAGTGCCGAGAGAGCTTGCTCTCCCTGTCTTTGAGTACTGTTTGCACTGTCCCGATTACCTCTTTGTTAACATTCTCTTCAGAGCTGCAGTGAAACCAGGAACCACGTGGAGAAGGCACCCACACTGAAAGTGCCTGGAAGGAACATTGGGGCTTCTTCCCAGTGTCTCTGATATAGGGTTTCACTGTCTCGGGAAAGTCTCTGCTAACACCCTGCAGAGCGCTGTGCCCAATATACAGAAACGTCTTGCGGTATCCCCTACAGGGAAAGTGCCAGGAGGGAAAAGTGAGGATTATGTTTAGACTTTCTCGGAACTGCTTCAAATCAACTAGATATCTTTGTGCTGTAAATCTCCCAACAGCCAAACGTAAAAGCAGCAAACATCTCGCTGTATGTCCCACATCCAAAGTGCCAAGAGAGTAATGTAGAGCTTGCTCTCCCTGTCTTTGAGTACTGTTTGCACTGTCCCAATTACCTCTTTGCTAACATTCTCTTCAGAGCTGCAGTGAAACCAGGAACCACGTGGAGAAGGCACCCACACTGAAAGTGCCTGGAGGGAACATTGGGGCTTCTTCTCAGTGTCTCTGATATAGGGTTTCACTGTCCCGGGAAACTCTCTGCTAACACCCTGCAGAGCGCTGTGCCCAATGTACAGAAACGTCTTGCGGTATCTCCTACAGGGAAAGTGCCAGGAGGGAAAAGTGAGGATTATGTTTAGACTTTCTCGGAACTGCTTCAAATCAACTAGATATCTTTGTGCTGTAAATCTCCCAACAGCCAAATGTAAAAGCAGCAAACATCTCGCTGTATGTCCCACATCCAAAGTGCCGAGAGAGCTTGCTCTCCCTGTCTTTGAGTACTGTTTGCACTGTCCCGATTACCTCTTTGCTAACATTCTCTTCAGAGCTGCAGTGAAACCAGGAACCACGTGGAGAAGGCACCCACACTGAAAGTGCCTGGAGGGAACATTGGGGCTTCTTCTCAGTGTCTCTGATGTCAGGTTTTACTGTCCCGGGAAACTCTCTGCTAACACCCTGCAGAGCGCTGTGCCCAATATACAGAAACGTCTTGCGGTATCTCCTACAGGGAAAGTGCCAGGAGGGAAAAGTGAGGATTATGTTTAGACTTTCTCGGAACTGCTTCAAATCAACTAGATATCTTTGTGCTGTAAATCTCCCAACAGCCAAACGTAAAAGCAGCAAACATCTCGCTGTATGTCCCACATCCAAAGTGCCAAGAGAGTAATGTAGAGCTTGCTCTCCCTGTCTTTGAGTACTGTTTGCACTGTCCCGATTACCTCTTTGCTAACATTCTCTTCAGAGCTGCAGTGAAACCAGGAACCACGTGGAGAAGGCACCCACACTGAAAGTGCCTGGAGGGAACATCGGGGCTTCTTCTCAGTGTCTCTGATATAGGGTTTCACTGTCCCGGGAAACTCTCTGCTAACACCCTGCAGAGCGCTGTGCCCAATGTACAGAAACGTCTTGCGGTATCTCCTACAGGGAAAGTGCCAGGAGGGAAAAGTGAGGATTATGTTTAGACTTTCTCGGAACTGCTTCAAATCAACTAGATATCTTTGTGCTGTAAATCTCCCAACAGCCAAATGTAAAAGCCGCAAACATCTCGCTGTATGTCCCACATCCAAAGTGCCGAGAGAGCTTGCTCTCCCTGTCTTTGAGTACTGTTTGCACTGTCCCGATTACCTCTTTGCTAACATTCTCTTCAGAGCTGCAGTGAAACCAGGAACCACGTGGAGAAGGCACCCACACTGAAAGTGCCTGGAGGGAACATTGGGGCTTCTTCTCAGTGTCTCTGATGTCAGGTTTCACTGTCCCGGGAAAGTCTCTGCTAACACCCTGCAGAGCGCTGTGCCCAATATACAGAAACGTCTTGCGGTATCTCCTACAGGGAAAGTGCCAGGAGGGAATAGTGAGGATTATGTTTAGACTTTCTCGGAACTGCTTCAAATCAACTAGATATCTTTGTGCTGTAAATCTCCCAACAGCCAAATGTAAAAGCAGCAAACATCTCGCTGTATGTCCCACATCCAAAGTGCCAAGAGAGAGCTTGCTCTCCCTGTCTTTGAGTACTGTTTGCACTGTCCCGATTACCTCTTTGCTAACATTCTCTTCAGAGCTGCAGTGAAACCAGGAACCACGTGGAGAAGGCACCCACACTGAAAGTGCCTGGAGGGAACATTGGGGCTTCTTCTCAGTGTCTCTGACATAGGGTTTCACTGTCCCGGGAAACTCTCTGCTAACACCCTGCAGAGTGCTCTGCCCAATATACAGAAACGTCTTGCGGTATCCCCTACAGGGAAAGTGCCAGGAGGGAATAGTGAGGATTATGTTTAGACTTTCTCGGAACTGCTTCAAATCAACTAGATATCTTTGTGCTGTAAATCTCCCAACAGCCAAACACAAAAGCAGCAAACATCTCGCTGTATGTCCCACATCCAAAGTGCCAAGAGAGAGCTTGCTCTCCCTGTCTTTGAGTACTGTTTGCACTGTCCCGATTACCTCTTTGCTAACATTCTCTTCAGAGCTGCAGTGAAACCAGGAACCACGTGGAGAAGGCACCCACACTGAAAGTGCCTGGAGTGAACATTGGGGCTTCTTCTCAGTGTCTCTGATATAGGGTTTCACTTTCCCGGGAAACTCTCTGCTAACACCCTGCAGAGCGCTGTGCCCAATGTACAGAAACGTCTTGCGGTATCCCCTACAGGGAAAGTGCCAGGAGGGAAAAGTGAGGATTATGTTTAGACTTTCTCGGAACTGCTTCAAATCAACTAGATATCTTTGTGCTGTAAATCTCCCAACAGCCAAATGTAAAAGCCGCAAACATCTCGCTGTATGTCCCACATCCAAAGTGCCGAGAGAGCTTGCTCTCCCTGTCTTTGAGTACTGTTTGCACTGTCCCGATTACCTCTTTGCTAACATTCTCTTCAGAGCTGCAGTGAAACCAGGAACCACGTGGAGAAGGCACCCACACTGAAAGTGCCTGGAGGGAACATTGGGGCTTCTTCTCAGTGTCTCTGATATAGGGTTTCAGTGTCCCGGGAAAGTCTCTGCTAACACCCTGCAGAGCGCTGTGCCCAATATACAGAAACGTCTTGCGGTATCTCCTACAGGGAAAGTGCCAGGAGGGAAAAGTGAGGATTATGTTTAGACTTTCTCGGAACTGCTTCAAATCAACTAGATATCTTTGTGCTGTAAATCTCCCAACAGCCAAAAGTAAAAGCAGCAAACATCTCGCTGTATGTCCCACATCCAAAGTGCCAAGAGAGTAATGTAGATCTTGCTCTCCCTGTCTTTGAGTACTGTTTGCACTGTCCCGATTACCTCTTTGCTAACATTCTCTTCAGAGCTGCAGTGAAACCAGGAACCACGTGGAGAAGGCACCCACACTGAAAGTGCCTGGAGGGAACATCGGGGCTTCTTCTCAGTGTCTCTGATATAGGGTTTCACTGTCCCGGGAAACTCTCTGCTAACACCCTGCAGAGCGCTGTGCCCAATGTACAGAAACGTCTTGCGGTATCTCCTACAGGGAAAGTGCCAGGAGGGAAAAGTGAGGATTATGTTTAGACTTTCTCGGAACTGCTTCAAATCAACTAGATATCTTTGTGCTGTAAATCTCCCAACAGCCAAATGTAAAAGCCGCAAACATCTCGCTGTATGTCCCACATCCAAAGTGCCGAGAGAGCTTGCTCTCCCTGTCTTTGAGTACTGTTTGCACTGTCCCGATTACCTCTTTGCTAACATTCTCTTCAGAGCTGCAGTGAAACCAGGAACCACGTGGAGAAGGCACCCACACTGAAAGTGCCTGGAGGGAACATTGGGGCTTCTTCCCAGTGTCTCTGATATAGGGTTTCACTGTCTCGGGAAAGTCTCTGCTAACACCCTGCAGAGCACTGTGCCCAATATACAGAAACGTCTTGCGGTATCCCCTACAGGGAAAGTGCCAGGAGGGAATAGTGAGGATTATGTTTAGACTTTCTCGGAACTGCTTCAAATCAACTAGATATCTTTGTGCTGTAAATCTCCCAACAGCCAAACGTAAAAGCAGCAAACATCTCGCTGTATGTCCCACATCCAAAGTGCCAAGAGAGTAATGTAGAGCTTGCTCTCCCTGTCTTTGAGTACTGTTTGCACTGTCCCGATTACCTCTTTGCTAACATTCTCTTCAGAGCTGCAGTGAAACCAGGAACCACGTGGAGAAGGCACCCACACTGAAAGTGCCTGGAGGGAACATTGGGGCTTCTTCTCAGTGTCTCTGATATAGGGTTTCACTGTCCCGGGAAACTCTCTGCTAACACCCTGCAGAGCGCTGTGCCCAATGTACAGAAACGTCTTGCGGTATCTCCTACAGGGAAAGTGCCAGGAGGGAAAAGTGAGGATTATGTTTAGACTTTCTCGGAACTGCTTCAAATCAACTAGATATCTTTGTGCTGTAAATCTCCCAACAGCCAAATGTAAAAGCAGCAAACATCTCGCTGTATGTCCCACATCCAAAGTGCCGAGAGAGCTTGCTCTCCCTGTCTTTGAGTACTGTTTGCACTGTCCCGATTACCTCTTTGCTAACATTCTCTTCAGAGCTGCAGTGAAACCAGGAACCACGTGGAGAAGGCACCCACACTGAAAGTGCCTGGAGGGAACATTGGGGCTTCTTCTCAGTGTCTCTGATGTCAGGTTTCACTGTCCCGGGAAAGTCTCTGCTAACACCCTGCAGAGCGCTGTGCCCAATGTACAGAAACGTCTTGCGGTATCTCCTACAGGGAAAGTGCCAGGAGGGAATAGTGAGGATTATGTTTAGACTTTCTCGGAACTGCTTCAAATCAACTAGATATCTTTGTGCTGTAAATCTCCCAACAGCCAAATGTAAAAGCAGCAAACATCTCGCTGTATGTCCCACATCCAAAGTGCCAAGAGAGTAATGTAGAGCTTGCTCTCCCTGTCTTTGAGTACTGTTTGCACTGTCCCGATTACCTCTTTGCTAACATTCTCTTCAGAGCTGCAGTGAAACCAGGAACCACGTGGAGAAGGCACCCACACTGAAAGTGCCTGGAGGGAACATTGGGGCTTCTTCCCAGTGTCTCTGATATAGGGTTTCACTGTCCCGGGAAAGTCTCTGCTAACACCCTGCAGAGTGCTCTGCCCAATATACAGAAACGTCTTGCGGTATCCCCTACAGGGAAAGTGCCAGGAGGGAATAGTGAGGATTATGTTTAGACTTTCTCGGAACTGCTTCAAATCAACTAGATATCTTTGTGCTGTAAATCTCCCAACAGCCAAACGCAAAAGCAGCAAACATCTCGCTGTATGTCCCACATCCAAAGTGCCAAGAGAGAGCTTGCTCTCCCTGTCTTTGAGTACTGTTTGCACTGTCCCGATTACCTCTTTGCTAACATTCTCTTCAGAGCTGCAGTGAAACCAGGAACCACGTGGAGAAGGCACCCACACTGAAAGTGCCTGGAGGGAACATTGGGGCTTCTTCTCAGTGTCTCTGATATAGGGTTTCACTGTCCCGGGAAACTCTCTGCTAACACCCTGCAGAGCGCTGTGCCCAATGTACAGAAACATCTTGCGGTATCTCCTACAGGGAAAGTGCCAGGAGGGAAAAGTGAGGATTATGTTTAGACTTTCTCGGAACTGCTTCAAATCAACTAGATATCTTTGTGCTGTAAATCTCCCAACAGCCAAATGTAAAAGCAGCAAACATCTCGCTGTATGTCCCACATCCAAAGTGCCGAGAGAGCTTGCTCTCCCTGTCTTTGAGTACTGTTTGCACTGTCCCGATTACCTCTTTGCTAACATTCTCTTCAGAGCTGCAGTGAAACCAGGAACCACGTGGAGAAGGCACCCACACTGAAAGTGCCTGGAGGGAACATTGGGGCTTCTTCTCAGTGTCTCTGATGTCAGGTTTTACTGTCCCGGGAAAGTCTCTGCTAACACCCTGCAGAGCGCTGTGCCCAATATACAGAAACGTCTTGCGGTATCCCCTACAGGGAAAGTGCCAGGAGGGAAAAGTGAGGATTATGTTTAGACTTTCTCGGAACTGCTTCAAATCAACTAGATATCTTTGTGCTGTAAATCTCCCAACAGCCAAACGTAAAAGCAGCAAACATCTCGCTGTATGTCCCACATCCAAAGTGCCAGGAGAGTAATGTAGAGCTTGCTCTCCCTGTCTTTGAGTACTGTTTGCACTGTCCCGATTACCTCTTTGCTAACATTCTCTTCAGAGCTGCAGTGAAACCAGGAACCACGTGGAGAAGGCACCCACACTGAAAGTGCCTGGAGGGAACATCGGGGCTTCTTCTCAGTGTCTCTGATATAGGGTTTCACTGTCCCGGGAAACTCTCTGCTAACACCCTGCAGAGCGCTGTGCCCAATGTACAGAAACGTCTTGCGGTATCTCCTACAGGGAAAGTGCCAGGAGGGAAAAGTGAGGATTATGTTTAGACTTTCTCGGAACTGCTTCAAATCAACTAGATATCTTTGTGCTGTAAATCTCCCAACAGCCAAATGTAAAAGCCGCAAACATCTCGCTGTATGTCCCACATCCAAAGTGCCGAGAGAGCTTGCTCTCCCTGTCTTTGAGTACTGTTTGCACTGTCCCGATTACCTCTTTGCTAACATTCTCTTCAGAGCTGCAGTGAAACCAGGAACCACGTGGAGAAGGCACCCACACTGAAAATGCCTGGAGGGAACATTGGGGCTTCTTCCCAGTGTCTCTGATATAGGGTTTCACTGTCCCGGGAAAGTCTCTGCTAACACCCTGCAGAGCGCTGTGCCCAATGTACAGAAACGTCTTGCGGTATCTCCTACAGGGAAAGTGCCAGGAGGGAAAAGTGAGGATTATGTTTAGACTTTCTCGGAACTGCTTCAAATCAACTAGATATCTTTGTGCTGTAAATCTCCCAACAGCCAAACGTAAAAGCAGCAAACATCTCGCTGTATGTCCCACATCCAAAGTGCCAAGAGAGTAATGTAGAGCTTGCTCTCCCTGTCTTTGAGTACTGTTTGCACTGTCCCGATTACCTCTTTGCTAACATTCTCTTCAGAGCTGCAGTGAAACCAGGAACCACGTGGAGAAGGCACCCACACTGAAAGTGCCTGGAGTGAACATTGGGGCTTCTTCTCAGTGTCTCTGATATAGGGTTTCACTTTCCCGGGAAACTCTCTGCTAACACCCTGCAGAGCGTAGTGCCCAATATACAGAAACGTCTTGCGGTATCCCCTACAGGGAAAGTGCCAGGAGGGAAAAGTGAGGATTATGTTTAGACTTTCTCGGAACTGCTTCAAATCAACTAGATATCTTTGTGCTGTAAATCTCCCAACAGCCAAATGTAAAAGCAGCAAACATCTCGCTGTATGTCCCACATCCAAAGTGCCAAGAGAGAGCTTGCTCTCCCTGTCTTTGAGTACTGTTTGCACTGTCCCGATTACCTCTTTGCTAACATTCTCTTCAGAGCTGCAGTGAAACCAGGAACCACGTGGAGAAGGCACCCACACTGAAAGTGCCTGGAGGGAACATTGGGGCTTCTTCCCAGTGTCTCTGATATAGGGTTTCAGTGTCCCGGGAAAGTCTCTGCTAACACCCTGCAGAGCGTAGTGCCCAATATACAGAAACGTCTTGCGGTATCCCCTACAGGGAAAGTGCCAGGAGGGAAAAGTGAGGATTATGTTTAGACTTTCTCGGAACTGCTTCAAATCAACTAGATATCTTTGTGCTGTAAATCTCCCAGCAGCCAAATGTAAAAGCAGCAAACATCTCGCTGTATGTCCCACATCCAAAGTGCCAAGAGAGAGCTTGCTCTCCCTGTCTTTGAGTACTGTTTGCACTGTCCCGATTACCTCTTTGCTAACATTCTCTTCAGAGCTGCAGTGAAACCAGGAACCACGTGGAGAAGGCACCCACACTGAAAGTGCCTGGAGGGAACATTGGGGCTTCTTCTCAGTGTCTCCGATATAGGGTTTCACTGTCCCGGGAAAGTCTCTGCTAACACCCTGCAGAACGCTGTGCCCAATATACAGAAACGTCTTGCGGTATCCCCTACAGGGAAAGTGCCAGGAGGGAAAAGTGAGGATTATGTTTAGACTTTCTCGGAACTGCTTCAAATCAACTAGATATCTTTGTGCTGTAAATCTCCCAACAGCCAAATGTAAAAGCAGCAAACATCTCGCTGTATGTCCCACATCCAAAGTGCCAAGAGAGTAATGTAGAGCTTGCTCTCCCTGTCTTTGAGTACTGTTTGCACTGTCCCGATTACCTCTTTGCTAACATTCTCTTCAGAGCTGCAGTGAAACCAGGAACCACGTGGAGAAGGCACCCACACTGAAAGTGCCTGGAGGGAACATTGGGGCTTCTTCTCAGTGTCTCTGATATAGGGTTTCAGTGTCCCGGGAAACTCTCTGCTAACACCCTGCAGAGTGCTCTGCCCAATATACAGAAACGTCTTGCGGTATCCCCTACAGGGAAAGTGCCAGGAGGGAAAAGTGAGGATTATGTTTAGACTTTCTCGGAACTGCTTCAAATCAACTAGATATCTTTGTGCTGTAAATCTCCCAACAGCCAAACGTAAAAGCAGCAAACATCTCGCTGTATGTCCCACATCCAAAGTGCCAAGAGAGTAATGTAGAGCTTGCTCTCCCTGTCTTTGAGTACTGTTTGCACTGTCCCGATTACCTCTTTGCTAACATTCTCTTCAGAGCTGCAGTGAAACCAGGAACCACGTGGAGAAGGCACCCACACTGAAAGTGCCTGGAGTGAACATTGGGGCTTCTTCTCAGTGTCTCTGATATAGGGTTTCAGTGTCCCGCGAAAGTCTCTGCTAACACCCTGCAGAGCGTAGTGCCCAATGTACAGAAACGTCTTGCGGTATCCCCTACAGGGAAAGTGCCAGGAGGGAAAAGTGAGGATTATGTTTAGACTTTCTCGGAACTGCTTCAAATCAACTAGATATCTTTGTGCTGTAAATCTCCCAGCAGCCAAATGTAAAAGCAGCAAACATCTCGCTGTATGTCCCACATCCAAAGTGCCAAGAGAGAGCTTGCTCTCCCTGTCTTTGAGTACTGTTTGCACTGTCCCGATTACCTCTTTGCTAACATTCTCTTCAGAGCTGCAGTGAAACCAGGAACCACGTGGAGAAGGCACCCACACTGAAAGTGCCTGGAGGGAACATTGGGGCTTCTTCTCAGTGTCTCTGATATAGGGTTTCACTGTCCCGGGAAACTCTCTGCTAACACCCTGCAGAGCGCTGTGCCCAATGTACAGAAACGTCTTGCGGTATCTCCTACAGGGAAAGTGCCAGGAGGGAAAAGTGAGGATTATGTTTAGACTTTCTCGGAACTGCTTCAAATCAACTAGATATCTTTGTGCTGTAAATCTCCCAACAGCCAAACGCAAAAGCAGCAAACATCTCGCTGTATGTCCCACATCCAAAGTGCCGAGAGAGCTTGCTCTCCCTGTCTTTGAGTACTGTTTGCACTGTCCCGATTACCTCTTTGTTAACATTCTCTTCAGAGCTGCAGTGAAACCAGGAACCACGTGGAGAAGGCACCCACACTGAAAGTGCCTGGAAGGAACATTGGGGCTTCTTCCCAGTGTCTCTGATATAGGGTTTCACTGTCTCGGGAAAGTCTCTGCTAACACCCTGCAGAGCGCTGTGCCCAATATACAGAAACGTCTTGCGGTATCCCCTACAGGGAAAGTGCCAGGAGGGAAAAGTGAGGATTATGTTTAGACTTTCTCGGAACTGCTTCAAATCAACTAGATATCTTTGTGCTGTAAATCTCCCAACAGCCAAACGTAAAAGCAGCAAACATCTCGCTGTATGTCCCACATCCAAAGTGCCAAGAGAGTAATGTAGAGCTTGCTCTCCCTGTCTTTGAGTACTGTTTGCACTGTCCCAATTACCTCTTTGCTAACATTCTCTTCAGAGCTGCAGTGAAACCAGGAACCACGTGGAGAAGGCACCCACACTGAAAGTGCCTGGAGGGAACATTGGGGCTTCTTCTCAGTGTCTCTGATATAGGGTTTCACTGTCCCGGGAAACTCTCTGCTAACACCCTGCAGAGCGCTGTGCCCAATGTACAGAAACGTCTTGCGGTATCTCCTACAGGGAAAGTGCCAGGAGGGAAAAGTGAGGATTATGTTTAGACTTTCTCGGAACTGCTTCAAATCAACTAGATATCTTTGTGCTGTAAATCTCCCAACAGCCAAATGTAAAAGCAGCAAACATCTCGCTGTATGTCCCACATCCAAAGTGCCGAGAGAGCTTGCTCTCCCTGTCTTTGAGTACTGTTTGCACTGTCCCGATTACCTCTTTGCTAACATTCTCTTCAGAGCTGCAGTGAAACCAGGAACCACGTGGAGAAGGCACCCACACTGAAAGTGCCTGGAGGGAACATTGGGGCTTCTTCTCAGTGTCTCTGATGTCAGGTTTTACTGTCCCGGGAAACTCTCTGCTAACACCCTGCAGAGCGCTGTGCCCAATATACAGAAACGTCTTGCGGTATCTCCTACAGGGAAAGTGCCAGGAGGGAAAAGTGAGGATTATGTTTAGACTTTCTCGGAACTGCTTCAAATCAACTAGATATCTTTGTGCTGTAAATCTCCCAACAGCCAAACGTAAAAGCAGCAAACATCTCGCTGTATGTCCCACATCCAAAGTGCCAAGAGAGTAATGTAGAGCTTGCTCTCCCTGTCTTTGAGTACTGTTTGCACTGTCCCGATTACCTCTTTGCTAACATTCTCTTCAGAGCTGCAGTGAAACCAGGAACCACGTGGAGAAGGCACCCACACTGAAAGTGCCTGGAGGGAACATCGGGGCTTCTTCTCAGTGTCTCTGATATAGGGTTTCACTGTCCCGGGAAACTCTCTGCTAACACCCTGCAGAGCGCTGTGCCCAATGTACAGAAACGTCTTGCGGTATCTCCTACAGGGAAAGTGCCAGGAGGGAAAAGTGAGGATTATGTTTAGACTTTCTCGGAACTGCTTCAAATCAACTAGATATCTTTGTGCTGTAAATCTCCCAACAGCCAAATGTAAAAGCCGCAAACATCTCGCTGTATGTCCCACATCCAAAGTGCCGAGAGAGCTTGCTCTCCCTGTCTTTGAGTACTGTTTGCACTGTCCCGATTACCTCTTTGCTAACATTCTCTTCAGAGCTGCAGTGAAACCAGGAACCACGTGGAGAAGGCACCCACACTGAAAGTGCCTGGAGGGAACATTGGGGCTTCTTCTCAGTGTCTCTGATATAGGGTTTCACTGTCCCGGGAAACTCTCTGCTAACACCCTGCAGAGCGCTGTGCCCAATGTACAGAAACGTCTTGCGGTATCTCCTACAGGGAAAGTGCCAGGAGGGAAAAGTGAGGATTATGTTTAGACTTTCTCGGAACTGCTTCAAATCAACTAGATATCTTTGTGCTGTAAATCTCCCAACAGCCAAATGTAAAAGCAGCAAACATCTCGCTGTATGTCCCACATCCAAAGTGCCGAGAGAGCTTGCTCTCCCTGTCTTTGAGTACTGTTTGCACTGTCCCGATTACCTCTTTGCTAACATTCTCTTCAGAGCTGCAGTGAAACCAGGAACCACGTGGAGAAGGCACCCACACTGAAAGTGCCTGGAGGGAACATTGGGGCTTCTTCTCAGTGTCTCTGATGTCAGGTTTCACTGTCCCGGGAAAGTCTCTGCTAACACCCTGCAGAGCGCTGTGCCCAATATACAGAAACGTCTTGCGGTATCTCCTACAGGGAAAGTGCCAGGAGGGAATAGTGAGGATTATGTTTAGACTTTCTCGGAACTGCTTCAAATCAACTAGATATCTTTGTGCTGTAAATCTCCCAACAGCCAAATGTAAAAGCAGCAAACATCTCGCTGTATGTCCCACATCCAAAGTGCCAAGAGAGAGCTTGCTCTCCCTGTCTTTGAGTACTGTTTGCACTGTCCCGATTACCTCTTTGCTAACATTCTCTTCAGAGCTGCAGTGAAACCAGGAACCACGTGGAGAAGGCACCCACACTGAAAGTGCCTGGAGGGAACATTGGGGCTTCTTCTCAGTGTCTCTGACATAGGGTTTCACTGTCCCGGGAAACTCTCTGCTAACACCCTGCAGAGTGCTCTGCCCAATATACAGAAACGTCTTGCGGTATCCCCTACAGGGAAAGTGCCAGGAGGGAATAGTGAGGATTATGTTTAGACTTTCTCGGAACTGCTTCAAATCAACTAGATATCTTTGTGCTGTAAATCTCCCAACAGCCAAACACAAAAGCAGCAAACATCTCGCTGTATGTCCCACATCCAAAGTGCCAAGAGAGAGCTTGCTCTCCCTGTCTTTGAGTACTGTTTGCACTGTCCCGATTACCTCTTTGCTAACATTCTCTTCAGAGCTGCAGTGAAACCAGGAACCACGTGGAGAAGGCACCCACACTGAAAGTGCCTGGAGTGAACATTGGGGCTTCTTCTCAGTGTCTCTGATATAGGGTTTCACTTTCCCGGGAAACTCTCTGCTAACACCCTGCAGAGCGCTGTGCCCAATGTACAGAAACGTCTTGCGGTATCCCCTACAGGGAAAGTGCCAGGAGGGAAAAGTGAGGATTATGTTTAGACTTTCTCGGAACTGCTTCAAATCAACTAGATATCTTTGTGCTGTAAATCTCCCAACAGCCAAATGTAAAAGCCGCAAACATCTCGCTGTATGTCCCACATCCAAAGTGCCGAGAGAGCTTGCTCTCCCTGTCTTTGAGTACTGTTTGCACTGTCCCGATTACCTCTTTGCTAACATTCTCTTCAGAGCTGCAGTGAAACCAGGAACCACGTGGAGAAGGCACCCACACTGAAAGTGCCTGGAGGGAACATTGGGGCTTCTTCTCAGTGTCTCTGATATAGGGTTTCAGTGTCCCGGGAAAGTCTCTGCTAACACCCTGCAGAGCGCTGTGCCCAATATACAGAAACGTCTTGCGGTATCTCCTACAGGGAAAGTGCCAGGAGGGAAAAGTGAGGATTATGTTTAGACTTTCTCGGAACTGCTTCAAATCAACTAGATATCTTTGTGCTGTAAATCTCCCAACAGCCAAAAGTAAAAGCAGCAAACATCTCGCTGTATGTCCCACATCCAAAGTGCCAAGAGAGTAATGTAGATCTTGCTCTCCCTGTCTTTGAGTACTGTTTGCACTGTCCCGATTACCTCTTTGCTAACATTCTCTTCAGAGCTGCAGTGAAACCAGGAACCACGTGGAGAAGGCACCCACACTGAAAGTGCCTGGAGGGAACATCGGGGCTTCTTCTCAGTGTCTCTGATATAGGGTTTCACTGTCCCGGGAAACTCTCTGCTAACACCCTGCAGAGCGCTGTGCCCAATGTACAGAAACGTCTTGCGGTATCTCCTACAGGGAAAGTGCCAGGAGGGAAAAGTGAGGATTATGTTTAGACTTTCTCGGAACTGCTTCAAATCAACTAGATATCTTTGTGCTGTAAATCTCCCAACAGCCAAATGTAAAAGCCGCAAACATCTCGCTGTATGTCCCACATCCAAAGTGCCGAGAGAGCTTGCTCTCCCTGTCTTTGAGTACTGTTTGCACTGTCCCGATTACCTCTTTGCTAACATTCTCTTCAGAGCTGCAGTGAAACCAGGAACCACGTGGAGAAGGCACCCACACTGAAAGTGCCTGGAGGGAACATTGGGGCTTCTTCCCAGTGTCTCTGATATAGGGTTTCACTGTCTCGGGAAAGTCTCTGCTAACACCCTGCAGAGCACTGTGCCCAATATACAGAAACGTCTTGCGGTATCCCCTACAGGGAAAGTGCCAGGAGGGAATAGTGAGGATTATGTTTAGACTTTCTCGGAACTGCTTCAAATCAACTAGATATCTTTGTGCTGTAAATCTCCCAACAGCCAAACGTAAAAGCAGCAAACATCTCGCTGTATGTCCCACATCCAAAGTGCCAAGAGAGTAATGTAGAGCTTGCTCTCCCTGTCTTTGAGTACTGTTTGCACTGTCACGATTACCTCTTTGCTAACATTCTCTTCAGAGCTGCAGTGAAACCAGGAACCACGTGGAGAAGGCACCCACACTGAAAGTGCCTGGAGGGAACATTGGGGCTTCTTCTCAGTGTCTCTGATATAGGGTTTCACTGTCCCGGGAAACTCTCTGCTAACACCCTGCAGAGCGCTGTGCCCAATGTACAGAAACGTCTTGCGGTATCTCCTACAGGGAAAGTGCCAGGAGGGAAAAGTGAGGATTATGTTTAGACTTTCTCGGAACTGCTTCAAATCAACTAGATATCTTTGTGCTGTAAATCTCCCAACAGCCAAATGTAAAAGCAGCAAACATCTCGCTGTATGTCCCACATCCAAAGTGCCGAGAGAGCTTGCTCTCCCTGTCTTTGAGTACTGTTTGCACTGTCCCGATTACCTCTTTGCTAACATTCTCTTCAGAGCTGCAGTGAAACCAGGAACCACGTGGAGAAGGCACCCACACTGAAAGTGCCTGGAGGGAACATTGGGGCTTCTTCTCAGTGTCTCTGATGTCAGGTTTCACTGTCCCGGGAAAGTCTCTGCTAACACCCTGCAGAGCGCTGTGCCCAATGTACAGAAACGTCTTGCGGTATCTCCTACAGGGAAAGTGCCAGGAGGGAATAGTGAGGATTATGTTTAGACTTTCTCGGAACTGCTTCAAATCAACTAGATATCTTTGTGCTGTAAATCTCCCAACAGCCAAATGTAAAAGCAGCAAACATCTCGCTGTATGTCCCACATCCAAAGTGCCAAGAGAGTAATGTAGAGCTTGCTCTCCCTGTCTTTGAGTACTGTTTGCACTGTCCCGATTACCTCTTTGCTAACATTCTCTTCAGAGCTGCAGTGAAACCAGGAACCACGTGGAGAAGGCACCCACACTGAAAGTGCCTGGAGGGAACATTGGGGCTTCTTCCCAGTGTCTCTGATATAGGGTTTCACTGTCCCGGGAAAGTCTCTGCTAACACCCTGCAGAGTGCTCTGCCCAATATACAGAAACGTCTTGCGGTATCCCCTACAGGGAAAGTGCCAGGAGGGAATAGTGAGGATTATGTTTAGACTTTCTCGGAACTGCTTCAAATCAACTAGATATCTTTGTGCTGTAAATCTCCCAACAGCCAAACGCAAAAGCAGCAAACATCTCGCTGTATGTCCCACATCCAAAGTGCCAAGAGAGAGCTTGCTCTCCCTGTCTTTGAGTACTGTTTGCACTGTCCCGATTACCTCTTTGCTAACATTCTCTTCAGAGCTGCAGTGAAACCAGGAACCACGTGGAGAAGGCACCCACACTGAAAGTGCCTGGAGGGAACATTGGGGCTTCTTCTCAGTGTCTCTGATATAGGGTTTCACTGTCCCGGGAAACTCTCTGCTAACACCCTGCAGAGCGCTGTGCCCAATGTACAGAAACATCTTGCGGTATCTCCTACAGGGAAAGTGCCAGGAGGGAAAAGTGAGGATTATGTTTAGACTTTCTCGGAACTGCTTCAAATCAACTAGATATCTTTGTGCTGTAAATCTCCCAACAGCCAAATGTAAAAGCAGCAAACATCTCGCTGTATGTCCCACATCCAAAGTGCCGAGAGAGCTTGCTCTCCCTGTCTTTGAGTACTGTTTGCACTGTCCCGATTACCTCTTTGCTAACATTCTCTTCAGAGCTGCAGTGAAACCAGGAACCACGTGGAGAAGGCACCCACACTGAAAGTGCCTGGAGGGAACATTGGGGCTTCTTCTCAGTGTCTCTGATGTCAGGTTTTACTGTCCCGGGAAAGTCTCTGCTAACACCCTGCAGAGTGCTCTGCCCAATATACAGAAACGTCTTGCGGTATCCCCTACAGGGAAAGTGCCAGGAGGGAAAAGTGAGGATTATGTTTAGACTTTCTCGGAACTGCTTCAAATCAACTAGATATCTTTGTGCTGTAAATCTCCCAACAGCCAAACGTAAAAGCAGCAAACATCTCGCTGTATGTCCCACATCCAAAGTGCCAGGAGAGTAATGTAGAGCTTGCTCTCCCTGTCTTTGAGTACTGTTTGCACTGTCCCGATTACCTCTTTGCTAACATTCTCTTCAGAGCTGCAGTGAAACCAGGAACCACGTGGAGAAGGCACCCACACTGAAAGTGCCTGGAGGGAACATCGGGGCTTCTTCTCAGTGTCTCTGATATAGGGTTTCACTGTCCCGGGAAACTCTCTGCTAACACCCTGCAGAGCGCTGTGCCCAATGTACAGAAACGTCTTGCGGTATCTCCTACAGGGAAAGTGCCAGGAGGGAAAAGTGAGGATTATGTTTAGACTTTCTCGGAACTGCTTCAAATCAACTAGATATCTTTGTGCTGTAAATCTCCCAACAGCCAAATGTAAAAGCCGCAAACATCTCGCTGTATGTCCCACATCCAAAGTGCCGAGAGAGCTTGCTCTCCCTGTCTTTGAGTACTGTTTGCACTGTCCCGATTACCTCTTTGCTAACATTCTCTTCAGAGCTGCAGTGAAACCAGGAACCACGTGGAGAAGGCACCCACACTGAAAATGCCTGGAGGGAACATTGGGGCTTCTTCCCAGTGTCTCTGATATAGGGTTTCACTGTCCCGGGAAAGTCTCTGCTAACACCCTGCAGAGCGCTGTGCCCAATGTACAGAAACGTCTTGCGGTATCTCCTACAGGGAAAGTGCCAGGAGGGAAAAGTGAGGATTATGTTTAGACTTTCTCGGAACTGCTTCAAATCAACTAGATATCTTTGTGCTGTAAATCTCCCAACAGCCAAACGTAAAAGCAGCAAACATCTCGCTGTATGTCCCACATCCAAAGTGCCAAGAGAGTAATGTAGAGCTTGCTCTCCCTGTCTTTGAGTACTGTTTGCACTGTCCCGATTACCTCTTTGCTAACATTCTCTTCAGAGCTGCAGTGAAACCAGGAACCACGTGGAGAAGGCACCCACACTGAAAGTGCCTGGAGTGAACATTGGGGCTTCTTCTCAGTGTCTCTGATATAGGGTTTCACTTTCCCGGGAAACTCTCTGCTAACACCCTGCAGAGCGTAGTGCCCAATATACAGAAACGTCTTGCGGTATCCCCTACAGGGAAAGTGCCAGGAGGGAAAAGTGAGGATTATGTTTAGACTTTCTCGGAACTGCTTCAAATCAACTAGATATCTTTGTGCTGTAAATCTCCCAACAGCCAAATGTAAAAGCAGCAAACATCTCGCTGTATGTCCCACATCCAAAGTGCCAAGAGAGAGCTTGCTCTCCCTGTCTTTGAGTACTGTTTGCACTGTCCCGATTACCTCTTTGCTAACATTCTCTTCAGAGCTGCAGTGAAACCAGGAACCACGTGGAGAAGGCACCCACACTGAAAGTGCCTGGAGGGAACATTGGGGCTTCTTCCCAGTGTCTCTGATATAGGGTTTCAGTGTCCCGGGAAAGTCTCTGCTAACACCCTGCAGAGCGTAGTGCCCAATATACAGAAACGTCTTGCGGTATCCCCTACAGGGAAAGTGCCAGGAGGGAAAAGTGAGGATTATGTTTAGACTTTCTCGGAACTGCTTCAAATCAACTAGATATCTTTGTGCTGTAAATCTCCCAGCAGCCAAATGTAAAAGCAGCAAACATCTCGCTGTATGTCCCACATCCAAAGTGCCAAGAGAGAGCTTGCTCTCCCTGTCTTTGAGTACTGTTTGCACTGTCCCGATTACCTCTTTGCTAACATTCTCTTCAGAGCTGCAGTGAAACCAGGAACCACGTGGAGAAGGCACCCACACTGAAAGTGCCTGGAGGGAACATTGGGGCTTCTTCTCAGTGTCTCCGATATAGGGTTTCACTGTCCCGGGAAACTCTCTGCTAACACCCTGCAGAGCGCTGTGCCCAATGTACAGAAACGTCTTGCGGTATCTCCTACAGGGAAAGTGCCAGGAGGGAAAAGTGAGGATTATGTTTAGACTTTCTCGGAACTGCTTCAAATCAACTAGATATCTTTGTGCTGTAAATCTCCCAACAGCCAAATGTAAAAGCAGCAAACATCTCGCTGTATGTCCCACATCCAAAGTGCCGAGAGACCTTGCTCTCCCTGTCTTTGAGTACTGTTTGCACTGTCCCGATTACCTCTTTGCTAACATTCTCTTCAGAGCTGCAGTGAAACCAGGAACCACGTGGAGAAGGCACCCACACTGAAAGTGCCTGGAGGGAACATTGGGGCTTCTTCCCAGTGTCTCTGATATAGGGTTTCACTGTCCCGGGAAAGTCTCTGCTAACACCCTGCAGAGCGCTGTGCCCAATATACAGAAACGTCTTGCGGTATCCCCTACAGGGAAAGTGCCAGGAGGGAAAAGTGAGGATTATGTTTAGACTTTCTCGGAACTGCTTCAAATCAACTAGATATCTTTGTGCTGTAAATCTCCCAACAGCCAAATGTAAAAGCAGCAAACATCTCGCTGTATGTCCCACATCCAAAGTGCCAAGAGAGTAATGTAGAGCTTGCTCTCCCTGTCTTTGAGTACTGTTTGCACTGTCCCGATTACCTCTTTGCTAACATTCTCTTCAGAGCTGCAGTGAAACCAGGAACCACGTGGAGAAGGCACCCACACTGAAAGTGCCTGGAGGGAACATCGGGGCTTCTTCTCAGTGTCTCTGATATAGGGTTTCACTGTCCCGGGAAACTCTCTGCTAACACCCTGCAGAGCGCTGTGCCCAATATACAGAAACGTCTTGCGGTATCCCCTACAGGGAAAGTGCCAGGAGGGAATAGTGAGGATTATGTTTAGACTTTCTCGGAACTGCTTCAAATCAACTAGATATCTTTGTGCTGTAAATCTCCCAACAGCCAAATGTAAAAGCAGCAAACATCTCGCTGTATGTCCCACATCCAAAGTGCCAAGAGAGAGCTTGCTCTCCCTGTCTTTGAGTACTGTTTGCACTGTCCCGATTACTTCTTTGCTAACATTCTCTTCAGAGCTGCAGTGAAACCAGGAACCACGTGGAGAAGGCACCCACACTGAAAGTGCCTGGAGTGAACATTGGGGCTTCTTCTCAGTGTCTCTGATATAGGGTTTCACTTTCCCGGGAAACTCTCTGCTAACACCCTGCAGAGCGCTGTGCCCAATGTACAGAAACGTCTTGCGGTATCCCCTACAGGGAAAGTGCCAGGAGGGAAAAGTGAGGATTATGTTTAGACTTTCTCGGAACTGCTTCAAATCAACTAGATATCTTTGTGCTGTAAATCTCCCAACAGCCAAATGTAAAAGCCGCAAACATCTCGCTGTATGTCCCACATCCAAAGTGCCGAGAGAGCTTGCTCTCCCTGTCTTTGAGTACTGTTTGCACTGTCCCGATTACCTCTTTGCTAACATTCTCTTCAGAGCTGCAGTGAAACCAGGAACCACGTGGAGAAGGCACCCACACTGAAAGTGCCTGGAGGGAACATTGGGGCTTCTTCTCAGTGTCTCTGATATAGGGTTTCACTGTCCCGGGAAACTCTCTGCTAACACCCTGCAGAGCGCTGTGCCCAATGTACAGAAACGTCTTGCGGTATCTCCTACAGGGAAAGTGCCAGGAGGGAAAAGTGAGGATTATGTTTAGACTTTCTCGGAACTGCTTCAAATCAACTAGATATCTTTGTGCTGTAAATCTCCCAACAGCCAAACGTAAAAGCAGCAAACATCTCGCTGTATGTCCCACATCCAAAGTGCCAAGAGAGTAATGTAGAGCTTGCTCTCCCTGCCTTTGAGTACTGTTTGCACTGTCCCGATTACCTCTTTGCTAACATTCTCTTCAGAGCTGCAGTGAAACCAGGAACCACGTGGAGAAGGCACCCACACTGAAAGTGCCTGGAGGGAACATTGGGGCTTCTTCCCAGTGTCTCTGATATAGGGTTTCACTGTCCCGGGAAAGTCTCTGCTAACACCCTGCAGAGCGTAGTGCCCAATATACAGAAACGTCTTGCGGTATCCCCTACAGGGAAAGTGCCAGGAGGGAAAAGTGAGGATTATGTTTAGACTTTCTCGGAACTGCTTCAAATCAACTAGATATCTTTGTGCTGTAAATCTCCCAACAGCCAAATGTAAAAGCAGCAAACATCTCGCTGTATGTCCCACATCCAAAGTGCCAAGAGAGAGCTTGCTCTCCCTGTCTTTGAGTACTGTTTGCACTGTCCCGATTACCTCTTTGCTAACATTCTCTTCAGAGCTGCAGTGAAACCAGGAACCACGTGGAGAAGGCACCCACACTGAAAGTGCCTGGAGGGAACATTGGGGCTTCTTCCCAGTGTCTCTGATATAGGGTTTCAGTGTCCCGGGAAAGTCTCTGCTAACACCCTGCAGAGCGTAGTGCCCAATATACAGAAACGTCTTGCGGTATCCCCTACAGGGAAAGTGCCAGGAGGGAAAAGTGAGGATTATGTTTAGACTTTCTCGGAACTGCTTCAAATCAACTAGATATCTTTGTGCTGTAAATCTCCCAACAGCCAAATGTAAAAGCAGCAAACATCTCGCTGTATGTCCCACATCCAAAGTGCCGAGAGAGCTTGCTCTCCCTGTCTTTGAGTACTGTTTGCACTGTCCCGATTACCTCTTTGCTAACATTCTCTTCAGAGCTGCAGTGAAACCAGGAACCACGTGGAGAAGGCACCCACACTGAAAGTGCCTGGAGGGAACATTGGGGCTTCTTCTCAGTGTCTCTGATATAGGGTTACAGTGTCCCGGGAAAGTCTCTGCTAACACCCTGCAGAGCGTAGTGCCCAATATACAGAAACGTCTTGCGGTATCCCCTACAGGGAAAGTGCCAGGAGGGAAAAGTGAGGATTATGTTTAGACTTTCTCGGAACTGCTTCAAATCAACTAGATATCTTTGTGCTGTAAATCTCCCAACAGCCAAATGTAAAAGCAGCAAACATCTCGCTGTATGTCCCACATCCAAAGTGCCAAGAGAGAGCTTGCTCTCCCTGTCTTTGAGTACTGTTTGCACTGTCCCGATTACCTCTTTGCTAACATTCTCTTCAGAGCTGCAGTGAAACCAGGAACCACGTGGAGAAGGCACCCACACTGAAAGTGCCTGGAGGGAACATTGGGGCTTCTTCTCAGTGTCTCTGATATAGGGTTTCACTGTCCCGGGAAAGTCTCTGCTAACACCCTGCAGAGCGTAGTGCCCAATATACAGAAACGTCTTGCGGTATCCCCTACAGGGAAAGTGCCAGGAGGGAAAAGTGAGGATTATGTTTAGACTTTCTCGGAACTGCTTCAAATCAACTAGATATCTTTGTGCTGTAAATCTCCCAACAGCCAAACGTAAAAGCAGCAAACATCTCGCTGTATGTCCCACATCCAAAGTGCCAAGAGAGTAATGTAGAGCTTGCTCTCCCTGTCTTTGAGTACTGTTTGCACTGTCCCGATTACCTCTTTGCTAACATTCTCTTCAGAGCTGCAGTGAAACCAGGAACCACGTGGAGAAGGCACCCACACTGAAAGTGCCTGGAGGGAACATTGGGGCTTCTTCTCAGTGTCTCTGATGTCAGGTTTTACTGTCCCGGGAAAGTCTCTGCTAACACCCTGCAGAGCGCTGTGCCCAATATACAGAAACGTCTTGCGGTATCCCCTACAGGGAAAGTGCCAGGAGGGAAAAGTGAGGATTATGTTTAGACTTTCTCGGAACTGCTTCAAATCAACTAGATATCTTTGTGCTGTAAATCTCCCAACAGCCAAATGTAAAAGCAGCAAACATCTCGCTGTATGTCCCACATCCAAAGTGCCAAGAGAGAGCTTGCTCCCCTGTCTTTGAGTACTGTTTGCACTGTCCCGATTACCTCTTTGCTAACATTCTCTTCAGAGCTGCAGTGAAACCAGGAACCACGTGGAGAAGGCACCCACACTGAAAGTGCCTGGAGGGAACATTGGGGCTTCTTCCCAGTGTCTCTGATATAGGGTTTCAGTGTCCCGGGAAAGTCTCTGCTAACACCCTGCAGAGCGTAGTGCCCAATATACAGAAACGTCTTGCGGTATCCCCTACAGGGAAAGTGCCAGGAGGGAAAAGTGAGGATTATGTTTAGACTTTCTCGGAACTGCTTCAAATCAACTAGATATCTTTGTGCTGTAAATCTCCCAGCAGCCAAATGTAAAAGCAGCAAACATCTCGCTGTATGTCCCACATCCAAAGTGCCAAGAGAGAGCTTGCTCTCCCTGTCTTTGAGTACTGTTTGCACTGTCCCGATTACCTCTTTGCTAACATTCTCTTCAGAGCTGCAGTGAAACCAGGAACCACGTGGAGAAGGCACCCACACTGAAAGTGCCTGGAGGGAACACTGGGGCTTCTTCTCAGTGTCTCTGATATAGGGTTTCACTTTCCCGGGAAACTCTCTGCTAACACCCTGCAGAGCGCTGTGCCCAATGTACAGAAACGTCTTGCGGTATCTCCTACAGGGAAAGTGCCAGGAGGGAAAAGTGAGGATTATGTTTAGACTTTTTCGGAACTGCTTCAAATCAACTAGATATCTTTGTGCTGTAAATCTCCCAACAGCCAAATGTAAAAGCAGCAAACATCTCGCTGTATGTCCCACATCCAAAGTGCCGAGAGAGCTTGCTCTCCCTGTCTTTGAGTACTGTTTGCACTGTCCCGATTACCTCTTTGCTAACATTCTCTTCAGAGCTGCAGTGAAACCAGGAACCACGTGGAGAAGGCACCCACACTGAAAGTGCCTGGAGGGAACATTGGGGCTTCTTCCCAGTGTCTCTGATATAGGGTTTCACTGTCCCGGGAAAGTCTCTGCTAACACCCTGCAGAGCGCTGTGCCCAATATACAGAAACGTCTTGCGGTATCCCCTACAGGGAAAGTGCCAGGAGGGAAAAGTGAGGATTATGTTTAGACTTTCTCGGAACTGCTTCAAATCAACTAGATATCTTTGTGCTGTAAATCTCCCAACAGCCAAATGTAAAAGCAGCAAACATCTCGCTGTATGTCCCACATCCAAAGTGCCAAGAGAGAGCTTGCTCTCCCTGTCTTTGAGTACTGTTTGCACTGTCCCGATTACCTCTTTGCTAACATTCTCTTCAGAGCTGCAGTGAAACCAGGAACCACGTGGAGAAGGCACCCACACTGAAAGTGCCTGGAGGGAACATTGGGGCTTCTTCTCAGTGTCTCTGATATAGGGTTTCACTGTCCCGGGAAACTCTCTGCTAACACCCTGCAGAGCGCTGTGCCCAATATACAGAAACGTCTTGCGGTATCCCCTACAGGGAAAGTGCCAGGAGGGAAAAGTGAGGATTATGTTTAGACTTTCTCGGAACTGCTTCAAATCAACTAGATATCTTTGTGCTGTAAATCTCCCAACAGCCAAATGTAAAAGCAGCAAACATCTCGCTGTATGTCCCACATCCAAAGTGCCAAGAGAGTAATGTAGAGCTTGCTCTCCCTGTCTTTGAGTACTGTTTGCACTGTCCCGATTACCTCTTTGCTAACATTCTCTTCAGAGCTGCAGTGAAACCAGGAACCACGTGGAGAAGGCACCCACACTGAAAGTGCCTGGAGGGAACATTGGGGCTTCTTCTCAGTGTCTCTGATATAGGGTTTCACTGTCCCGGGAAACTCTCTGCTAACACCCTGCAGAGCGCTGTGCCCAATGTACAGAAACGTCTTGCGGTATCCCCTACAGGGAAAGTGCCAGGAGGGAAAAGTGAGGATTATGTTTAGACTTTCTCGGAACTGCTTCAAATCAACTAGATATCTTTGTGCTGTAAATCTCCCAACAGCCAAATGTAAAAGCAGCAAACATCTCGCTGTATGTCCCACATCCAAAGTGCCGAGAGAGCTTGCTCTCCCTGTCTTTGAGTACTGTTTGCACTGTCCCGATTACCTCTTTGCTAACATTCTCTTCAGAGCTGCAGTGAAACCAGGAACCACGTGGAGAAGGCACCCACACTGAAAGTGCCTGGAGGGAACATTGGGGCTTCTTCCCAGTGTCTCTGATATAGGGTTTCACTGTCCCGGGAAAGTCTCTGCTAACACCCTGCAGAGCGCTGTGCCCAATATACAGAAACGTCTTGCGGTATCCCCTACAGGGAAAGTGCCAGGAGGGAAAAGTGAGGATTATGTTTAGACTTTCTCGGAACTGCTTCAAATCAACTAGATATCTTTGTGCTGTAAATCTCCCAACAGCCAAACGTAAAAGCAGCAAACATCTCGCTGTATGTCCCACATCCAAAGTGCCAAGAGAGTAATGTAGAGCTTGCTCTCCCTGTCTTTGAGTACTGTTTGCACTGTCCCGATTACCTCTTTGCTAACATTCTCTTCAGAGCTGCAGTGAAACCAGGAACCACGTGGAGAAGGCACCCACACTGAAAGTGCCTGGAGGGAACATTGGGGCTTCTTCTCAGTGTCTCTGAT